>NC_073725.1:85894721-86194721 GCF_023634155.1 Falco peregrinus | reverse complement strand
GCTGTCTTCTGTCACCCTTTTTAAACATGGGGGTTGCCCAGTCTTTGCACACTCGTCGGGAGCAGTGAAGGAGCTGGAAGTGTGGGTTTTCAACACTTGCATTATCAAAGCTCAGGCCCAGCCAAACAATGTTCTTTCCCACCCTATCTCAATGGCATTGCATCCTTGTCTACACAGAGATATTACGAGGCGTATGTGGGATTTTGCTCCGAGGAACCTGAGAGCAAGCTGCCATAAGAGGGCTCCAGAGCCCTGTTCTTGAGTACGCTCCTTTGTGGAGCGATCTTCCCTTTTTTCTTTACCAGTATGTCCAAGCTGCCTTGGCAAAACCCTCTTACACCTGCTCTAAATATTTTTTTTTCTTATATTGCTCAGACTCATTACGAACCTGGTCTCTTCATTCCAGCTTGTGTAGTTGTACGTACTACAAAAATGCCGCGTACTAACAAAGCTTCTTTCTTTGTCTGAATAGAGAAATTTGACTTAGTTGCAACAGGAGAAGGGGAAAGAGTTTTACTGTACCCCCATCGCGGGAGCTGTGTCAGTACAGCTGCAGGGAGAGGAGGTCTGAGACCACTTGGAGAGGTGCCGTTCATCTGTATGCAGCGTGCTGCGTGCCCGTCTGGTAACGAACACAATGAGACTGGGGACAGGGTTTGGGGCAGGGGAGGGAGCTGTGTTGCCATGACAATACAAATTGCAAGAGATTACTCTTCAGATAAAAGCATCGCATTTTTCAAAGGCGGGGCAGGGGGAAAGGAAGTATAAAATAATAGCAGTTGAAATATGGTGTGAATTCTAGCTTCAAGTAGGTGCAGCTTGCTAGAAAAACATGGGGCTGTAGGTGCTGATTCTGGAAATGCTCTTCCCCTTGGGGTGTTGAGGGAACATTAAGAAGATCAGGCAGGAGCCAGACATCCTATGAGTAAGCGTCCAGCAAGTTTTCCATGCAAATATTTGGACATGCAGTAATGAGTTCCAGTAATAGCTGACTGCTGACTCGCACTATGGGAGATACTGGGAGAGCTGGGACGGTGCGCTGATAGCATGCTTACCAGCGAAGGTGCAGCTGCCGGTCAGGTACAGTCAGGCGCAGTGCAGATGGCTAACTACTTATATTTCTGTTGTGCCTAGAGCAGATTCTTCTGTGTTACCTCTCTCTGGGGCAAAGTAAACGTTCCCTGGAAGCCAGAAGCAGTAAGGATGTATTTACCGGAAAAAATAGTGACGTCCAATAGACCTAGTCCTGCTCTAGGGGCTTTTTAGGAATCTCCTTGTTGATCCTGTTCAGGTGGAACATTTCTAATCCTGTGGTGAATTTGTATTAGAGACTAGTTTTGTTTTCAAGTATGGCCAGCGTAAGATCTGCTTCTACTTTTATCTGGCACCTAGCTGCTGTGTGCTTGTGCCTTTTCGACATAATTCCAAAGGCCCCAGTTAAACAGGCTTTTTTTAAACTGTCATTCTTCCAAAACTGTTCACAAGGAGAAACTGAACTTAGGCAGTTGCCTGTAATTCAAGATGTGTGATGATTGCACTGGTGTCGCAGCCTGTTGTGTCTTGTTGAGCACAAATAGAAATTCCAAGGAAGGATGGGATAATGAGAAGCAATCTAGTGATTCTTGTGACTGTATAAAAATAACAGGACTTTTTCAGGATGAGTTATTTTTAGCTGTCTCATGTCAAAAAAGGTTTGTGGGATTTTGCATTAAAAAAAAAAAAAACCCTCAGTAAAACAAGGTATTGTGCTTGCTTTTTTCTTTTTTTTTTTTTTCTTCTGACTGTGATGTGTGCTGAGGGTCTTGCTTCATAAAATAAATTGGCACTAGAAGTTGTTGGGATAGTTAACAGTCCACTGCCTGGCTTGCAAGCAGACATCCACATCGGGTTTAGCAGAACCAGCCAAACGCTTAGTGGGCCGTGAAGATCTGATTTAAGAAGAATATGGTTCAAAGAATACACCCGAAGAAACCTTGCAGCCTAAAGCTGTGTGATGTCTATTTGATCTCTGTTTAATTTTGGTGGTTTATTTTGTCTTGAGGAAGGTGACTTTTTTCCTGTTTGCCTGTCCAGTAATGAGGCTGAGATGGGGTGTTTTTCAGGCTTGGTCTGAAAAGCTGTTCTTCCAAGGTAGAGGTTCCAGATTGGCAACCAAAGCCAAAAAGTGACATTTTTGTGGGTTTTCTGTTACAGTGTATCCTCTTTGCACTCCTGGCAAGTCAAACAGTAGTGTTTATATATTAAAAGAAGGGGGAGAGGGTTGAGGGTCTCAACAGCTGTGCACTCTGGCTGCCCAGACGACATCTAAGCTGCCGAAGGTACTCTGTTGTAGTGTGTGTGTGACCAAAGGTAAAGCTTATGCACCTGAACAAGGCTAAACCAAACTCAAGATAAATACTGGAGGTGGTCTTGGGTGCTCAACTGGTGGGACTTTTGCTGGAGAGCAATTGGAGACGTTTGGGAGATGCCCAGAGTGAAGCAGCTTGTCCTAAGGTCTGGTGTGGGATAGAGCAGTATTTCCTTCGGTATAAAGGAGAAGAACATAGATCCTTCGGTGTTGTCTGGCTCCCTTCTTGCTGGAAGTCTTCCGGTTTGAGGGGCTGGTACTGGGGAAGGGGCATGCACCAGTCATGCATGTGGGAACCACAGCAGGGAAGAAACTTGGATGCATTTGTGAGTGCAAAGTGGTAATTCTTTTACTTTCTCTAAAATGTCTTTTAACATAAAGCTCAGACTATGTAGTTTCCTCAGTAATAGCAACCTCCTCCCAAAAACCTACAGGAGAAGATATCTTGGGATCTTAATGTGCCCAACAAGCATTACACTGACTTTTCTCCCCAGTTGCCATTGTGCAGACATATCTCCCTTAATAAGACTTGACAAAATGAAGCTGGGGTTCATTTTTACTTCTGGAGTCATAATCAGCTTTGTGGTTTCCACCCAATAACTGCTGCATTGTTTTATGTGTTTCTGAAAGTGAAACTAGCGCCCAACAAAAAATGAAATTGTTCTGGCGGCTTTTGTTGTTGATGCAGCTGAAGTGCGAGGTGTAAAGCACGGATGGCAACCAGCAAGCAATTGCCGGTGGAGGGTCACTTGGCCTTCATCTTTGTGTAAGTATGTGTTTAAGGGTGTAAAGGGAAGAGAGTACTTCTCCATTTAATAAAAAAATGCATAAAAGCAAAATTACTGTTCCTGAATAAAATCCCTTCTGACTGCTCTTATTTTTGGATTGAACTTGTCTGCATTTTAAGCTCAGGAATTTGGATTATCTGATGGAAGAAACGTAGGGGTTTGTTAAGCAAACATAAACATGCAATGACTAAAAGGCCAAACGCATTCCTGATTTAAATTAAATTCTCAGCTTGCTAAGCATCGTTTTCCTGCAGATATGTAAGTCGGGTTGCGTGGAAAGGAGCACATTGGGTCACCTGGTATAACAGCGCATCGTGCATTTGCGGTGCCTGCACAGCGGCTTCCCGGACCACACGTGGGAGCCCAGGGCAGAGCTCCCAGAACACTGCCTGACTCTTGCCGGTTTGCTTCTGCCTTTTTTTTTTTTTGTTTCCCCTCTCCTTTTGTCTGCTTTTAAAATGAGACATCTGTTCTTCTCCACTGTCTGCTGTCGTTGCCCATGTGCATCCCTCTCGGAAGTGGGAGAAAAACCCTTTAATCCTGACAGGGGAGATGGCAGTGGCCTTTGGTGTTTCCGGAGTTTTAAGGAAGTCGCTGAAGTTCCTCCTTGTTGACTCCACTCTGCAGAAATGTGACAGATGGGTCTTTGCCTTTTATGGCCAATAATGCTGGTTTCCCTTTGCAATAAAATCCTGGGTCAGAAGTGGAAGCGAGAAGTCAGGCGGGGGGGAAGGGGCTGGTCTTACCCGCTCTGAATGGGTGGGGAGGTGATTTGCGACATGGTAAATTCTAGGCTAAAATAAACCAAGTTACAACATCTACCTGGAGGTGCTGGTTTTGTTTGCTTGAGGGGTGCCTTAGGTTCTCAGTCCTGTTGCTTAAGACGGCAACTAGGAATTGTGGCTCTCCTTCATTTCACAGGGAGAAGTTTATCTGCTCCAAACCCAAGATGGTTTTCAGATAGTCTGAGTCCAGGTGACTCTGAACCTAGATAAGCGGAGGACAATACCCACTCCTTTTGGTTATCACCTTCAGTCTTTTACACCAAGCAAGATCTGTTGGCCTCTTGGGGGGGGGCTCTCTTGGCCTCTTGGGGATGTCTCAGTATAGTTTTCTTTCTGAACCCTAAAGAGCAGTTTTCTGCAGCAACTGGTACAGTCTTTGTCCCTGATGCATGGCACTGGCTCTCTCGTTAGCTGAGAGCAGGTAACGTCCCTCTGGGTGGTAATTTTTGATGGTGTTAGTAAGCCAAAAGCCAGCTTTGTCAGTCAATATCTTTTACAAATAATCCATGGCTGCAAAATACTTTTGAACCTTAAAAGTATTTTTCTAATAAGGTGAATCTCCTTTTTCTTGCTGCAAAGTGCTTCATATCCTGTTTCACGACATTAATGCAAATGGGTCATTTGGCAATCGGTTAAACGGCTCAGTTTTTGAGTGGTACAGCTTGTGTTTCTGCCCTGCAAAATCTGTTGGCTGATTGCTTTAGTTTCGGTTCATATTCAGCACTTGAGCTCTGAAACTGGGGGGAGTGGCGGGGGGGAGTGGGGAGTAACTGGCTAGGGATGTTGTGGTGTTCCCGGGATGTCCACGAGCCTCCTTTGCTTTCAGGAGCTGCTGACCTAAACAAAATGGTTCATTTACAGGCTCCCCGGCTCTTCCCTCGGGCAGGCAGCCGAAAGACCGTTCTTACCCTGGTCTGACTGGTTGTTATTTCCCTACCTGCACCTTTTGAACAAACAAATCGGACCTTTGAAGTGAGAGTGGTGGACATGGCCTTATGCATCCATCTCAGTATGTTACAGATCTCGTGTTTAATTCCAGCCACCCCTCACCAGATCACTGCTTCCATTGTGGGTGTGCGGCTGGGGCTTCTGTTTTGGAGAAAGGTGTTTTGAAGATCTCCATTCCTTGGTGGTTGACTGTAGGAAGGGCAGCGGGGTTTGCTGACATGGAAAGCCTCTTCCCCAGGGTTGGTAACTGGTGAGTAGGAGCTAAACGCTTCCCCACTTGTTGGGGAAGCATTTTGGAAGTAGATTTCAGTAGCATCCGCATATTCTTCAACTCTGTTTTAACAATGATGTATTTGTGATCGCACTTTTGTTTTTTCCTTCCTCTCCTTGTCTTTACAATAGAAGTACCAAGAAAATAAGAATAGGATTTATGAGCTGCTCGGGGGCTGGGGAAATGGCCGAAAGCAGGCCTGTTTCTAAATACCTTCCTTGTGCTGCCAAAATTGTTGATTTAATCTTTCGGTATCCCACACTCTGCATTTTTGTCCGTGGTTCATACCCCTCTGAGGGTATCATACTTAATCCTTTCGGAGGAACTGCACATACAGCATAACTTAATAATCCACCCTTTTGATAAGGTAACCCCCAAAGCACCACTCTTGATCCTTACCTACGTTTGGCCATACCAAAGCGCTCCATCCTTGCAGTTCTTTTATATTTTTTTTTTCTTGCCGTATGGGTGTAGGAAGAGGGAGATGGTCTGCGTGTGGTACAGGTGACCGGTGGACCCCCCCCCATCTTGCAACAGCAGCCGCTTTCCTCGGTGGCCTGAGGTGGTAGGATGGCTTTCCTTCTCCTGAACCAGCCAGGGTTCTCCCCTCGAAACTGAGTTGACGTCGGCGATCCACTGTGAAATATTCCGGTTTGTTTTGTCATTGTGCTTGGGTGGTGGCAGAAATGACTGTTGCTACTTGGGAATGACTGCTGGGGCTCAGACGGATCCCTGGGGATGAGGTGGCTTGGACATTTTTTGGCTTTTATAGAAAACAGGCTTGTAACATCTCTGGTTTGTAGGCAAATAGTTGAGCACCTAAGCAAGCACACCGTTCTAGTGAAGCAGGGGGAAAAGAGGGGAACCGGTATTTGAGATCAGTGTTTGTAACAAAGGGAACTGCTTGCCTTGGGATTTCACAGCGCAGAGGGTTGCAGCGTGCACTTCCCATCTCGCAGCGATGGGCTGTCTTCTGCACGATGCTGGGACCTCGAACACGTGTTCAAGACATTTTCTGTCTCTTTTTCCCTGCCTCTTGCCCAGTCTCACACGATTGTGAGGAAGCGAGCCTGTCTTGCTGGATTACCAGCTTTTGGTTCAGAGCTGGTGCAGGTGGAGAGGCTGCCCTTGGAATTACTAACTCAGTTTAGCTTCCAAGTCTGCAGGTCTGAGGTGGTTTTCCCCTTACTCCAAAACATTTCCAAGCCCCACATTTTTCTATGACTTTAAAAAAAATAATAATGGAAAGGGAATATATGATTGAAATGAAAATTAAATTACAGATTAAACAACTCTTCTAATTAGAAGACAAATGTGTCCTGAGCTACCCTCGTTTGGCAGGATATTGCAGCACCACTGCTATTAACCTGCCCGTCCTGCCTCAGGAGTTAAGGTGGCTGATCGGCTTTGGTCAAGATTAGACTGGTCTGAGGGTAAGCAGGCACTTTGGGTGGTGGCCTCAGGTGGCTGTATCCCCTCTGCCATGCTCCTTGGCGGGGCTGGTGTCTTTGCAGGGTGTGCACTGGGCATTCCTCTGTTATTTCCAAGCCTTGAGGCTGATACGATCCTGCCTGCAGAATACCCCTGTTGATGCACATGGTGCTGGTGCAGTAACCTGTGGGATGTGCCAGCGTGCCCCTGGCAAGGGCTGAAGCTAGTGATTCTCCCCCATTTGCAAGGTGTGCTTTGAGTAAGAAATACTTCTGATCGTTGCAGCCTGTGCCCCGATGGTTTTGGACATCACTTGTCTCACTGCATCTCCTTCCCGTGTCTGCCTGCTCCCTGTAGCCCTGGGGAGGCGTGTTACATCTACTAAAGCTGCAGGGCCAAACAGCCTTAGCAGGGCTTGAAAAACCACCCCAAACTGCAGTTCTGAGCTTTCTTTGCCGCCTCTGCACCAAACAGAAACCCTGGCACAGCTGGTGTTAGGCTGGGCTGGTGGGTGCTTTAGGTGCAGGAGGGAATGGAAGCGTCATCTGGGAGCTCTGAAACAGGAACTGGGGAGTTACTGGCACGTCTATTGCCCTGGTCAGCTTTCAGTACTTTGCTTTTATTTTGGTGGGTACTCATTTGCTTATATCTTTATTATCGTTGTTATTATTATTTTGGACAGGCATCTGAATAGCTTTTGTGGCGCGGGAGGAAATTAAGTGGATATGTGCACTGGAGCTTCAGGTGTAAACTTCCATCACACTGCACTTCTCAGTGGTTTTGTCTTTTTCAATTCCACACGGCGCTCTTTCTTGACGGGAAGTTTCAGCAGTCTGCTGGTACGGACCATGGGCTTTGGTTTTACCGCTAGCTTATTTTAGCATAGCAAATGAGCTGCAGATGACTCACTGTCACGTTGGTGAATTTGGAAGATGGAGGTTAGCAGTTCAGAGGGCCGTTTTCAGTTTATCTGCCATAAATACTATAGCTATAAATACTATAGTTGAAAGGCTTGTAGCTGTGGTTCGGTTCAGGGGCTGCAAAGCTCTCTTAGCGTCTGCACCGAGCTCTTGTGGCGAGCAGCAGGTACGAGGTAACTGTACCACATAGGCATTAAAACAATAAATCATCTGAACTTCTGAAGTTTCAAAGAGGCCAGGTATCGCTTTGCTTTAATTTTTCTTTATCCTAGCTAGTTCCCCAACATTTTGATTTATTTATTTTTGTTGTACTGTGGCCAGTTTAAAGCTAGGAGCACTTTACTTTGGGTTTTTCCCCTCGTTTGGGTTTAATTTCCCTAGCAAAGCAAGCTGTGCTTGCCCAGTTTCTGAAGCTGTATTTGTAACTAAACTAAAGCTATTTATCGGCATAGGTGCTCCGCTCAGACAGTTCACCTTTTCTCAACCCTTGCTGGTGTTATAATGACCTGGAGTGTTAACTTCTGCTGTAGGTCAAGAGTACAGTAAATTGGAAATGAAGTGCATTTAATGCTGGTAAATTACCATCAAAATTGCTATATTGCAGAGGCTCATTAAAAGCGGCTGTAGGTGTGTTAATAAACTGGGTCTGCACGCAACTGCTGATGGAGAAGAGGACATCTGTAACAGAGTTCCTCGTGCAATCCTTTTGTAATACAATAAAATCCGGGAGACGGTAGGGGGAGAGAGAACCACAAGAAAAATAGGACAGATCTGGAGGAGGCTTTCTCCAGTTCCTGCCACCCAAAGCCCTGGGAAGGGATTTGTGTCTTGGGGGTGGGTGGTGGTGACAGCATGGGGTGGGGAGGGAAGATGGGAAGATTTGTTTATCATGTGGTGATATAAGAGGGGAGTTTCAAAATGAACTTCAGTAATTGTTCCTTGTCTCAGTCTTACAATGCATCGTTAGCAGGTACCTCTGCAAATAAGATACCTTGCCTTTGTTACACCTTAACCTTCTTGATGTCCTTGGGTGCCACCCCTTGAGTGATCTTCCAGAGTTATCCTTTAAAAATCAGGTTGCTTGTCTTGAAATCTAAATCTCTTCCTCTCCTAAAGGTGTCTGTTGTTTCCACCAGCTCCATAGCTGCTGCCTGTGTTACTTAGCCCTGCTAGATTTCATCATGTAGAGCTGCAGCTCTTGGAAGCAGCATCCCTTTTAGGGTCAGATTGTGTGTAGGATTAAATGGATAACCTCATGGACCTCTCTGCTGAATGGGGTGAGGCAATCTGCATTGCGGGGAGAGGCAAGAGGGTCAGCTACCGAGTGCTTGGAACTAGTCTGCTAGTATTTAATTATTTACATTGGCTGGGAAGGCATATAGCTATTATCTGCAATCCAACACATCTAAAAACTGTGGTTAACAGCTACAGATGTGTTTCCAGTAACATGCACTGAATTCGTTTTAACTTTGGGCCCTATGACCTCAGGTATACTGATTTAGACAACATCCTCAGCATGAGGTCACAGGCTCTGTTTAACCTGGCTTTAAAAAGTGACCAAGCAGAGGTTTGCTCTGCCTGCACTGCAGGCTGGCTCAGGTTGGTGGGTGATCACCTCTGGGTAGGTCACAAAGCCAGTCCACCCTGGCCATATCCAAACTTCCCGGTGTGCTGAGCTGGAGAGGCACTGCGTGCGGTATCGGTCTGCTCAGGGCAGGGGACTAGCTTCTGAAAAACGTTACTTCAGTGGGGAAAGCTTATCCTTATGAGAAACACTTGTTTCTCAGTTCAGGGGAAGGGATCCCAGTGCGATGAACGTGTGATGCAAATACTCCAGTGCTCATCTATGCAACTGACCTTCTGAATGCATTCCTGACACCTCTGGAGCTTGAGAAGGAAATAGCTTTGAAACAGAACTCCTTCTTTCAAAACATCCCAAATAATGGAAAAACAAAAAACTTTTAACATTTCGTACGAGTTCAAATTAAATCATGACCCTACTCAGTGAAGGAGCTGTTTCTCTTACTCTAGTTGCACTATGGTACGTGAGCACGAGATCAGCGAGCGATTTCTCCTGCTAGCACAGTTTCCCCCTCTGAGCAGCTGTAGGGTGCCGTTGATGCTGAGCAGCACTTCTTGCGTGAAGCTGCAGGTATTTTTGCTCTCTAGGTCTCTAACCGCTGCATCCAAACCAGCAGTTGATCTGGCCTTTTAAAGTCAAGCTCTGGGGAGGGGAAAACCTTGCTTTGGTGTATGTTTTTCAGGAGCTTGTGAATTACAGATATGAGATAGTCGTCCTGACTTAGGCAAGCGTGCGGTGGGAGTTACCACATGTTTCTGGTTCTTAGATTCTAATGCAGATGACCCAAACTACCATGGGAACCAGCCTGCCAGCGTGTTTGTGGATGCAGAAGGGCATTTTGTATCTCCAGTGTCTTAAAGATGGGGAAGGAGTGCAATATGCTGAATTTAACAGGAACATGCGAAACAGGAGGCATTGGCTGTGGGGTCATTGCTTTTGGTCATGGGGTTTAATATATGGCCGTAGAAGCTTGAACCAACCCTCCCGGTGGGTGTTGGATATAAATGCATGTTTTCTTTATCCAGCTTCTAACTCTGCATCACTGGTTTCTCTTAGCTGCCGTCTCCTCCGTTCTGTGCCAGGGCCTGTGGTGTGGCTGGTGGCCGCTGAGCGGCAGCGCTGCCCGGGGAACAGCCGTGCTGGGGGAGCAGCGAGCCCACCCAGCGCCCACCTCCTCCCTCCCCAGTGCCCCTCCGCAGCATGGCGTTTGTTTCTCCATGCCGCCTGGATTTTGTGCCTTTGAGGTTGGTACCTGCCTCCTATGTCACCCGTGGCATGTGGCGATGCTGGCGGCTCCAGGAGCAGAAAGTACCGGGCGGTCGGGTACCTGCAGAGCTGTGAGCTCACTTCCCCATGCTGAGTGTTTGTACATCTCTAAAGAGGGGTCTATCACCAAAATGGATTGTCTCGGGCTGGATTATAGCCTCTTTATCCCAGCTTAACATTTAGAAAATCCCAGAAACAGCCCTGAAGGAGTTTGCTTATGAGAGCTTATCCGTGCTTAAAGGTTGTATTCATTTAGCTACTTCTGCATCCATTTTTAGTTAAGGTCAGTGCAGCTGTATGGACAGTGGAGACTTTGTGGGGAGGAGGACTGTGTGGTTCTTTGTTTTCCCATTAACTCGTCTGGTTGGGAATTGCAGCCCTTTAATTAAACCAGTGCAGTACGGACTGGCCCTGAGGTGCTATTCTAAGACTCTTGCGTTCACATCTGCTTTTGGGTAAAACTTGGCCTGTTTGAGGTTAGCCTGCGCTATTGTGTGTCTAAAAGCAGGAAGAAGCAGGGAATCAATCACTGGGGCTCTGTCCCAGCGAGCATCGAAGGGATACGCAGCCTGCTTTACCTCCTTCTCGCTCCTAGCGGGGAGCGCAGCAGCCGACGTCCCCATGTGTGCCATCAGCAGAGACTGCTGGAGTGTGCAGCTGGCCCTTCCTGGGGGGACACGGGGAGCACACGGCACAGCGGCAACAGGATTTAATTAACCAGCATATGGAGAGCTAAGGCGAGCGCTGGACTCAGCTCAGAGCCACCACTGAGAGCTGGAGGGCGGTGACGACAGCCGGCTCCATTGCCTGTTGTTGTTGAAGTTGAGCCTCCCCACCTCCCTTTGCATTTTGCTCCATCAGTAAATGGCTTCGTGTAAACTCCTACAGAAGGAGCGGGCACGCAGGAATGCTGTGGGCAGTGGGTCTGTGATCTCTGTGTATCATCTGATGTTTTTGTCCATGTGGCATTCGTTTGGGTTGAAACCAGGAAAGCTGGTGCATCTGCACTGGCAGCAGTGTGTATAACAGCCTGGCTGGAGCCAAAAGGATATGGAGACTGGCAGGGAAAAGTTGATTGCTTGCGTTGGGTTTTTGTTTTTTTCCCCCCTGATAGATAAGCTGGACCTTGGAGATTTATTTTCTGTGGACAGTGGAGTGGAAAAAAAGTTTAAGCTGTGTTTGAAAACTGTGGCATCCATTGCAAGTACCAATAGAAGTACTGACGAAGGTGGTAGGTGGGTGTGAAACTCTCCCTTCTGCCTTCTTTAGGTGCTGGGACAATTAATAAGGACATCTAAGGATTGTGATGCTAAAAGTAAACTGGCCACCCTTAGCCAGGCTGGCCCTGTGCACAGAAAGCTGCGTATCCGCACTGCTGACCCTGGGAACAAAGGATCCTCCTGAACCCAAACATGTTTGTGTTAAGCCCGGCTGCTTCCTGGCAGGCAGCGAGAGGAAACGGAGCCACTACCTCTAACAGATGTACAGTGAGGAGATTACAGTGTGCGATTAAACACCCTCTCCATCACATCCTCCTCTCCGCCGGCCCAGCCCGGTGCATTAATGGACTCTCCCAGGCTGCCTGCCAAGCTTGGGCAGATGTAACAGGCAGCAGATACTTAATCTCCTGCATCCATGCCTGGTTTGGAGCCGTCTGCTAATGCCAAGGCTTCTGCAAACACACCGCCCTCGCACCGAAAGCTGCGTTAGCGGTACCTGCCTGCGAGGAGGAGCGGGCTGGGGAAAGGCAGGAGAAACGCATGGAATTCACGCTATCCAGAACTGATGAATTCAGCTGAAAAGCTGTTTAAAACAAAACGTGCTTTCCCACGTCATGTTCCCCTTACCTGAGCAGGCTAGGGTTTGCTAATGGACAAGGTGCTGAAAAGTTGGGAAGGGTATTTGTTTTGGTGGAGTGAGTTGCTTTTTGGCTGCTGCGCTTGGAGCAGAAGATTTCAGGGCTGGGAAGTATTCGTTCTCTGTTCATGTGGGTTTTGGTGCCGCCTTACATTGTGGTAGCCAGTCTTAGTGCCAAGTGGTGCTCTTACAATAGACATAATCTAGGCTGGTTGCAAGAAATCAGCTATCCTACTGTCTGTTTAGGATAATTAACATGGTAACGGCAGAGTATGTTTCTTTATCAAACAAAAAGCTGCTTCTAAAATACAAGAACCCCCTGTGGAAAGTGTGAAGATCAGAATTGTCACTACGTGAGATGTGCAAAACCCTCGTCAGCCGAGTTTGGATTCGACTAAAAGTAAAAATCTTTAAAAGTCACTTTTCTTCTCTCGAGCAAGAGCTGTGATCTCAGGCACTGGTACAGTCGCCTTTGTCTGAACCAGGGGATTTCTCCCTGCCTCTGTGTGAAGGGGTCCAACGCGGGTTCCTGTAACTGCCAACAATGTGCCATTGTCTTGGGTAGAGCAAAGGGAGAAGTCGCATCGAGTTCTGCTAATGGCACATGTATCATCCATTTTTGCCCTGTCTCTGTTTTGGGGATGACACTGCTCGGTCAGAGGCAGCACCAGGTGACACTCGGAGTTAGGAAGCCACGGGGACATCTCTTTGTGGGGTGCATTGGAACAGGCAGGCAGAGCTGCCTGTGGGTTTGCAGCTCCTCGTGGCCAACACGTCTTGGGAGGGATCCCAGAAATGTGCACAGCTGTGATGGCACTCGCTGTGCAGCAGTCACAGTAATGCAGAGAACTGGATACCTCCTATCTCATGCCATCCCAGTGCGCTTGGGAATCAGCATTGCCGTGCCTCTTCCCTATCTCCTTGCCCGCACAGAAATCCCTTTTCCCTAGTGTAGGAGACAACTGTTTGGCCAGTAACAGCAGCCTCAGCTCAAGGGAGGGCATTGTTTTTAAATAGCTGCAGCGCACAAAGCAAGGATGGTGGCAGTAGCAAAAGGAATGACTTGGTACAAAAGTATAAGCGGTACCATCTGCTTCAGAAGGGCATCGTTTCTAATTCGGCAGCAAAGGAGGCTCCTGGAGTTAAGTAATTGGGAATAGTAGGCTCCTGGCTGGAAAATGTGCCAACCCTTCTGGCAAAAAGCTGCTAAATCTCTGTTGCTGGCATGTGAAAGTGGTTCGGTGTAGCAGGGCTCCAAAGACTGTCTTTTAACCCTTGATGTATTTAAAAACCCAAGACCTACGGCGCTTTTGATCTTGGAATGGCATGTGGCTGGGTGTTGAGAATAAAAGGGGAAGGTGGGTCCTCATCCAGGTCCATGAGCGGCTCAGAGTGTGATCCTCCCATGCCGATAACAGCCAGATGTGACCTGCCAACAAACACACACAAAGTGGTGCCTGTTTTAACAGCTTTAGCAGGAAGACACAGAGTATGATGAATGATTCATGAGGATCAATAGAACCAAGGCATTTACTGCCCCTGAAAACTAGAGCCTGCCTGCCAAAGGGTGCATTTGCAAGGTGAGTGATCACAAAATCCTCTTGCTGAGCTTTTGGGATGCAATCACGCACTTGGCTCTCCTCATCCTACAGCCCTTACCCTGCAGTCTGCAAACATGTCCAGCTTAGCCAGCCAGCACGAGGAGTCTTTAATTCTCCAGATAAAAGCACAAGCTGTTACGCATCTCCCAGCAAGCACAAATACAAACAAGCCAACGTTTTGCAACCCCCTCCTAGGGATGGCTTCCTTGGAAGCTTTGGTCTTCATCCTGTTTGTCTGATTCATGATCAAAAACAGTGTTGCTGCCTACGTGTGTTTTAAGCAGTTACTTCTATCATATCTCGTATAAACGTTCAATTTCTTCATTAAAATAAAATGAAGGTAACGTATTCAGACAAAATCTGTTGCTGCAGTTGTTGTTTTTCACTAATAGTGTGACCAGGGCTGGGCAAAGCTCTTTTGGGACCTTCTTTTGTGTGGAGGGGAAGAGGATGCTTCACAGCCATACGGGTTTTCCTGCCAGGGGGAGAAAGTTGGATTTAAAACCCTGAGCCCCAGCCATCCTGAAGATGAAACAGTTGGACTGTGAAATGTGTACTTTTTCCAAGTTTGATCTGGGTGTTTTTAAATCTTCCTCAAATTAAAGGAAAATCTCTTGTTTGACCCAAAACAAAATTATGTTTTCTTTGGCCAGCCAACGGAAAAAATCAACTTATCCCCAGCGTTAGTCCAAGTTCCCTTGCCAATAGTGCCTCCACGGCTCTCCGCTTCCACACAGCTTTACCAGGCTCGGATTAGAGCCTTGTTGCCAAAGAGTTTACAGGAACAGGCAAGTTCAGTCACTTGCTCTTAGTTCAGCTCTTCTGGTTAAATTAATAAATATTTGTTCATATCCCACATCTGGTTTAGGGACATTTGTCCACATCCTGTCTTTTTAAGCTGTTTACTCACATAAACTGCTTTAACTTTATTTTGTCAGGTTTTACAAAGCGTCATAGGGATTTGCTTGTATGCATGGTTGAAGCAGTTTTTGATGCAGCTGCGAAGTTTCCATCGTCTGCTGAGTTAGAAGCCCTTTCTAGAAAGGTGAATGGTTTTGGTCAGGAAACAGATGAACTGAATGTCCTTTAGCACCACATTTTCATCTCCGCCGTCTCCTCTGGGAAGTAACCGGTGAACCTGGTAGCTGTTCCGGGAGTTGGAGGTGAACTAGGATTTGTGGACTCTTTCTGTACCTGGGTTCTTGTGCCTTGGAAAACCCTTTGGCTCCCAGTATTTGATGCACCTATTCTGGTCTCCAGCGGAGGACAGACCTGCAGACCTCTATATACCGTATTGCCAGCCCCATCCTCAACTGAGACCCTCCAGCGTGGTGGGGGAAGAGATGGGAATTTTTCCAGTTCCTAATGCTGTTAGTGGTGTGCTGGGTCTTCTCTTCCTTTAATACTTGTTCTTCTCCTCAGGAGACGTGTCGGAAGTGCCAGGGGCTGTGGAAGGAGCACATGAACCTCACCTGCGAGCAGCTGGCTGAGAAGGATGACATCAAATACAGGACATCCATGTAAGTGAACTCCCTGACCAGGCAAGAATGGGGGGTAGATGAACTTGCCATAGCAGGACACTAGGCAATCTACTCCAGGGTGGAGGGGGTGAGAAACCCCCTCTGTTCTTGCAACTAGCCGAGGCCCTTAAGTCTTGCTGGGTGTCACTACCTTCCATCAGGGAGGTCCTAGGGACGTCAAAGCTGAGGGGTCAGAAGGCTCCCAGGATGGGATTTCTTTCTGTGAAAGATCCTTGGTGGTGGATTCAGCTGGTAATTTAAGAGCGTGGGAGAGTTGTTACCAGAGCAGCCTGCTCCTCTGGCTAGCCCAGCGTCTCGCAGGCTGGCACCTGGTCCTTCTCCGAGGTGACAAACCCCCATTAGAGCTGCTGCTGGGGGGAGAAGGGAGGTGTCGCGCAGAGGCAAAGCAGTGTTGAGTCACAGTAAGTCATCATTGCCCTGTGAAAAATCTGGAATGGAGACAATGGGCGGTTTGCTCAGCTACTGCTTTCTGGCTTTGTGGGAGGGGATGTGTTTTCTTACAGAAACATGTCTCTGTTTCAAACAGGTTTGTAGGAATTGTTACAGAGCAGAGTCATATTTTGTAATACGCAGGTGTAAATCCCGAGTGTTTCCCATAAAACCTTTTCAGGGTTGATCTTCCTCATTGCTACAGTAAATGACAAAATTCTCTGCCTTTAAGAAAGAAGGGAAGGTTCATCCATGGAGCTGCATGTCCAGTGCAGTCAAATGGGACTTGCCCACATCACCCAGTCCTTTCCTGTCTGGTTCAGTCTCAGTCTGGCATGAGCAGAGGTTGGAAAGCTCCACACTGGGAGGCTGAATGGCTGTTGCTTGCTCATTGCACAGTCCCTAATTCAGAAAAAAAATCTTTACAGATTTGATATGTCATTTTTTTTCTGCCACTTTTCCTCCCTCTCGCCTACAGGGAAAGAAACGAGTTTTCATGTCCCCTAATAAGGAAAAACTTAGCAGTTGCAAAACCGTTAGCAGAGCGTTGCTGCGGATAGAGGAGTCTAGCTGCCTGATGCAATGCGAGCTTCCTTTTGAAGCAGCGTGTAAGGAAAGGGAAGCACAGCTGGAGTTCAGGCCAAACTTCCTGCCTTGCTCCAAGTTTCCAAAAAAAAATCTGCATGAGCAGCATCCTGTTGAGTGGCGAAGGGAAGAGCAGCTGCAGCTCAGAGGAAAGTCAGTCTCAAGTTGGGTTGGGTTTTTTTGGTGGTTTGTTTTTTTTTTTTTTCTATTCTTAGTGTATCTCCAAACGCCTGGATGCAGGTCAGGCCAGGTATAACTGCAAGGCAGCTGAAGTTTCCACCTTGCCGTCCCCCACTCCTCCGGTTGTGCTGACGGAGCAGTTGGTGGGGCTGTACCGTAGCCCGTTTTGCTGCTGTGATCCTCCTCAAAAATACCTCCCTGTCATCTCCCAAACATATGTTGATTTTGCAGGTCCGCTGGAGTAGCTGGGTGGAGATGCCTGGCTAAGGGAGACCATTCCCCACTGCCAGGTCAGCGCAGCCAGAGAACTGCGCTTCCCTCAATGAAAACACAGTCTCTTTACTCTTCTGTCATCAGATTTCACTTCTAGGTTGTGAATTAAATTGTAACGTGATCTCCAGCGGTCAGAAAATTGGCCCTTAGGATGACAACTTATATTCTTAAGTCTTTTAATTAAATGACTGAGGCTTTCCTCCATTTCTGTGCCAAAAGAGTATTGCTGTGAGCTGAGCCCTTGCACTGGAGCACGTGTTGCTGCCAGGATGTCTCCTGGGGACAAGGACCGTGCTTTGTCCTGGATTCCCATTTGCGCTCCATTAGGGTGAAACCCATCTCTTGAATCTAAAGCAAGAATCTCTGGAAAATGTATGTAGGGAATCTTAAGAGAAGAGGGAAAGCCCAGTCTCTGTGGGGAAAGGTGTGATTATTTTTCAGTTACTGATTTAAATTTAACAAAAACCAAATAAAGCTGGAGTGTAGCAGCCAGGGTTGGAGGAAAAAAAAAAAAATTTAGTCGTGGCAACTTTGTAGCTGGAGCAACAGGCAAATATAAAATGAGCTAGCAGATGACAGCGGGAGGGTTTGCTTTTCCTGAACTTTTATCTCCGGAGCTGTATTTCTCCTCAGCCAAGTCAAGCATCCACATGCCCTTTGGCCCTTCAACTTTACAGTTTAAATTCCTCCCAAGCCAGAGCCTGGTGCTGCAGTGTCTTGGCTCACATGGAAACCAGGATCAGGTCTGCAGCATGCAGCCAGTGATTGACTTTCTTTCACTTAATTTGTTCTTGAGTTGTTATGGGCTGCTTCCAAGTGGAGCTGAGCCCAGACCTCCTTGGAACAGCGGTGGGGCCGTGGGGATGGTGTAGGAGGAAAGAGGAGGGGGAGAGGAGCACTGGGGAGGGGGGGTTAAAACATAGCTGGGATGGTGTAATAGTAATTTTACCGCAGGCTGGTGGCTGCAAGCACCCCTTCTCTAATTCTTTTCCCTCCTCTTGCTTTGCAGAGAAGAGAAAATGACAGCTGCCCGAATTAGAAAATGCCACAAGTGTGGGACTGGCCTCATTAAATCGGAGGGTTGCAACCGCATGTCCTGCCGATGCGGTGCTCAGATGTGCTACCTCTGCCGGGCTGCCATTAACGGGTACGACCACTTCTGCCAGCACCCCCGCTCGCCCGGGGCTCCCTGCCAGGACTGTGCAAAGTGCTCGCTTTGGACAGATCCCACAGTAAGTAACGAAGGACTTTTGTGAATGATTCGCACCCTGATTTCAATTACTGTTCCGTGCCAGCGCGCTGAAATACACGCCTTCCACCAGAGGAAAACGGCTGGGTTTAGACAGCGCGACTTTTTCCCTTTCCCCAGGCAGTTAAAAAATACACTGGAAGCCTACATCAGCACAGTGTCACATCTGACCGCAACTTGGAAGAAACTGGTGTTGCTTTAGGGAAAAACAGCTCCTGTTAGACCAAGGGCTGTGGCTGGAAGTGCTCAGAGTGGTGTTCGGGGGAGCGGGGCTTGTGGAAAGAGCTGGTGGGGAGTGTGTGCTGGCACCAGGCGCAGGAGCCAGCGCTGGGATTACTGGGACTCGTTCCTAGTTTTGCAGCTGAGATGCTGTTTGGTATGGCTTTCCGAGCTGGAGGCAAGGGAATTTGTGTCTTTTTGGTGCCTGGATCATCCGGCTGCTGGCTCTGCGGTCCCTTGGTAGAGCTGGGCCGGTGGAGAAGACTGCCTGCAAGCCAGCAGGCCGGGCTGTTCTCACGGCTGTTGTCAACAGCTGCAAAGGGAGAGCTGAAGCATGTACTGAGCTGTAAGGGAAGCTGTAGTAACTTAATACAGCTTGTAGCTGTGACAAGCATGGGAAAACGTCCTGCAACGTCTCTGTAAATAGAAGTCTTCGATACCGGGAATTCGGAAGGACTGTAAGTAGGAGCAGGAGTTGAATTTGCTGATTTCAGCAAAGCAGTGGAGCAGCGTGGATGTGTATCTGCCAGATCTGCCTTCACAGGCTTGTCTGAGCTTTGTATTTCCCAACACTCCTTTGTTTTGGGCTGCTGCAGCTTGCCAGACTGCTAGCAGCCCCTCTTTCTGCAGGGGATGTGCACCATCCTGCGCTTGTACAGAGCCCAGGAAAAGCCACTCTCCATCTCTCCCTTCCACCTGCATGCCCTTGGGGACATCCCAGCAGTGTCGCAACCAGTGTAAACTTCCTAGTCCTCTGCTTGCCTGCTTTTATTCCCTGCATTATCCTGTCAGTGTGAGGCATTAAACCAAACACAGACATCTCCTTCTAGGCACCCCCCGTCGTGTTTCTGACACCTGGTTCTGCACTGCTCGGATTCCTGTCCCACTCCTTCCCGTTTTCCACTGGGATGCGATTCAGGGTTCTGCAGCGCTGGCATCCTTTGTTCCCATCAGGCCGCTGATTGTGCTGCATGATGGTGTTTGTTCGGAGCCAGAGAAAACATGAGGCCTCTCAAAAAGCTCCTACTGTACTTTTAAATAAATAAATAAATAAGGAGCACAAAGGGGGCACTGTCACTGGGCCATTTCCAGCTCTCTAATTAACCAATGTTGTGGCAAAGAAAAATTTCCCACCATCAGCAAAGTGCTGGCACTGCATGCTCTTTTTTTTGTTTGTTTGTTTTTTAAATGACGGAGCATTGATGGGCTGGGAGATGAAGGTGGGTGGCTGTCCTCACTGTGCCACAAAGAATTACGTGAAACTCAACTGTTGGCATCTTAAGACTGAAGTGATGGATACCTGTGCGCATGGTCCCCCTCTGTGAGGTGCTTAGTGACACTAAGCCAGTCCCACCTGGGTGGTCTGCGCTGTCCTCTGGGAGATGTAAACAGGAGTTAATGTGGTATGTGTGAAGAGGAGGAAAGCATTTGAATCTTGGCATGGGGATATGAAAGAGCAAAAGGCCATTGTATCAGTAGAGTCTTGTCCTTTGTCAGGGATGATGTGCATCCAAGGGATTACCCCATCCCAGCTCTGTTGGCTGCTGCATTGGCATCTGCTCGTGCCTGTTCCAACTCCTCTGTTTCTTCTGTTGGCTCAGTTTCTTCTGTTGAAGTCAGTATACAACAGATGCTGTGCGTGTAGGAAGATGGTATCTGCCATGGGCTTGCACCCGTTTACAGCCATGCTCTATGTGTGTGCAAGTACAGAGAAGACAAGACTGGGTCGTCTCGTCCCCTGTGAAATTTGCAGCCCTATCGCTTAGGAGCTGTCACCCCTCTCCCTGCATTAGGCTTTGCTGCGAAATGTGGAGGGCACATGTGTGGCACCAAATCCTGGCTTCCACTGGGTGACAGGGTGTTTTTTCTTCCAATTTCTGATATCCTCACGTACAGCCTTAACTCAGACCTGCCTTTGCAGCAGAGCAGTGGCACGGTGACAGCACCGTGGTCTTGTCCGTTTGTGTTTCACGGATGTAGGCTTCGGCATTCTGTCAGACCTGGCTGATCTCATACCTTCGTGAAGGGTGTGGTTTGGATCTAACTCCCCATTAGCTACAGCAAAATTGAGGGAACCTTTGTGCTTTTCCAAAGGTTTAACGTTTTCTGAGTTTGAAAGGATTCTTGCAAAAGTATAAGTAAACCTATTCATTAGCTTGGGTTAAAAACAAATTAAAGACAGTCCTCTAGGAACTGCAGCATCTGTTAGTCTTTGTCTCAAATGATCTTAAGAGAGTAAAGCAGACGCTTCAAAATTTCCCATAATAAAAGGTTAGTTAAAATCTTGTCCCTATGCTGTAATCAGACTAGAGTCTAATTTAAATCGGTGCAATATTTGCTGGCTCAGAGACAAGCTGCAGTCGGGCTGTGGTCAGCAGCTTCTAGGGTAGCAGGCAGTAATCGCTTAATCACTGCATTTCTTCTAGAGCTAATCTGTGCCCTGCACCCCTGTAGGATGTGAACACGTGCCAGGAGCTCTTCTCAGTAAGCTGCTTGGCCAAAAATCCTCGTGTGCCTATTCCGCAGGCAGTGCTAGCTTTGGCTCGGCTTGCTGAGACGTTGCTGGCTGCGGGAGGGGCTGATGCAATATTGCCAGAGACAAAGCTCAGGACAGAGCAGTGAGAATCGGCTCTGGGACTTGGGGGCTGCCTTTTCCCCCATTTCTAAAGAGCTGTAGCAAACCTGAGGCTGATGTGTGCGTTTTAGCCGGTTTGTACAAATCCCACGGTGCAATTTGACTAATGCATTCTGATTGTTTTGGTAAACCAGGTTCTGCTCTTGTATGTATTATGTTTAATTTAATACCCGTCTTTGGACTATCAGTAATATTGCACAGCGGTGTTTTTGGCTTTCAATTTTAAGATGTTTTCACTAAACTCTTAAAACACTCCCAAAGGCCCATCATTAAAGTTCAAAGCAGAAAACTAATCAGTATAAGGTGTTTGCAATTATCCCTCCTTCTAGCAATATAAAAATAAGATGTTGAGTGAAGACTCTGTAAAACTACAGATGCATTAAGAAAATGCATGAAGTACACAGCGCTGCCTTTAGGAGTTGGAGGTGGGGGGAAGCACCTCTAAATGTAGGGCGGAGGGTGGTTTGTTTTTCTGTTTTTGTTTTTTAACGTACTATAAAATGCCTTAATCACAAGCATACGGGTGATGCAGGGTATTCCCAGAAAGCTATCAAGATGGAATGCCTGTTGTTAAAATAACTCTGCGTTTCTTAAAACACCAGCGTGTGCTTCATCCCGGTCCTGGCCTCCCTTGTCCTGCAGCACTGCGGATGCCCCGTTCCAGTTCCAGCACAGCCTGCTTTTATCCCTGCCTCCTGCTGCATGGCAGAGTGCTGGAGACAGCCGATGCCTGCTCTTGCTCAGGCTCTCCGCAGCTGATCTGGGAATGATTTGAAACAAAACCCCTTAGTCCTTTGGAAGGCTCCGTCGTGAAAAATCATTTCAAGTTTATTAGTAACGGCTGCGGCCACACGTACGTGGAAAAAGCAAGCAGTAAAAAGCCAGAAAGGGGGAGGCGGTGGTGGTGAAGGCGCTTTCTAAAGACAGGGGAGGGGTTGTGCAGCCCAGCAATAGTTACCGGGTCTCTTTCTTTCAGGAGGGGGGCAGCCGCTTTCCTGCGACACTTCATCATTAAAGACGATGAGAAGCACAGCAGATAAAAACAGAGCTTTCAAAAGCTCGGTGGAGGGCACTTTTGTTCTGGGCAGAGGAGGTTTTATTTGGGGGAAGGGTGTCCGTGTGTGTCTTGTGGAGCTTTTATCTCCTTTGCCGCTGTGTGTTGTTGTTCCTGAGGGGCCGTATGTTTATGTGTGCAGGGCCCTGCGTGGGTGCTGGCCGTGGCTGCCACGTCCCAGCATTGTTGGAACAGGCCTCCCTGCCATGAAAAGGTGCCTGGCTTAGCAACCCAGCCCAGCTCCGGAGTTAATCCGTCCGCAGACCCCAGCCATGCCTTCTGCTGTGATTGGCTCTGTGCGTGCCGCATTCCCTGGATTCAATGGGAGAGGGCTGAAAGGAAAAGCCTCCTCCATGCCCAGATCCTTCGGCGGGTGGGGGATCGCAAAGGCAGGCTCTCGGGCTGGCCAGGGCTGAAAATTTTTGGTGGCTACAGGACTGGAGATGGTTCTGGCCAAGAGCATCCCACTGTCCGATTCAGGACAAAAATCCATCCATCCATTGTTTTGCTGCTTAAAAATGCAGCTGCTATCAATAGCTGCATTTGCTTTCTGCAGTGTTTGCAGATAAGGAGGGTGAACACATCTCATAGAGCCTTTGCATTTTTCCCTTGGCCACCTCCCTTCTCCCGTGATGCAGCGGAGCCCGGGGAAGGGCCACGCTATAGCATTGCCCCGCACGGAGAGCCAAGTTATGTCCTTGCTCAAAAAACATGCGAGCTGGCTGGTGCTGAGAACCCCCCAGGGTCTGGGAGGTTGCTTTTCTTTTTTCTTTTTTTTTTTTTTTTTCTTTTAGAGGAGGGGGGTTGTGTGGTGGTGGTTTTTTGCTGTAGGCAAGGCAGCTGACAGGAAGATGACTGTTAACTTGACAAGATAAATCCCTTCAATCCATGCAGCCTGTGAGTAGGCTATTAAAATTATAATCTAATCCTTTATTAAGGGACTTGAACCCGCTCAGGAAAATGGACACAAGAGGCTTTTGAAATTGTACTGCAGCCTCTACCCCATGTGACATTAAATAGTTTCTTACCACAACTGCCAGCCGTAAGTGTGCTAATGAAAACTTAATTTTTGGTGTGGATGCTTTACCCCTAGATGAATCTGTCATCTCTCTCCAGTTACGCTGGAATCAAAATACAGCCTTTGCTTCCCAAAGAATTAGAGGTGTTTTGCAGAAATCACTGTTGTACATGGTGAATATTTGCAGCACTGAGACTTCTTTTTTAATTCTGACCTGCACTGGTGCAAGATGTAATAGACAGAACATGTGGCGTCAGCTTTCCTTCACAAATACCCTAAAATTATCTTGCTGTGCACATAGCAATTTTTTTTTGCTCCATCTGGGACATGAATCTTTCTTAAATACTGCAGGTATCGAATTGTGCTGCTTGCCAAGTGTAATGTCACCTCCTGAAGTAGGGAGGTGCATATTGTGCTGTGTATTTTTGTTCTTTCTATATTAATGGATACTGGTTTTTCAGAAATACTGATGCAAAAATCATTCTAACCCAAGGCTGGGTGTGCAGGATTAAGTCCAAATGCATCTTAACCTTCCAGTGTGGGAATACATTCTTATCAGCAGAGAAGCAACAAAGCTGATAACTGCTGTTCTTGGAGACAAGGTTTGTTACACCTCTGCTGTGATTTGCAGTTGCCAAACCAGTTGGGAACTGGTCATCTTGATGGGCATCTGTTCTCGGCAGGTTTTTTTGCACCCAGGGTGTGCTGCAAGGTGCACCCCTGCTTGAAGAGCAAGAGGGGAGGAGGTTGAGTGGGGATCTCTGGCTGTTGCAATTGGGGTGATGTGTTTTCTGTTGTCCTTGCAAGACAGACATCATTTGGGAGGTCGGGCAGATGGGGTTTGCTCTTCAGTGTTTCCCTGGAGCTATGGGAGCTGCAGTAATTGAAGCCAGCATCACCTTGGGTCTGCATGCAGCTGGCTCGCCAGCCCCAGGGGCAGATGGCTTTGTCAAGCCCTCATTAGTGCAGAGGTCAGCTGCAGTTTAAACTGGGAGGGTCGAGTAGCCCTTGCTGCGGGAGGATCTCATAAAGTTGTGTTGTTCGTGTGCCCTGTTCCCCAGCCTTCTGCAGGACTGCTCGGTGTCAGCAGCAGCGTTTGCAGGAGCTGCAGCATCACGGTGGGGGGGTGGCAGGATGGCAGTGTCCTGGGAAAGTGCTCTTTCAGGGGGTTAATCACAGCCTTAGGCTAAAGTAAAAGCACTTTTCATAAGTTAGAAGGTGTTTCTGCATGTTTCTAGGCTTTAAGGTGAGGTTTATCTTTGTGTGAGGGAGAGAGATGGGGTGACATTCAGTTGAGCTTAAAATACGTTTCTTGTCATGTAACTAAAAAAACCCTTCAGGTGCATTTTTTCCAGTAAAAGGCAATAAAGTGGGGAGGGGTGGCTGCCTCCATTTGCAAAGCTTTGGGGCCACCCTTTGGGAGTGCTGCTCAAGCGGCGAAGGAGCCGGGGGGGTTTGGTTGCTGGTTGCAGACCGTTCCCTGGTGGTTTTCCAGCCAGGGAACGCTGGAATCTGATACTGGGGGGGTAACTAGAAGTTCTGTATAGGCTCAGAAGAGCCATTCTTCAGCAGTTTTTATGGAGATAGATAGGCTGTAATTAGCAGTCCGTGGAAGCAGCCTGCTTGGAGGGGGCAGGTGATGGGGAGCATGTCCTGGGAAGTCTTAATTTTAACCATTGACTCTCAGAATACTAAAAGCAGGGGGAAGTATTGAGTTTGTTGGCTTTCTGCGCATTAAGATAACTTCAGTCTCCCAGGGAAACCTTATCTGCTGGCGGGAGGAGGGGACATCTTAGCGAGCTTCCCAGGCGTTGCTGCTAGACATGTGCAGGACCATGAGATTGGAACTGGGAAGCCGACTAGACTTAAAATAATTTCAACATAGCTGCACACATGAAGCATATTTCGGATTTAGTCCCAGAGCGCTCTTCAAAATAGAGGATATTTTCCGCATTAAGAGTGTTCAGGAAGAAATGAATGGGTTTTGGCAATACTGAAATTAGGATGAATAAAACGAGGCAGAGCCTTGTGCATTGTGGGGTGCTTGGGGCTTGGGGTTCCCCTCCTGCTCCACCGTTAGCGCTCATGGAGGAAGTGCTGGAGCAAACAGCATGCTCCTTGCTGTGCAGGTGGACCCCGAGTGCCTGATGCAGGTGGTGTGTGTCATCCAGCAGCTCCTGTTCTTGGCCTTCTTCCCTGATAACTAACATCAAGAGTACCAACACTGTCCGGGGGCTTAGCTCTTCTCATTTGTTTTCTGAAAGTGCCAGGTAGTGTTTCATCCCAACGGATGCAAAGCAGCAGCGGACGCAACCCTGCAGAGACCGGGAGGACCTCTGTTGCCATCACTGCACATATGGCCAGCAGAAGCATCTGCTGCCTGGCACAAAGAGGGAGATGTCTCTGTAGTTGTTTGGTGTGATCTTTGTTACCCCGATAGCTGTTGCATGCTGTGGTGCAGTGAAGAAACTCACTTTTCACAGCCGTTCTTGGGTGGGGACAGTTGGATCAGGGTGATTCTCTGGTTTCCTAGCAGCACTAGCACGGCCTGGTGTAAAGCTGAAGAGCTGCCTGGACCCTACGGGCTGTCGGTGCCCGTGGCCATCCCTCCAGGCAAGCCTCTCCTAGCTCAAGAGCTGTGTAGTCTTCTGCCAAGACTTTGTCCATCACGCTCCCTCGATCTAGTAAAAGGTGGTGTAAATGCCATCTCTCTAGATATTTGCAGCACCTGAGACTTCACCGCGTTGTTCGGTCTCACTGCTGCTCCTTTGGGTTCAGAAAACTGAAGATGATGAGAGGCAGAAGGTGCCTCTCATCAGTTTCTGTTTCAGTTTCTGGCTTGTCCTTGTGTTCTTGTTGAGCAGCAGGTCTGAATATTCTTGCTATAACCTCTAGATAGACACTAAAGAAACATATTATGATTTATGCCCTCGTCAGATTTACAGATAAGATCTAAATGGCCTCGTCACAGCAGCGTTTAGCTACTAGAGCCAGGATTTAAGTTGTGTTAATTCTAGCTGTTGGGCCAAAAACTCTAGAAGCGCTAGCATAATGTAAATATTTAATAGGCTATTGCCATTTAAAAGATTAACAACTCTCTAGTAACTCTTCAGATGGGCGGAGCTGGGCTGCAGTTCTCTGGTTTCCATCAAGTCAATGAATTTTAACACTGATCTCCCTGGAAAGCTGATCTTGGCCTCTTAGTCATGGTCCGTGGAGTAGGCTTGGCTCTACACAAGTGGCTTGTGCTGCCATCCCCCGTGGCAGCCTTGCTTTTGACTAAGTCTAGGTCAACCCCAGATGAGGACAATTCAGCTGAATTTACTTTTTCCCCCCTCCCCCCCGTGCAAACGTGCTGAAAAGAGCAGCAGTACTTGGAGAATAGAAGGTTGCTGCAGCAGGACTTAGCCTGTTGACTCTTGGTACTCCTGTGATTTCTAGGAAGACGATGAGAAGATAATCCAGGAGATTCAGAAGGAGGCTGAAGAGGAGCAAAGGAAGAAAAATGGAGGTAAGTCCCAGTCTGTACCTGTGCTTTGAGATCAGACTGAGGATGACAGGAGAGCTCATGGTTCCCAGCTACTGACGAGTCTGAATCGTCACTGGGTTCTTCCCAGAGCCTGGCTGTTTGCAGGCTTCTCTGTGCATTGCTGTGCTGCACCCAGCATCACCCCAGTCCTGCTCCAGAGGGTGCAAGCCTCACCCTGTTCCTCCGGGGAACCCACCTAGCTTTAAAGGGCTGTTGCCAGCAGGTTTCATGCGTGTTCAGCTCTCCTTGGCGTCAGATGTCGTGGATGCACAGACCTGTCTCCTCTCCACTTGCCCTCCACTGAAGGGCAGCATAGCCTCTGTGCTGTGTCATGGGGGGTGCAGAAGGAGGTGTTCCCTGTCTGTGGTGTGGTGGAAAGATGAAAGGAGCCGACCTGGAAGGCTAGTGCCGTGCTCCCTGGTGCGTGGAGCATGGAAGGGGCAAGCAGCGATACCGCAGAGAGCGTGCTTAAGGAACGTGCCGGGGATGGAGGATGCCAACTGCAAATGTAAGACCATGGACTGAGCTTGGTGAGTTCTTGTTTGTGGGATGACGGGTTCTTTTCTCTCCTCCCTCTGCAGAGAACAGCTTCAAGCGGATTGGCCCTCCTGCAGAAAAGCCCATGGAGAAAATCCAGAGAATTGAAGTCATCCCCAGACCCGTTCCTCAGAACCTCCATCAACCCCGGATGCCCCCTTACCCCTTCGTGCACCCTCCCTTCCCGCTCCCTCCCGTCCGTCCCATGTACAATAACATCCCCCTCAACATCGGCCCCATCCCTGCCCCCTACGTCCCCCCACTACCGAACATGAGGGTGAACTATGATTTCCCTCAGATCAATGTTCAGCTGGAGCACAACTTGCCTATGCACTTTGGCCCTCAGCCCCGACACCGGTTCTGACCTGGTTCAAACAGCACTTGGTGGAGGGTCATTGCAGGGCGAAGCCACCCCCGTAACACCACCACCCTTCCTTCTGCAGCCCCCCTGGTTTAGCCAGCGGGAAGGGGACGGGCTCTGGCTCACAGATACCTGCACTGCACCCTTCTCTAGAGCTTCTCTGAACTTCTGCGGTCAAACATTTCAACCTGTGCTGCTACAGGGCTTGGTGCTGCGTTTCCAAGGGGTCTCTCCCTCTGTTGGGCATGCAGATGTTTAGATTTGACAAAGCCTGTTCGGGTAGCTGTTGGGAAGAAAAGTGAGACTTTGTGGGGAGCACAAGGATGCAGCTGTCACTCGGGGACTTTCCAAAAATCCTACCAGTCGGAGCAGCTGCCACACAATCGAGTGAGTCTTGGGGGAAGGGAGGAGAGACTTGGCATCTGAGTAAGACCTTCAGGAGCAAGGTAACAGGAGTCGGCAGCCCTAGCCTTCTGCTTGCAGGGAGGTACAGGGCTGGGTTCCGTGTTCTCCGGCATCCCTGTAACCTGCTAGCACCTCACAGCAGAAATAAATTGTTCAAAACCAAGTCAGTCTAGCGTTTCTAGCATTTCTCACTCTACAAGTGGAGTGAGGGGATGCAGCAGCCATCTCATTGCTGAGATCTCAGTAGGAAGCCCAGGACCATGTCTCAGGGCTTTAACAAGTAGCAAAAGACTCGGGCACCCTAACCTTTGAACTTGCCCCCTTTGAAGGGCTCAGGACTTTTTTCCCCCTAGGGGTGAGTGCCTGTCAGCTTCCAAAACATGGCCTTTGCTGTTCTCATCTGGCATCCCACATCTCCCCCTGCTTCTGGCAGCAGTCCTTACAGAGCTGATAGAAGCACCTGGAGCCTGAGCTGCATTCTTCATTGCAAAACTGCTTGGGCAAATAACCTGGTTAGATGCATAGATGGTGGTGTGTGATGTGTGTCGTAGAAGAAGGGTGAGGAACTGCCCCTGCAGTCGTGCGTGCAGGCAGCGGTGAGCCGGGAGCCCCCTTAGCCGACCCCCCTGCAGCGAAGGGGCAGCTGTAGCCTTGTGCTGCAGGAAGCTGGCTGCTTCCGCGGCACTTAATGCCTTCTGCAAAATGTGTGTTTCAGCTTAATTGGCTTTGGAAAAGCATGTTAAAAGGCAAACGTGAGTATTGCTGGACTTAGGAAGTGAGGATTTAGGAAAAGCAAAACTTCCTTGTAAGAAGCAGGGGGTGTATTGCTGGGCTGTGGGAGGAGTGTTGGCACAAAGCCCTTTCCCCACAGGCCTTGGCTGTGCTGTCTCGTATGGGCCCCCTCTAGAAAAGAAAATGGTTGAAGTGGAAAAAAAAAAGCCCCAAAACTCTTCCCAGAAATGCTGTGCTAGCTTTTAGCAGCCCGGTTGTGCTGTTGTTGTTTCCCAAGTGGTTTGATCCGGGCTTTGTTCTGCTCTGTCCGGCTGGGAGCTGTCTGGGTGCGTTTCCTCTCCTGTTATTCCCCCCTGTATCTTGGCATCCAGGTATCTCTGTTTGATTTGTTTTTCAGGTTAAACTCCCTGCCTCTGCCACGCGGTCCCTGCCAGACCCTCGCGCAGCTCTCCATGTCCGCTCCCAGCACAGCGTCCCCTCGGGCACACAGTGAGCGATGGGTGCAGTGCTGGTGGCGGGATGCTCCTGGGGAAAGGTAGCCTCCACCGTGGCCTGGGACAGCACCTGGGGACCACTGTTCCCAGAAGGGTCTCCCAGAGGGGACTTCTATGTCTTTTGGAGCTGAGTCAGCGATTTTTTTCCACTCTTGGGCATTGCCTTGGGGTTGGACATACCCTGTGGAGTTCCAGCTCCTCAGTGCCGCCGTCTCTCTAGCAGTAATAACCAAGTGCTATTCCCTTGCTGCTATAATTTTCTTTAATTTATTTCTGGAAGTAGTCTGGGGGCTGCCGGAGCTTATCACTTGCTGCTCAGCTGGGTTTTAACCAGATTTAAATCCTGCCTTGCACCAAGCGATTCCCTGCGGTAGCCAGGAGCAGGGCGTCCCGTGGGATCTGGGGAGGGAGGGCTGTGTTCACAGCACTAGAGGGTGGCAAGAAAATGGACTGAGGTCAGAAGAAGCACGGCTGCTTCTTAGAACCAGGTCAGAAGAAAGGGAATCCTGGTTTTTTAGTAGCTGAGATTTTCTGGGCTCAAGGGTCAGCTTGGATGAGCCCTCCAGGCCTCCTGAACCTTGTGCCTTTCCCAGCAGCATGGTTGCGGTTGTCCCCCAGCACCTGCCTGTGCGAAGGGGGGGGTCAGGCAGTGGAGGGGGTTCGAGCAGTTGGGGCACAGCTCAGGTGCTGAGCCGGTGGCCCAGACGTGGAAGGTGAAGGAAACGTGATGGGTGTCACAGGGCGATGTGGCTGGGAGCAGTAACTAGCAAAACGGTGATTGGGTGCGTGTCTAGAGCTGCCTGGAGGTCTGCAAAGCCTGGGCAGGGGGGAGCGCAGAGATGGAGCGTGAGGGATGGAGGAGTGTCGGGCAGAGGTGCCAAGGGCAGGTTAGTGTCAGTGCTCAGTCCTCGTGGTCGGGATGTGATGAGGGTCTGCTGCTGCCGTGGTGTGATGGTTGTGGTCTTGGAGGAGCCTGGTGGGCGTAGGGGAAGAGGGGACCACTGTCCCCGTGTCCCCTGCCAAAACCATGAGCTTATTTGTGTCTGAGAGAAGAGAAATGGGTGCTTGGTCTGCGATGCGGCTGTGCCCTGCGCCCAGCAGCCCCCAGCGATGAGCCTTAGCCCTCTGCCCAGCCCTGGGGTGGTGCTGGGCTCCGAGCTGCTTCCCTCCCCAGGGATCACTCCCTTCACCGAAAATTACTCCACAGCCAACGCGTGTGGCCTCTCCTCCCCTCTTAACCCAAGAGACCTTGAGCTGTGGTTTCTGATAGCACTTGGATCTGGGTCAGTTTATTTTAAAAGAAAAAAAGAAACCCAAAACTTAGTGCAGAAGCACCAGAGCCATCTGTGATCTGCATCCCGTTTTCCCTCCTGCCCTGCGGTCCTTGAAACCATTTGTCCTTCAAAAGGGGACAGGGAGGTTGCTGTGCCCAGGCTGATTCCATAACAGGTACTTCTCATGGTTAATTGCAGTGTCCCATTTTACTTGCCTTAAAGGTGGAGAGAGAAACTTAGTATTTGCACTTAGCAAAACATTATATTAAAAGAAAGAAACCCTGTAAAGATGTGCATGTTCTGCAACTTTGTATAACAATAGCTGAAAATAAATAGGTGGTTTGTTACAAAAAAAAAAGAAAAAAAAAACCCCACACCCAAAAAAAACCCCAACATATTTTTCTTTACCTTCTGGTAGTAAACTGTTCTAATATTCTGTGTGTAAAAAGTTCCTGTATTATATTGTAATTTGAATTTTTTGTAAATAAATTTGTGCACTCTGGCTTTTACCTCCGTGCTTTCGTTACAGCCAAAGCATCCTCCTTCCAGCCCAGATGCCAGGGCTGATGGCAGGCGGCGGGGATGAGCAGGCAGGGCTCTTGTGCCAGATCTCAGCCCGTGCAGTTGAAAACTCTGTAAGTTCCAAGGCAAAACCCATTTAACCCTCCTGGAAAAGCTTAATACGTTCCACATGCTCCCGAGGAAAAACTGGACGGGATAGAAAATGGTTTCCAGTTGTTTCTTTAAATGGAAACCAGGATGCGTGTGTCGAGTGGAGGAAAGGCTGTGGGGGACTTCCCCCCCCCCCCCCCCTTGCAGGAGTGATGCTAAATGCAGAATCTGGCCTTAAAAGCAAAAGGAAATGTGTGTTGGCGACTGGGGAGGAGGGGATGGGTGAGGGTCCTCCCTGCCACGCTGTGGTGGCTCTGGAGCCCCTTCCCTGTGCTGGCAAACAGCTGAGACCTAGCTCTGAAGGTCCCTCCGGCCTGTGCCCTCCCGCCCCCCCCCTGGGTTGTGCGACTGGGGGCAGCTGGCAGCCCCCCTACTTGCCCCACTCTTTGGTTTTACCAAACCAGCTTTGGATGGTTAAAAGCCAAATGGGCCATCAGTGACCTGCAGTGCTCAGCTGGGCTGCGGGAGACAAGGGGCAGCGAAGGGGCTGGCTGCTTGGTGTGGGTGATGGAGCTGGTCCCCAGCCCCTCCATCGATGGATGCTGCACCCCAGCTTCACAGCCGAAACTGAGGCTGGCCCCAGCATGAAGCCTGGGTGGGTGGGTTGGTTGAGTTTTAGGGCTGGTTTTGGCTGTCCTGGGAGGGCTGGGGGTACATCCCAGCCATCCCAGCTCCTCCGGCCGGCTGCTGTGTGTTGGCCTGGGCTGGCTGCAGCAGGTGGGCATCCCACCTCCTTCGTGTCCTTGGTTCTTTCTTTTTCTCCTCCATATCACTGAGCAGAGATGCCACACTGCACCCAAAACCAGCATCCCGCTCCATGCAACCTGCTCTAGCAGGGTCCTGAGTTAAATCTCCAGAGGTCCCTCCCAACCCCAACCATTCCATGATTCTGCAATCCCACCGCTCTTCCCTCCTAGCAGGTGCCTCCTCCCTCTCTCAGGGACATCATATGGGGCAGGGAATATCTGAGCCAGGGGGAAAAAAGGCAGTGCCTTCACAGGAGAGCTGGGGTGCTGGTGCATCCCTGACCGCTGCACAGGTGGGTGCAGTGCCCTGAGCATCTCGAGGTGACCAGCCTCCAGCCGGCTTTGGCTTTAGTCCCTTGGGTAGGATGAGCCTGTTGGCCACCGTTCCCTGGCCACCCACCCGCCCAAGCCCTCCAGTTCCAGCTCAGTCTTGGTGAAGCAGTTTGGCCCCCAACTGCCCCACGCTCAGCCTCGTGCCTCATTAAAAGGCTGTTGCAGCCCCAGCTGCAGCTGCCCTGACAGACCACACACCGCTGCTTCTATCCGAATGCAAGTTTTTTTTATTCATCTTTCTCCATTTGAAGCTTAAGTTATACAAATGGCACTTACAAAAAAATAATAATAAAAAAAAAAAACCCAAACAAACCCAAAACTTAAAATTTTCAGAGTGAGATGTTTTCAGAGAGTCACGACACCCGATAAGGAGACAGGAGAGATGATGACCTAGTGTCACATGGGAGAAGCTGGAGCAGGAGTTACATGGTTCCAACTGCGACGGGGGACAGGGCAGAGGCAACACGGTGAGGGGGTGAAGGCCAGCAAAAAGTGTGTGCCAAGTCACAGGGTCACTCAGGGCTTCATCAAGACACTCTGTCCTTCGAGGGGCAGCGCGGTCCCCGGGCGGGTGGGCACCACAGCCCCTGGATGTGAGCGCAGAGCCGAGGTAGAGTCCCAGCCAGGATCCCCTGCGCCAGCCAGGGAGCCTGGCCCAGAGGTGTCCCCCTGGCAGGGGACGGGTCGCTTGCTGTCCCAGCTGAGAGGTTAGCACCAAGCTCCTATGGAGGGCTGCCCCTCCACATGGCTTTAAGGCTGATGAGCCCCTACCTTGCCTGCGGCGACAGGGACCGGCCCTGGTTTGGCACCGCAGCGATGCTGCGAGCACCCTTGGTGTGGGGTGGGCACCAGCGCTCCCTCCCCAGTGGGGGCCCAAAGGGAAAAGGCTCCTTGGTGTGTTTGCAGGGAGTGAATCCCAGCCCCAGGAAGGCCCCAAAGGATAAAGTGCCTTTCAACACCCTAACGAACACGTCAGCATCACCTGTTACAAACAGCGTTATACTCTAATGCAGACCTAGTACAGACAACAGCTGGTAACACAGTGCCATGGAGAGCATATATAAATAGAGACTAACAAAAATACTGTTTTGGTCTTTTTTTTTTTCTTTTTTTTTTTTTCCTTTTTTTTTTTTAATGTTTCCAGTAGGGTTGCAATGGCATGAGAGCCGAGCCCAGGTGCCCCAGGGGCGGCGAGATGAGGAGCTGCCCTCCTCAGGGCAGCCCACAGGAACGGGCACTTCCTAATTCAGCATTAGGTGTTCAGTGATTTGCCTCACTGTTCCAGTATTTTATGAGAGAGAGAGAAAAGAAAAAGAAAAAAAAAAAAGAGAAGGAAAAAAAAAAAAACACACCAACAAAGCTACTGAGCAAATATCACTGTGCAAAGTTTGCTAAGGAACTTTTCTATTCTGTAAACCAAAATCTGCAGTTTATGCTTCCAGCCACCGCCCAGGGCAGGTTGCATCGGCCAGCTGGGCTCCTGCGGGGACCAAAGCCTGCCAGCGCTGGAGGTGGGCTGGGTGAAGCCCCCACCCGGCACGAGCTCTGCATCCCCCCCACGCCATCCCCTCCCAGGCACAGCAGCAGGACCAGCTCAGGCAGCCACCCGCCCGGCCGGCCCCACAGCCGAGGTCTATGATGCTCCTCCACAGCCAGAAGCACAAGGAGGGGCAGAGGGACACAAGGCGTGTGGGGCTCCATGAGATGAAAGACTGAGGCTTTCCAGACGGGATCACCCTAAAAAAATCGTTTCCAGGTGCAGGGGTTGGGGGGGTCGGCTTGGTGGCCCTTCCATGGGGACCCATGCCGGCACACACCAGCCCCAGGGCTGCTGTGATATATAAGGTCACCTCAGCGGCTCTGCCAGGGATGAATCCTGCCCCGAAAGCCAGGAGCGGAGAGAAGCTGCCAGGGAGAGCCAGGAGGAGCTGGCTGAGCCCAGCACCATCGCTCTGCCCCTGCTTGGAGCAGGTCAGGATGGCACAGGTGTGCTGGGGGACACTGGCAGGACAGATTTGGGCGGCGCCAGCGCTGATATGGTGGAAGCAAGCATGGAGGTGATCTTATTCCCTTTTTTTCAGTCGAGGAGTGGAAACTGAACTACCTAAGGTGATGCTCAGGGCTGGGATGGGGGTCAGCAGTTTCCAAGCCCAGCAAACCTGGAGGGAGGCAAGGGGGGAGGAGGATAGAGACAGACCCCTCTACAGAGCTATAGGCAGGCTGCCCCATCACTTTTCCAGTTCTTACAGGGATTTATGGAGACCCACCTCCCACATAACGCACCAACTCTATGGCAGGAGGAAAGGGCAAGCCAGTCTGAAAATCCTTTTACAGAGAGGAGAAACAAAACCCAAAAGAAAAAAGGACGGAGGAGGGAAAAGAGAAGTTGGCAATGGGAGGTATGCTAAAGTGCATTAATATTCCCAGAGGGTGGAGGCGTCAATGGCGTCGGCGGATGCCTTGAGGACCCCAGCATGGTCACCCTTCAGGTATTTGCCATTGATTTTGATGGCCACTTTGTTATAGTCGCAGAACTCAAAAAAGAAGTCCACGGGGGTGTCGCTGCTGCTGGTGACGGACGACTCACTCCCCACCATCCAGTACTTCCCAGTGGCATCTGCAGGCAAGAGGGAGAGGGGACAAGGTGGCCCTGTGAGCCACCACAGGGACCCCAATGGCCGTCACCCTGCCCCCAGCCCGTAGCCGCCCCCAAGGACTCACCCTTGATGTTGTAGGCTCCGTCATTGAACTCCAGCTGGAAGACATCGTAGGAGGATCGGTTGGAGTCCAGGGTGCCAGTCACCTTCCGGCACCCGATGAAGCCGTGCTCGCCACGGAGGACGATGATGGGCCTGTTGATCAGCTTCATCACAAAATGCTCCGTCTCACCTGCGCCGGAGGGGAGAAAGGATATGAGAGCAGCCCAGGGGGTGCAGCGCCCGGACCCCACAGCCGGCAGGCAGCAGTGAGGAGGGTGGGCTGTGCCCCCCACACATTTCTCACCCACCCCATCTGGCCTCCCACCTCACAGCATGTGAAACTGTCATTAAGAAAACTTACTGCCTGCATCCCTGAGCATCATTCGGAAGAGGAGTCTGGTTCGGAGCGGGGACTTTGTCCATCCCCTGCCACCCCAGCACAGGACAGGGGTCCCTAAGGGGGTCCCTTACCCGCTGTCTCCATGGAGGCCGCCAGCTGCCCGTTCTTCTTTGCCGTCACGTACTTGCCGTTGGCAGCTTTCAGGGTGATGCGCTTGTCACACCACTCGATGTCAAAATAGCAGCTCGCGTTCCTGCAGGGGCAGAGAGAGCCTTCAGTGGGATGTGACAGATGGGGACCTGCCAGTGCCACCCCACCACCTTGGAAAGGGTCACAGCAGGAACCGGGAGATCCCAATTCGATCCATTTTTTGCAGGATGGGCCCCATCGTAGTGGCCATCGAAGCCCTCACCCCACGGGCAGGAGGCAGGCAGGCAGCCAAATGCATTTTTGGGGTTTCTGCCTGGCTCGCAGAGGGTTGAACTGCGGGGTAAAGCATTTCAACAGCCCCAGCCGGCCGGGAAGGATTACGTGGCCCGAAGGACTTCCTGAGCATCGTGGGTGGCAAGCCCCGGGCCAGCCCCAGGGCTCTCCAGGGAATTCACCGCCTTCGCTGGAAAGTGTTTTGGGATGAGCGCCTAGGCTGGAAAATCCCCAGGATAACCCTGGCAGATGAAGAGGGGTCCCTGAAGCCCATGCACGGCCCCAGGCTGGTGGGGGCAGGGGACTCACTTTGTGGAGGCGGTGGACTGGATGCCCCCATTTGAGGTGAGCGTCCAGTACTTCCCAGTATAGGTCCTGAAGGCGCATTTCTTGGTGTCCTTGTTGATCTCCAGCTGGTAGGTCTCCTGGTCACCCTCCTCATCTTGATTGGCTGAGAGGTCCATCCCTGCAGGGCAGAGGCAGATGGAAGTGGGGGTGCACAAGGCCGGGGGGGACCCCAAACCACCTCTAGCGGGTCCAGGTGTGGAACCAGCCCAGGAAACCCCACTGAGAGGGGCTCCCACTCCCCTGGGTGAGCTTTGCTGACTCCCAAATCCCTCGCACACCATCCCATCCCAGAATTTTGCGTTCAAATCCAGGTTTGCATTTGGCTGCTCAGGTGTTGAGGCCATAAACTGGACTGAGCTGAGGCAGCCACCTGACTCTCCGGCTCCACCACCATCAGCTCCATCACGATTAAGCATCGAGCAAAGACCAGCCAAGGTATTTCACGCACAAAGGGCTGTAGTTTTTTAAACACACACACACCCTGAGGGTGACAGCCAGGTTACTGAATCCATTAGCAGAGGCCACTGGGCCACCTATGAATCCCCAGCTCACGGCGTGGTTAAGCACCGTGGCACCATCTTTCATCCATAAATTGTCACAGCCTGTCAGGGCGGTGAGGTTTGCAGGGAGGCAGCTCGGGAAAGCCCTGGGGCAGCCAAGCCTTTCCCAGTCAGACCAGCCGGTCCCCCAGCTCTGCCAGCCAGGATGACCCATCCCTGCACCAACGGGACCAGAGACAGCATTTGCCCTTGGCAACCTTGGAGGCAGATGCAGCTGGTCCTGGGGCCACCAGCCACAGTCCTGGGGCAACCGCTGGCCCCCCCAGGCCACATGCACATCCACCCACAGGCACTGAGCCTAAGCAAACCTGCTTAGTCAGGGCTAGCGGGGCCAAATCCTCTCCAGAGCTCTCCAGCTTGGTGGATTTCTGCCCAAAAATACTTCTGGGGAGGCGAGTCACAAGCCGTAGCCTGCAGCCAGAGCAAAACAGCCAAGCTGCCGTGCTGGGTTTTGGGGAGGGAGCTGGGGCGCGGTGCTCGGCCCCGCTTCTCCCTGTCTACCTACAGCTGGGATGAGTGGAGATGGGCCCCAGTACCACCAGTGGAGCACAGGTCCATAACCAATGGGAACAGCTCAGGAGAGGATGGCGATACAGACTGGGGTCTAGTACAGCTGGGTAAGTTTTTCACAGCAGAAAGCACCCACATCCCTCTCCTGTAGCACCCATGTGGTGTCCAACCATGCACCAGGTCCTGTAAAGGATGCGAGGTGCGTGTGCAACCTTTCTGCCCAAATCTGCCTTTTCCTGGAGCCAAGGACCTGCTCGTGGGGCTGGTCAACGTGTTTGGCCCCTTGCACCTTCCTCAGCTGCTGGGAGTGGGAATGCCGCAGTACAGGGTCACTGGGAGGGCTCCAGGGACCGCCGCCGGGGTGGCCCTTGTGTACGGCACAGCCACCAGTGAGTCCCACCAGCTGCACCCACCTGAGGAGGGACCACCCACCTCCACACACCAGCTGTCGGCCTCAGAGGTGGCGATGGTGGCTTCCCATCGCCCGCCTGCATCTCTCGAGAGCCGTCCCCATCCCATGCCACCCCTATCCCAGGAGCCATCTCTGCTTCGCTTATCAGTCTCCCACCTTTCCCAAAGGGATCAGGCTTTTGAGGGCTTTGCTTTGTTAGCTGTAATCTTCTCTCCCATACCCAAACTGTCCTATGGCTGCCACACCGCTGCCTGTTCTCAGCTCCCTCTCCCACTGAGCATCCTCCGGCACCTTCTGCAGCTCCCAATGGACACGCCACCGCCCCGCTGCTCTGCTCCCCGGCGTATCTGGGGCAGCACGGGGGGCAAAGGGGTGCTGTAGGGCCACCAAGCCCAGCCCCGCCGGTAGAGTCCTCGGCTGGCACAGCTGTCCCACACTCGCCGCCTCCCAGGGCTGCCAGGGGCTGAGCCAGCGGTCGGTGGAAACATTTGGTTTTGATTTTTGCACCCCCGCCGGGAAAGCAGCGCCGCAGCGGGCTGCTCCGAGAGCTGTACAGCCGCCTGCGCGCTGCACAGGGGGGCTCTGCGGGGGCTCACAGGGACAGACTGGGCTGCGGGTGGGGATGCCGGGAGGTGCAGCCCAGCACCCAGGGCTGCCAGCACCCCTGAACCCCCCTAACCTGCAAGTGCTGATGATGATGATTGCGGTGGGGGGCAAGCAGGCAGCAGAGCTTCCTCCTTGCCAGGCTTTTCAGCAAAGAGCTGCCTGACCTGCAGGCACCAGGATGGGGAGAGCCTGGGGGGATGCTCTGCGCCACAGATGGGCTGGAGGGGGGACAGGAGCACTGGGAGCCTCCCAACACCATCCCCTCACCCCCAGGGACCCCTCACCACAGAGCACAGCAAACCTACCAGGCTCCCCCCACCCCGCTGCCGTGCAGTTGCCCAGGCTCTGGCCGTGGCAGGGAGGTTTGGCTTTTGCTGGTGCTGCAGGAGGGTCTCCCACCGCCCCCTCCCCAAAAGCGGCGCTGGGTTGGGTTACACCGACTCAGCAGAAAGGAATGCAATTATGGCGGGGGCAGAAGGCAGCTTCAAAGGGCTGTAACTGAGCTGGAGCAGGAGGTTTGGGGGGTCAGAGCGGGGAGGGATGGGATGAAGCATGGGCAGAGAGGCAGTAGGACCATGGCAGGTCTAGGAGCGATGTCCCCGTGTCCCCATGGTGAGGACACAGAGGCTGTCCCTCCAGCCACCCCTGCCACCACCCCGCTTTTTGCAGCCCAGGGCTGTGGCAGGGAGCCCACAGCCACCCGCCCTCCCGCAGCGCCCGGCCCGGCTGTGCCGCTCCCATTGCAATCATGCTTTAATTACCGCTCTTGGTAAATTTACAGTCTGGAGCCGCACGACTCTGCCTGACCTTGACAAAGCTGCTAATTACAGCTGGAGGCTGGAGGGGGGCAATCACACAGCAGCAGGGCAGCGTTTGGGGAGCAGGGGGGCACGGCTGCTCCCCCCCAGATTCCCTGTGTGGGATGTCCTCCGGCTCCATCCACAACATGGGTTTGCTAGGGGGGTCCTGGGGAGGATGCAGAGGCTGGAGGTGGGAGCTGAGGCACATCCCCCCGCAAGGGCTGCCTAACACTGTGCCCCACCCCCCACCCCCAAACAAAGCCCTGGGCTCAAGGTCCTCGGAGAGCCAGGGAGGGTGATGGGGGACAAGCCGGCGCTGGCGCAGGGAAGGGCTTCCCAAGCCCCTCAGCTGCTGCCAGCCCCTCAGGTTTGCAGGATCAATGCCCCAGCCCTCGCTGCTCTCCAACCCTGGATGGCAGATGCACATGGAGGCCTGTGGCCATCCCAGAGCACGTGCCTTCCCACATCTCCTGGGGAGAGGCTTCTCCATCTAAAGGAGCAGTCTGCTGTACCTGTGCCACCAGGGGCCACGCACCCAGTGTGGGGGTCATTTACAGCATGTAGAAGACCTTCCCTCTACATTAAACTCACACAGGTGGTGCCCTACATGCCATCCTGGGATGCTGGTGAGACCCAGTGGGATGCGCTCCATGGGGAGGAGGCCAAGAGCCCGGCGGACCATGGCCAGCCAGTGGGACAAGCCAGCCGGAGCAGTCCCCATGCTCGGACCCACGGGGGGCAGACCCACACGTCAGGAGCTGCCGGTGCACAGGCTCTGCTCGCTGCCTTCCTCCAGCTGGGAGCTGGCAGGACCCGCAGGCAGCTGCCAGCCCTGCCCAGCACCCGGAGCAGACGGGAGGCTGCACCTTTCCCATCCTCCGACTCCCCAGAGGCCAAGAGGCTCCCTTGCAGAAACACCACGGTTATGGCTGATAAAACCTGAGCCTGCCTTCCTCCAAGGGAGTGCTGGCAAAGCCCCCGAGCCCTCGTGGGTGGCAGGGCAGGATTTCGGGTCCTGGTGCCCCAGCAGCCCAGGGGATGCTGCAGCCAGCTCTGCCGGCGCACGTTGGGTCCGGTCTCCCTGCAGGGCTCTGGCACCCCACACCACAGCTGCACACGTGCTCCGAGACTCGTCCCCTCCAGACGGGCTTATGCTGCAACCGTACATAAATCCAAGGATGTTTTTATCTAAAAGCAACAGCCTGGAGCACCCAGGGACCACACAGCTCCTCTGCTGGGGGTGCAGCTCTGCAAGGGGGTCACGGGTGGGGGTGAAGCATGGATTTCCTGGAAAACCCGCTCCTCCTTCCCTATGGATTTCCTGTGGCTTTGTGGTCTCCCCCAAGCACCAACGCGCCACTTGGCATCTCCAGATGAAAACCTGCACCCAAGCGTGTGCCCCCAGTCACGCTCCCCACCCAGAGCCACATCTCCCCACCTCAGGCCAGGAGGGCTCCCAGCCCCGGAGCAGAGCTCCCGGTCACCAACCTGGCATGCCCAGGCGCACTCCCATCACCGCCCTGCTCGCTCGCCCCCCTCCCTGGACCCCCATTTCCCGAAATGCCTCACTTCCCAGTCGGCCCATCCTCTCCCCCCCCATGGGTGGGGGGGGGGGCAGGCGGAGCACCTCTGCCGGGCGGGGGGCTGGCAGGGGCCCAGCAGAGCGGGGAGGACGCCAGCGTTCTGCCCCCGGGGACCCTCGCGCCCACAAAGGGCCTTTTGTTGCCGCAGTCGGGGCTAGAAAGGAGCCATTGAGGCGGGGAGGAGGCCGCTTTCTGCTGGCAGCACCCCGACACGGCTCCGTTCGGAGGCGCGATGGGGAGATGGGGGTCTCACGGAACCTGAGGCTCCCCAGGGTGCCCATCCTGTGGCTGGAAGCAGGGCAGCGGTGCCAGGGCCCCCCCAGCCCCAGTGCTGGTGCAGAGGCAGGGCTGGCACCTACTTCATGCTTCCCCCGGGATGGTGGCGTCGTGGTCCCCAGTGCCCCGTATGCAGGCGGTGGTGACACCGGCCATCCCAGGGACAGGGAGAAGGCTCCCGGCCAGGAGCTGACTCGACACTTGCGGGACAGCGCTGTCCCAAGCTTGGACCAGCTCCAGCTCCCAGCCAGGGGAACCACAAAATCCCGGTGGCCCTGTCCCCACTCCTCGGGGGGCGGACAGCCACTGCCATCCCCGCTCCCTCCCTAACCCCAGGCGGGCACAAGCTGCCCATTCCCAGGTGCAGCCGCTCCGTGCCCACCGCCCGCCTCCCATGCCCACCACCCGCATCCCGGGCAGCCATCCCGGGTGGCCATCGGCACTTCTGCCAGCAGCGCGGCGCTTATCAGCGCGGCGGGGGAAAGGGCTGTCTGCAACCACTTCCTCCGACGGTTGTTTGTCGGCTGCCTCCTCCGAAACCTTGGGAGGACAAGGCACTTTTCCCGACGGGAGAAGGGAGGGCAAGCCCAGAGCACGGCAGCTCCCAGCCTCTCGCTGCTGCCGGGCAGGATAAACCAGGTAGAAACGGCTTCTCCGGCCAAAATGGACTCAAGCAGCGAGGGTGTGCAGCCCCGGCGCACCCTTCCCCACTGGATTTTGCTTGGAACGGGGCCGGGCCCAGCCCAGAGCCCCCTGTTGCTGGGGAGATTTGTGCCCCCTCCCCTTCCCACCACCCCCATCCATGTGAATCACACAAAGCCGGCAGGTCCGCCAGCAGTGCTCCCACTCACGCCGTGGGGCTCCCACCACCGCCACCCCATCCCGCACAATCTCCCCCCACATCTGGTTTTCCCATCTCCGGTGACAAAGGGCTGCAGCAAGCCCTTCCCCCACGGCGCTGCGGCAGCCTCCCGCCATCTCCATCCTCCCCCTCTCTTCCCCAAACCCCTACGCCTGGGCAAATAGTCCCCGCTGCCCATCTTCGCAGGCATTATTTTGGTTTTTTTAAGGGGCTGCTCTGCAGCACAGGATTTGCTCTCTGAAAGGAGAAAGGTGGCGAGCTCCCGGCAAGGAGCTGCTCAGGCACAGACGAGGATTCACCCTGAAATATTGTATATACACACAACAAAAATTCCCCGCTGCTTGTTCCTCCAGGCTTCGCTGCAGTGAGACATGCTCGCACCCATCCCGCGCCCGGCGTGTGCCGGCCTGACTCGGCGTGCCGGTGACGTGCCCCACGGCTCCCACACCAGCCCGGCAGGCAGCCGTGCACCTCCAGCATCGCCCAGCCCGCAGAGCCGGGACCCCCGGCTCCCTGCCAGCACCCCGCAAGCTAGGGGGTGGGATGCGCACCGGGTACTCGAGGGCAGGCAGGCAGCCATGTGCCCAGGGCAGCCGTGCCGTGTGGCCGTGACGCCCGAAGCAGGCAGCACGGTGGCCCCTGGGGCGAGCGGCAGGAACGGGGATGGGTGCGGGCGGCGCGGCAGGCGCAGCGGCTGCCTTTGTGCGGGTGGATGTGGGATGCGGGTGCATGTGGGATGCGGGTGTTTTGGCGAAGCCGTTTATGTAACACTGCCAAGGCTGGGGGTGGGCTGGGCAGCACCCAGCCCCCACACACTGGGAAATGCAGCCCCACGGGTTTGGGGGGAGGGGATTACTGCCCCATGGGGGCAACCGCAGCCTCCCCAGGCCCCATTCTGCAGGGCACATGGCTGAGGGAAGGGGGAGGTTGGTGGAGGCTTTGTTGGGTGAACAATGAGCTCTGCAGGTAGGAAGGCGAGGGATGGCAGCCCTGCCTCCTTCCAACAAGGGAAGGCCCCATCCACCCCCACAGCCCCCCTGCCCTGTCCATCCCCGCACCCCAAAGCAGGCCCCTCACTGTCCCCCCTGCCCAGGGCACCCTGCAGAGGTGACGCTGAAGGGCTGGGGGGGCCAGGGGACCCCAGGCAGGCAATGCTGCAGGGCTGGGAGAGGGGGAAGGGAGGGGTGCGGGGGGGAATGGGGGTGGAGGGGTTGGGGGAGGGACCGCGGGCAGCCATGCTGGAGGGGAGCAGGGGTGCCCTGGGGCGATGGTGGCTTCAGGAGAGGGGTGTGGGGACTTGTGCGAAAAGGGGTTCAAGCGCGAGGGGGGGACACCCTAAAGAGGTGATGGCAGAAGGATGCAGGGGAGCCCCCTTGGGGCGGGGGGGGCTGCCGCTGCAGGAAGGCAGGGGATGCTGCAGGGACGCGGGGGGCTGCCAGGGGGGCAGCGCTGGGGTGGCACTCCGGGGCGATGGAGGGGATGCGGCGGTGGTGCCCGAGGGATGCAGGGGGGCAGCTCGGGGCAGGCAGCTCCCTAGGGACGCCGATGCCGGCGGGATGCAGGGGCTCACCCCGGGCTGGAGACCCCAGGGACTCCCCCCATTCCCACCCCCTCGTACCTTGCCGGGTAGAGACATTCCTGTCGTTGCCGGCTCGGAGCACGACCTGCGGGCAGCTCTGCTCGAGGGCGAAGAGCTCGTCCTTGCCCACCTTGGCGCTCTTGCCCGCCTTGAGGGTGCCGCTGGGGCCCGAGGGGGCGAGGTAGCGACCCTCCCCGTCGCGAAAGGCCACCTTCCCGCAGCGGAACTCGAGGGTGAAGGCGGTGCCGGGCTCGGCGGCGGGGACCAGGCGGCCGTCGCAGCGCAGCAGGCGGTGGTCGCAGCTCTGCAGGCTGTAGCGCTGCTCCACGAAGAGCAGGGTGATGAGGGCATCCACGCCCCACGGCACGTCGCGGTCCACGGCCAGCTCGTCGCGGCGAGGCCCCAGGTGGGCGTAGCGCTTGCGGGCCAGGCTGTAGAGGTTGGCCTGGGGGTGCATGGCCAGGTGGACGCTCCATTTCTCGGTGGCCGAGACGGCGGGGGCGAAGCAGGAGAGCCGGTCCTCGGTGCCGCCGAAGAAGCGGCGGTGGGGCTCGGACTGGAGCGACCAGCGCCCGTCGCCGTGAGCCACCACCAAAAAGCGACAGTCGGGACCCGGCTCCTCGCTGTCGCAGCTCACCCGGCCGTCCTTGTCGGCTGCCAGGTAGCGGCCCAGGTGGCTCTTGAGCAGCACGGCGCTGGAGTCCTCCCCGTCCTGCTCCAGCGTCCAGATCTGCTTCTTCTTCATGCTGGCGGCCGAGGCGTTCACCTTGAAGCCGAAGGCCTCCGCCGTCAGGTACTTGTTGCTGCAGTTGATGAGCCCGAACTGGATCTGCACCGGCTCCGCCGTCCCGTTCGCCGTCATCCTGCCGCCACCGCCGCCGCTGCCGCCGACCGCCGCGCCCGCCCCGACGCCGCCTTTATAGCGCCGCCGCCGCGGCACCGCCCCCCGCCCGCCGGGCCGGCCCCCACCGCGACCCCCGCCCGCCGCCCCCCGCCCGCCGGGCCGGCCCCCACCGCGACCCCCCGCCCGCCGCCGCTGCGCCCCCGCACCGCGGCGTGGCAGGAGCCGGCCAGCTGCGGCCACAGCCCCCTCGGATGGCGGGACACCCCCCGCGGTGAGGCTCCACTGCATGGCAGGAGCCTTCCCCGCGTTACAAAAGCTCCGTCCAATTGGCAGGACCCTCCCCACTGCGAGACCCCCCTGCATGGCAAGACCTCCCCAGGCACTGGAGAGCCCCCTCGAATTTCAGGACGCTCCCCACCGCAAGACCCCACTGCATGGCAAGACCTCCCCAGGAGGATCTCCCCCACTGCAAGACCACACTGCATGGCAAGATCCCCCCAGGCACTGCAGAAGCCTTCTTGAACTTCAGGACACCCCCCCACCCCCACCCCGTGCCTGATACGTTGCAAGACCCCTTGGCATGGCTAGAGCCTTCCCTGCATTGCAACAGCCCCCTTGCACTGCAGGACATCCCCCCACATTGCAAGACCCCTACTGCATGGCAAGACCCTTCCCTGCATTTCAGGAGCCCCCTTGATCTGCAGGACACACAGGCACAATGCAAGTGCCCACTGCATGGGGAGACCCCCCAGGCACTTGAATTTCAGGACCCCCCATATGTGCTAAGACCTCTTAGCACAGCCAGTCTTCCCTGCATTACAACAGCTCCCTTGCACTGCAGGATCCCCCCACATTGCAAGAACACCCCCTGCGCAGCAAGACCCCCTCCCACACTGCAAGACCCCCTATGCATTGCAGAAGCCCCCACATTATAAGACCACCGCCTGCATTACAAGTCCTCCTCCTGCATTGCAAGAATCCCTCTGCATGGCAAATCCCTATCCCACTGCAAGACTCCACCTACAGTGCCAGACCCCCACAAACACCCCCTCTGCCCCACCAGGCTGTTGGCCACGCTGCAGGGCTGCAGGACAGGAGGGGAGAAGGGTGAAAGGTGCCATTGCCCACCACCACCATCTCCGAGCCATTGCAACACCCTGTGCCAGGCACCAGTGAGGCTGGAGCATCCAGGCCCTGGGGAACCCGGATCCCGGCAGCAAAGCCAGAAGCAGACGATGGGCACCCCTGCGCCAGGCGGGTGCTCCAGGTGGTTTCCCAGGGTGAAGGTGAGTGGTGCTGCGGTGCAGCACAAGGCCATGCTCCGCTGGCACCCAGGGCAGGGCTGCCACCGAGATGGGAAGGGACCAGCCTGGGTGCAGCACAGGGAGAGGCGCCTGTGCTGCCCAGGAGTGCTGCCCTACCGCTCCTTGGGGACAGGGACACTTCTCGTGGATGCTTCCACGTGGAAGCAAACACAGATAAATACGAGCATGGCTGCAGAGGCAGATTTGAAGCCCCCCTGCTGCATGCGTGTTCCCGGGCACTTGCAGGGGGGAGCTGGCTGGGGGAAATGAGCTGTTCACTGGAGAAACGTGCGGAACCAGAACATCGGAGAAAGGGGAAGGGAAGGACACAGAAGATGGTTTTCAGCTGGACGAGTGAGCTGCACCACCTGCCCCAGTTGAAGCGGGACAAGGGAAGGGCTGGAGCCTGGGCAGAGGTGGGAGGGTCCGGCTGTGCACCCACTGGGGGCTGGCTGGCACAATGACCCCCCCCAGGTTCATCCAATGCAGGCAGGACCGCGTCCAGCCCCCACCACCCCAGGCCCTCCAGGCTCCACTGGTTCTGCACTGGCTGTACTGGTTAGTGCCACTGCTCCAGCTCAGGGCTCAGCCGCCGGCACCCATCCCTGCCCTGGGGGGCGATGGCACAACTGCCCCAGGGCAAACCTGCCAGCCCTGGATGGGGTTTGTTTGCCTGGATGCCTCGACCAGACCTGCTGGTGCTCCTGCTTGTCCTGCAAATCTGCAAATCTGGACAGACAGACAGACAGACCATTTGCAACCACAACCAACCCCACAGTTGGGTGGGAAACAACCCCACCCCACCCCCCAGCTCCAGCAAGGCAGATCCACGTTTGTCTTGCAAACCCCTTTTGCTCCTCTTGCTAAAGGTACCCGGGCGCTAGGACCCGGTCATGAGGGCGAGCAGCTGCCCAGGCCCACAGCTGCTGGGATCTGCCTTCTCCTGCCGCAGCAGGCAGATGGTGAGAAAGAAATGGCTTTTCTGCTGGACACACACACACACACAAGAAAAAAAGCAATTATGCAGGGGGAAAAAAAAAACCACCCTGTTTTCTCCCCATTGCCCAGCATGGATGGCTGGCACTGCCTGGCTCAGCCGCGCCTGCCCTCACAGAGTGGGCAGCCTGCCTGCACCCTCTGCTCGCTAGGGGGGGATGGGAGAGCCCCAAATCCTGTCTAAGATGTCCCCACATGTCACTGTGGTGGCAAAGGGTGACCAGTGTCCCCGAGCCTGGGGATGCAGCAGCCAAAACCTGTCTCCTGAGTGCATCCGTGCGTGCCGTGTGCGCTGGAGCAGTAAGCAAGGCGCTGGGTTTCCCTCTATATATTGCATTTCCCTTCGTCTTTGCAAGCCACCGTGACTAAACGCTTCTGAGGTCACACCCCCCGCAGCCCTCCCACCACTGCTCCAGCAGGAGACCCAATCCCTGGCGCATGGCATCCATGACAAGGGCTTTCCGGAGGGCGGCCGTATCCCCTCCAGAGGGGCTGCGTGACTCACCCGCTGGGACTTCAAATGAACCCGGGCTCGGAGAAAGGAAAGCAAAGAGAAAAGGAGCCCCGGTCATGGGGTGACCCTTGTCATGCCTGCCTTGGGCACAGAAACGCCCTCGGATTTTCATGCTTGCCTGGATGCTTTTTGTTGCAGCTCGGCTTCCTTGGCGAGCAGGCCTGGGGCATTTGGTCCAGCTCGTGAGATCGGGCTAGAGGGGCTTGCAGAGGGCAGAGATGGCAAATGCATCCCTGCAATGCAAATGCCACATATGGCGATGTCTGCTGAAGAGTTATAGGGGTGCAATGGGTTGTTTCATCCCTGTGCCCCCCAGGAGGGCAGCGGAGCCATCCCAGGGCAGCAGATGTCCCCGGGTGAAGGGGCAGCGTGGTGGCAGAGGCAGCAGCCCCAGGCACAGCAGCGGGGGATGCTCTGGGTTGTGTCCCCAGCCCTGCCGCTGTCACACAACCCCTTTGGGCACAGCTGTGTCACGGGGTGTCCAGAGCTGGTGCAGCAGGTCACCTCTCAGCACAGCTGTCCTCTGGCTTCAAGACACATCTCAGTTGCCAGCTTGGCCTGAGCCCTCCTCGTCCTTGCTGGAGCAATCCTTAGGGCTCACTGCAAGGGGGCTGCTCGCAGGTTTTCATCCCAGCACCACAGGGGGCACGGGCTGGCTTACAGCCCCCTGCTTCCCGCAGGACCCCTGCATGCCACAAACCCTGGCTTAGTGTCACTGGCATGTGCAGACAGGCACCCCAGGGGTGTCCATGTCCCTTGTGGCAGTGGCTGTGAGATGGCCAAGGCTGGCCTGGGAAGCTCCCCCAGGGTGGGTAGCCCACTCAACCCCCGGAGGGGCTTAGCAGAGATTGGGGACTGCAGTGCTGGGTGGCCACCATCTCTCCAGCCGCTTCTGTCCTTGAGCAGTACAGGGCTTGGTGACAAGACGAGCCTTTGTACAGGACAGAGTGACCTTGTGCAGCTCAGTGAGCTGTCCTTTGGTGGGATAACGGGCTTTGCTAAAACAGCCCAGCAATCGGGGACCACTGGACTGGGGCTGGGAACAAGCCCCAGGCACAGACCAAACACCCTGGCTCGAGGCTGCATCTCCCCGGCATCCCCAACACATCCCTTGCGGCTGCTGGGGGCCACGGGGAGCACCCCAGGGTGCCCGGCTGCCCCGGCCTCACTGCCATATGCCACCAGGCAGCTCAGCAGAGGTTCCCCAGCGTCTCTCCCGACAGTTGGCAGGCGCCCCGGCCTCATTAAAATTGTATTAGGCAGTATTTAAAAAAAAAGCAGCAGCACCAGGGAAAACAAAGGGCAGCCCTAAGAGAGGGGTTTGGAGTGGCAGACCGTGCTCTGGGGGAGTTTTCCCATGGGATGCTGCCCCAAGGGGGCTTGCCCAGCCCCACGATCTGGGAAGCAAGGGATAGTGGTGGAGCATCATTGAGACTCAGACATGTCCCAGTGTCTCACGACCTTCAGGAGTGGACATGGTACTGGTCATGGTGATTGCTTGGTGCTTCATTAGCTGGGTTTATCTCATTAGCCTAATTTAATTGCGTCCAGAGTGCAATAAGGGATGGAAATGCTTGAAGTGCCCCATTTCAAGCAATTTGGGTGTTGGGCATAGGCAAGGCTCAAACAAATGAAGGAAGAAAATGGACAGGAAAGCACGTACAGCCAGGCAGTCCTGTGTCTGTGTTGGGACCTTGTCCCTCTCTTCCTGCTCAAGCTTGTTTTCTGGTGTGGTTTTTACATTATCAGAAGCCAAGACAAAAACCTCCAGCTCCCCCCAAGGACCCCACAGAGGTGGGACAAAGGCCGGCGCCTGGTTCATCCAGCAGGAGAATTAATTTTATTAGGAAAGCTTAAAAGACCTTCTGTGTAGTAGTTATTAACCTTGGCCACGGGGACGATGCTCTTTTTCCTGGACCCAGCACCCTGCCTGGTCCCCGGGGGCTCTGCCAGGGCACGAGGCACTGTAACCCCGTGGAAGTGCCCAGGTGCAGCAGCTGAGAGACGCAGGGCAACTTGTGGGCCAAAATAATCAGGTAGCAGGGGATGCTTTCAAGCCTTTCAAAAGAAAAAAAAAAAAAAAAGACCAAAAAATCAAGGGAAAAAAAGAACAAAATTAGGGACGTGACCATTCTTTATTGCCCATCTTGCAGCAAAATTTAGCACATGTTGCAAGCAGAGCATGTGACAGCCCTGGGGACATTTTGTAGTCCCTTAGGGGACAAACAAGCTACCTCTGTGTGACGGTGGCAGGTTCCTGCAGTGGCCTCCACCTGTGGGCAGTGTCGCAGCGTGTTTGTCTCTCACCAGCCACCCTCGTGGTGCTGGATTTTGGCCCCAAACCCAGTTCAGAGGAGGCTCCGGCAGAGGTGATGCTGCCTGCCCTGCTCCCCCCGGCTGCTCTGGCGAGGGGGTCTCAGTCGGGGTCGGGTCAGTCTGTGGCAGCAGGGGGGTGATGCTGGGGGAAGCCACAGCGGTGCTGCTGCCCAGAGGTGCGATGAGCGCGGGTGTGCTCAGTTCTACCTGCAGCTCACACCCATCAGCACTGAAGCCACAGCCACGACCCCAACCAGGAGGCCAAAGGGGAAGATTTCAGTGCCACCCCGGCACCCAGTGCACGTCCCTGCTTTTAATTCCCCGCTGCAGCACGGAGTCAGCATGGAAGAATTTGCAGGGAAGAAGAAAGTGTGTTATCAGCATCTGCCCACGCAGCGCTCCAAAATAACACGGCCCCAGCCACTTGGCTGTGCCAGGCGGAGCAGGTGACTCAGCTTGCGACAGCAGCTCCTTTCTGCTCTGATTTTCTCACTTGGTCATGCCTGGATCCATGTTTCCCACTGCAGTCGGTGCACCGTGCCCGATGCACAGCCCCAGAGCCACCTCTGCTCCTGGCCTCATCCAGGGTTGCCAAAGGGTTTGGTGGACAGAGGACTGGCACTGCCTGCATCCCCAGGGCATGGCTGCTCCCTCCGAACATGCAGCATGCTGAAGAGCTGGTCTGAGCGAGCCTGGGGTGGCAGTCCCCATCCCTGGCATACCACCGCTGCCATCAGACACAACGCAGTGGCTCCATCTTCACCTTGGGGTGGTGCCCGGCGCATCCCAAAGAGGACATGGAGTAGCCTTGGAGCAGCTAGAAATGAGTGAGAGGGTGGCAGGGAGGGATGTCAGGAACAGGGAACAAAGCGAGCAGGCTGGGAGGAAGCCACCAAGGATGGTGGTGGCTTGTGGTTTTGTGTTTGCCACCTCCCCAGCTTCTTGCTGTAGGCTCAAGGCGCGGCTTTGGAGCAGATGCACGGACTCCCTTTGCAGTGTGCTGTTGCAGAGGGGCCAAGACCCCTGTCCCCTCGGGGTGGGGGGCTGCACCCATAGGTGCACAAGTCTGTGTGCAAACCCCTCTGGTGAGGGGAGAGGCTCAGCCTGGAGAGAAATCAAGGCCAAGCCCCAACAGGACCAGGGATTCCCCCAGACACCCCCTAAGCAGGAGGGGATCTCTTTTAAGGTTGAGGGAGCAGTAATAGGAGCAGTAATAGGAGCCAGCTGGGAAGCCCCAGGGGACCCCTATAAAGGGCTGAGAGGGGTAGGGAGGGGGAAGCATTTGCTGTCTGGCTTGGAGAGGAGGTGAGGGGGTTACTTGCCTCCTCGGTGGAGTTACTGGGGCAGGATGCAGGGCAGCAGCAGTGCATGCAGCCTGGAGCAGGGAGCACTGGGGTTGGTGGGGGCTGGGATTTTGGCCCAGGGAAGGAGCTGGAGGCCGTGGTTTGAAGCTGGGGGGAGCAACCTTCCCTGTCCAGGCACAGCCCCTGCCAGCTGTGCCTTCCTGGGCCTGGAGATCCCCTTCCAGATGGATAACTCCTTTGTCAGTGGTGAAAAGAGTCCATTAGTCAGGATTAGGAACGGGGCCTTGGGGGATTAGCCCTGCACCTCCCACCCAGCCCTCCCCCGCTTCCTGTGGGTGCTGGGCTGGGGGGCCTATCTCTGCCTCCTTGGGGTGCCCTCCCCCGCCCCCTGCTCTGTTTTCGGATGCAGGAGGGAATGGAGCCCTTGTTGAGCTGTGGGGCTGAGAAATGGGGGAGCTGGTGGGAAGAGGTGAATTGGGTCCCCAAGTCACCCACCATCCTGCTCCCTGTTGCTTTTTCTCATGTGCTTGCAAACTCCCCCCAGCAGCAACACCCCTTGTGCAGGGGCGATGCAGCCCCGGTGGCACTGCTGCCTTGTCCCGGTGGGGAATGGCTGCTGGAAGGCAGGAGGGAGCCTTTGGGGTGAGCACAGCCCTCCCTGCTCTTGCTGGGGGCAGGCTGTGCTTTTGTAGGGTTGGGGGCAGCTGTGTGCCGGGGGTGCTCAGGGCTGCAGGAGGGAAGGGGGTGTTGTCCCAGGGCAGGATTTTGGCTCTCGGACAGCCTGGGAGTGCTTGCAGACCCTCGACCCTCATTTCTCTCTTTTGGGTACGACCATGCCCATCTCCCTTTAGTATCTGGGCTCCCTAGCATCATTACAGGGTCCCAGGGGAGTTTTGCAGATGGGGAAACTGAGGCAGGGGGAACCTGGCAATGCTTGCAACTTGTCACCTGGAAAACCACACCTAGGCTGAAAACAGAGGCCATGCTTCCTATGGGGCCTGCAAGGGGGAGGGGCTTGGGGGGCAAAATTTGGACCCCCTGGCTGCCCATGCACTTTCCAAAGAGGTGCTGGATCTGACTTTGAAATCAGGGGGCTCTGGGTGTGAAACCGGCTGTGATGGGAGCCAGGGCACTGTGGGGGGACTTTGTCCTTCCCCCTGCCCCAGCCCACCGCTGCCTCATGCCGTCCAGTTGTGGGGGACTGTGGGGGTCGCAGGGAAACCCGGAACAGCAGGAATGTGGGTGGGGGGTGCTGGTGGAACCCAAACCTCGGTAGGGCCCCGCTCGGCATCCAGCCTGGCTGGGGGGTCCAGGCCCCGCACCCGCGAGGGGGGAGGGCGGGGGCTGGGCTGGGGGGCTGTGCAACCCCCCTACAGCAGAGGTGCTGGTCACTGGCTCACCAGCCGGGGTTAAGCTTCCCAGCTGGAAATGGAGGCGAGGAGGAGACTAAACCCCTGATGATGTGGGGCTGGGGGGCATGGGGGAGGGGGGGGGGGGGGGGGGCCGGTGGCACACAGCGGTTACCTGGCCCTGGGCTGGCGTGTGCATGCCCAGAAGCCCGGCTGGGGGTGCTGTGCTCTGGGGGGGTGCTGGTCCCCCTGTGCAGGGCCACTGCAGGGACAGGGGCTGCTGTGCCTTTGCAGGACAAAGCAAAGGCCCTCTGGGGTGGAGGGCACAGGCACTGGTGGCTGAGTGGGGGCTGGAGCTGGGTGATGTCCTTGGTTGGGGGGCCATGCTACCTGCAACATGCACCTCAGTGCCTGTGATTTCTTGTGCAGCACGCCTGTGTTGGTATGTGCAATCTCACATGCATCAGTCATCTGCACACAATTCCTTGTGCAACACATGTGTTGCAATCCCATGTGCAGTGTGCACCTTGGTGTGCAATCCATGTGCTGTGCACATGCAATTCCTTGTGCAACATGCATTTGTATGCAATCCTGTATGCACCTTGGTACGTGTGAGCTCATGTGCAGTGTGCGCTTCTGTGTGTGTACCTTAGTGTGTGTAATCCCATGTGCTGTGCACATGCAATTCCTTGTGCAACATGCATTTGTATGCAGTCCTGTATGCACCTTGGTATGCGTGATCCCATGTGCAGTGTGCGCTTTGTTTTCAGCCCGGTATGCAGCGTACACTTCAGCATGTGTGCAATTTCTTGTGCAACTTGCATGTTGGTGTATGCAATCCCATGCGCAGCATGCGCCTAGGTACCAGTGATCCCACGTGCAGGGTGTGCACTGTGCTTTGTTTAATCTGGCGTGCAGGGTGCACCTCAGCATGTGCAATTCCTCAGGCAACACGCATGTTGGTGTGCCATCCCTTGTGCAGTGTGCACACTGGTACAGGTGACTCCACGCGTGTCGGGCTCAGGCCCCGAGGTGCGTGTGCGCGGTGCGCAGCCGGGTGCGCAGCGCTGCAGCGCAGTGTGCATCCCAACACTGCCACCCAGCAGCCCGGCCGCGCTTTGCAGAGGGTCGGATGGGTGTTGCAGCTTGTGGAAAATCCTTGGAGGGGTGGACAATATGGAGACCAACCAAGCAGTCTGGAGGCTTTGCTGCCTGCTCAGCCCCCTTCGGAGCGCCTCTGAGCCCCTCTGGCGATGCTGCGTTTTTCCAGGAGCAGACACCTTGCTCTTGCACATCTCTTGCACACGCAAACCAGGAGTCTGCAGCAGTCTGGCAGCTGGTGTGGCAGGATTTAAGGCCAGGGTGGGAGTGAGCATCACAGCAAGGGGAGCTAGGTGCCCCAGTGCCAGCCAAGCCCCACCAGTGAAGCTGGAGGCTTGGTGCCCCTGATAGCAGGCTCCAGCCTGATGGCTAGGGCTGGTTCATTTTGCACTGTCATATCACACAGTGATGCTGTAACCACTCACTCCATCACAGTCTGATCCAGATGGTGGTACCTAATGCAGGGATGAGAGGCTGCAAGTCCCCCAGGCCCCCCAACCCACATGATGCTCTTAGCATCACCCTCACTGCTGCTCCCTGTGGCTGGGGGAGGACTGGCTCTGGCACAGTCCCAGTCACCCTTCACCAAAACATGCAGGAAAACTGCACTAGAAAAGCACAAACTATCCCAAAGCCCTGGTCATCCCTTGGGGCTCCCTTTCGTCCTGGGACACTGCACACCACACAGCCCCACACACACCTTTGATGCTGTGAGACCAGAACACTTCCCCAGGCTGTTATCACTGGGGTGAATCACTTAGCAGGGCAGCCAAGCTGCCTGCAACAGCCTCGTAACAGCCAGTGCCAGCTGAGCGCAGTCAGGATGACGGGGGTCTTGCACCCCAGGCATAGCTGTGAGTGGAGGGGTCACTGTTGGTCCCTCTGCAGGGCACCAGCTACAAAAGGGGGGTTTAGGTGATGGGGCTGACAGTTGATGCATGGCTGAGGTTGCTGCCCACCTAGGGTGGGTCTGTTTAGCCAGGATCTGGGGCAGCTCTGGAGTGGGAACCCAGCCGTCATCTCACTGCCAGGATGGCTGCGGGGCTGGCTGTTGCCCCTTTTCTGCTTTGGGCTCCCCATGAATGTTTTTGGGGTGTTTGCCCCATTGCGCAGGTGGGGGTGACACTGTGCTGATCCCCTTCCAGCTCTTTGGGTTGGGGAAGGCTCTGAACTGCCAGGCATGGTGACAAGGGGTGTGTGGGTGACACAGCCAGCTGGGCTGTGTCCTGGGGCGATGAGAGGAAAAAGCCGCTCCCTTGCACCCCCGGGCATTTGTTCTGGTGACGTAATCCCGGGTGGATGTGTCACACGGGCAATCCTGATCCCTGGTTGCCTCTTGAGGGCTTGTTAAAGCCCCCTGGGGTGGCACATGTCCTCCAGGGGGAAATGGAGGCAGAGCTAGGGCCGGAGGAGGTGGCATAGGGATGTCCCAGGGATGCCCGGTGTTCCACACTCTGCATGGCTGGAGGATGATGGGCCAGCTCGGGTGTCACCTTGGAGCGAGCCTGGCACTGGGATGGGACCAGGATCCTGTTCCTGTGCTCTAGCTGGACTGGAGGTTCTTTCTGTTAATGGTGGTCTCCATGACGCCTGTCCCATGGGCAGCAAACGGGCTTTGCCCACCAGGCTCCAGGTGCTTCAAGGTGCTCCCGGGTGCATTTACATTTCTGTGCCTCTAGACCAAATTCTTTGCAGAAAGCGAGATTTTGGTGCCTGACCCACTGCAGTACCACCGCACCAGGTGCCAAACTTGCTGCTTTCCCCATGGCACATCCTTCCCCCGGCATCTTGTTGCGGGACCGTAGCAGCATCTCCCCAAGCTCAGCGACTTTCAGCCAAGCCCAGCGTGTGGTGGCCGGCACAGGGTGCTTTTGGCACCATGTTTGCTGAGGCAGAGCTGCTCCTCCCTGTCCCGTCCCCCCCCCCCCCCCGCGCAAAGGGGAACGCGGGGAGGAAATTGCTGCTGACGGAGCGGAGCTGCCGGACTGGGGATGACTAAGTTTGGCAGTGCTACCTGCCGCCTGTTCTTCCTTTTATGGAGGATTTGAGCGAACCGCTGGAGCAATTCTCCGAGAGAACCCAAAGGGATCCACCCTGACCTTGGGCATGGGCACTGCCGGGTTGGGGACAGGGTGGCTGGGTAGCGGGGGGGTGGCGAGGCACTGGGACAGCATGTGGCTGGTGGAGGCGGGGGTGGATACCCCCCCTTCTCCCCCATCCGGATTGGGCACCCAAATGTTTTCACTTTCTATTTTAAGGAGCTGGATGCTGGCCCTGAGTGGAGGCCTGGCCTGTGGGGCCAGCCAGGGCATGCTGCTGCTGGCACCCTCCGTGCCACCTGCCTTTGAGGCCACCCCTCCATCCCACATCCATCCCAGTGTGACTTTCCTGCAGGCTGGGGGTCCTGTGGGCACGGGGGTGAAGGGAGAGAGGATGCAGGGGTGGGGGCATCAGCTGCACGGGGGCGTGCTGTTGCAATGTGACAGCATTGCAGGGGGGACATCACCACAAAGTGACACCACCCCCCAGCTCTGCACCCCAGGGCTGCTCCGTGGGGCTGAGGTGGAAACAGGGCAGCTCAGCCTCAGAAAGTCCCCAGCTGGTGAGAAATGCAGAGAAACAAAAATAGCATCTTTCCTTCCAGCGGCCGGGGTGGCTCCGGGGCCAGGACCAGGCTGTGGCCAGGCTCCCCCAGCACCAGGGTGGCTGCCCCATAGCCCCCAGCCCATGCTAGGGGTTGGGACTGGGCTTCTCGCGTTGTGTCCTGCATTCTTGGCATTATTCTCCTTTTTTCTCCTCCTCCTCCACCCGGGATGAGCTCTCAAACCTCTCCATTTATGGACAGGAGGTTAGGTCAAGTGGGAGGCTGAAAGGACGCCTGGGTCCCTGGGGAGGGATGGGGGTCCCACGTGGGAATGGGGGCCATGCCCACCGCTGGGGGTCACAGCAGTGATGGTGTGTGGAAAGTTGAGGGACACCCCGGCATTGCCCTGGGACCCCCATCATGTTGCCCTGTGCCACTGGGACCCCCACCCAGGCTGGTGGCTGGGGTCACCCCCTGGACCCCCCAGGATGCTGGAGCACCCTAAGTTTCTGCGAGCAGCCAGGGAGAAAACAGTCCCTGTGAATGGGGAGGGTTTGTTCCTCTTGTTTTACATTTTATTTTGAAACCAAACACTGCCAGTTTGGGGGTGAGGCTGCAGCAGCTGCCCCACCCCCCCACCCCCCCCAGGGGAAGCTGGATGTGTCCTTAGCCCCAGGCCACCAGGGAGTCACTGGGGCATGGTGAAATGACTCCAAAGCAGCTCTAGATGATGAAATGTCCTGATTCATTCCTATCATTAGTCTTATATATATATATATATATATAAAAGACTAAAGAAGTGACTCAGGCAGTAGTACCCTGCCATTTGGTGGTGACGGAGCAGCTGCTTGGGGTTAGGCTTTTGGGGTAGATCTTCCCCCAGTCTATAATCACCTTTTGGGATGTTGCTGAAGGCAGTGAGCTGGGGTAGAGGCAAATACCCAAGAAAATGTGGTGCTGGGGATGGCCCTCTTGCGCTGCCATGTGAGGCAGGGCTGGGAAGAAAGGATGCTTTAAAGGGCAGCACCTGCAAGCCCCCCCAAGTCCCAGGTTGTCCCCTGGCTGGGGAAGGACCTCGGCACCTCATGGGGAAGGGTGAGATGGGTGAGCCTTGGCTGTCTTTTGGTGTATTAATCGGCCCCGCAGTCCCCTGGCCAAAACCCTGACCCAGCGGGCTAGGGGGCAGAGGGAGGGACGCCAGGGACTTGTCCCTGCTCCCTGTGGGGACCCATTGTCCCCTCCCCGGCTCCTGGCTGACTCAGCCAGACGGGATTCCCACAGTTTCCGTCAGGTGCTGCCTGGAGTAAGTGGGGAAGAGGTTTCACAAGCCCCAGTAATTAATGCTAATTACAGAGCAGCAACATGGGAATCATTTCTTCCCCAGGTGTCCTTCCAAAAATGGCTTTCTGCAGGTGTGGCACCATCCTTCGCCTGTCATTAGGCACTGCTCCGCCTCAGAGAAGGTAAAACCTTCGAAGGCTGGGACTGTGGGAACCGTGTGACGGAGGATGATCCTCACAGCCCTGCGGGCGCCTGGCCCGGCTGCAGCTGCTGGCAGCTGGGTTTGGCTGGAGGGCACGGCTGCTCAACCCTGGGTCAAGGCAACCCATGGGGAAAAAATACCATCCAACCTCCCTGAGCAGCACGACTGCTCCTGACAGCTGCCGGCAGAAAATTAAAACCATGGAGAAGGGGCTTGGAGCCTTTTTTTTTTTTTTTTTTTTTTATGGCTTGGTTCTGCTGCCTGCATTTAGAGGGACAATAAGGTCCAGGACAAGGAGCTCATGCCAAGAGGGGCTAAGCTATTCTGAGGCTTGAAAAAAATAGGGTGAAGAGGTTTAGAAAACTCTTTTGTCTTTGTTTTTCTTCTCCTCACTGAGCTGGTTGTGCTCAACCCCCCTCCCCCCCCCCCCCCCCCCCTTGTGTGAAATATTGGAAATACAGTGGGGTGGAGGTGAGCTGGGAGACCTGAGCTCCAGACCCAGCCATGATGGGGTGAAAAAAGCCTTGCCTGCCTTAGAAATGTGCTGAGCATCCCCAGTGCTTGGGCTGCAGGGAATCTCCTCTTCCACTTATATGTCTGGAGAAAAGAAGTTAGAGGAGATGCATCCGGGCAAGATGGAGAGGAAGGGACCACTTTGGCCTTTGTGGCCACAGTGACTGATGGCAGAAAACCTAGGCTGAACCATCAGTGCCAGAGATGTGGACGAGAAGTGAGGAAATCCTTCCCATGCAGACTGTGGGGTCACTGTCCTTGGAGCCTGGTTTTGTGTGATTTTTCTGCAAGATTGAGCAATGGGAAGCAGGTCGGTAGTGACCCAGTGATGCAAGACAATAGCCAACTGCTGGTGGTGGCATCACCTTGAATAGTGAAAATCAGCCACCCTGGACAGCAAAGTGCTGGCTGGCTGCAGGGACTGACCGCTCTGCTGGTCTCCTGCAGCCCCACTTTGTTGTTTAAAACTGGTCTTAGAACTACAGGATTTAGGTCTCTACCCAACAGGGGTGGTTGTGCCCTATATTGTTTAAGCCTCAGGGCTTTTGTAGCAGAGGGAGATGAAGGGGCTGGTGCTTCCCTGTTTGATGAAGAAGCACATATCCCATGCTGGAAACATCTTTTATTATTTCAGAGTGGAAACAATTTCAAAAGACTTGGTTGAACCTCACAGAAGAAGAAATCAGACGGGATTAAATCCACCCAGAGCCAGTTTCCAGGCTGTTTCCATATTTCTTCTCCAGGAGGAAATGCTCCCAGTCCAGGGGCTGCAGGTGCTGCGACTCCCCGGCCAGCCAGGGTGGGACCCTGTGACAGAGCGGGGCTGGCGGACAAAGCTTCATCCCCACGGGGCTGGAGAGCTCAGAAACCGGTCCTGGCACAGAAGAAATCCATCTCCTCTGCAAGCTCAATGAGAGCTGTCTGTGTGGTTTTTAAATAATCGTGACTTTGCTGAGCTTATTTCTTTTTGATGTGTGCAGACTTTTCCCTCTGACTTTCCCTTTGCAGATTTTCCCTTGCAGCAAGGGGAGTTGCTGCATGTATCCCAACGGACAGGTCTTCTCCCACTGCTCCATCCTCGCTCCCTTCTGAAGGTAGGGTGGAAAAAGGCAACACCAAAACCAGTGCTCCTGTGTGCAAGCCAATTCCCCCAAGGACGGTTGCTTTAATGAGATGTCACAGCTAACAAGTCTGCTGGCAGAGCACTCATGGAGAAACACGCTGGGAAATGGTAACGCAGCAAGTCTTGGCGTTGGGATTGCAGCTTTCTGGGCTGTCTGTCCCATCCCAGAGATGTGAATCCATGGGAGCAGCTGGGTGAAGGTCCTTGGTCTCCATGCCAGCATCAGCCAGCAGCGGCTTGCTGACAGCCCACTGCCTGCTTGCTGTCAGGATGTGATTCAACCAAGTGTAAGAAATAAGTGTATTTGAAAAAAAAATAAAGGGGTGATAGCAAACAAACTGGTCAAAGCAAATATTGGGAGCTCCGGACACTCCAGGCACCCATGTGTGGTTCATTAGGTAGGACTGGTGATTTGTGGGAGGAAATCTGTGAGGCTGGTGGGCTTGTTCTGCAGTGCAAGACCCTGCTTTGCCCATAGCCCAGCGGAGAACACTGACCTTGCAGAGGGGCTCAGGCTGCTGGTGGATCGGTGGCTCTTCTTCACAGGCACTTGGACTTGAGGGGGCACCTCGAAATCCCCAGGTAAGGGAGCATCCAAGCTCCTTTCCATCCCAGTACATGGAGACTTTGGGAGCTCAGAAATGTTTTCACTGCTGAGCACAGTTCTCTTGGAAGCAAGCACAGGCCTGCAGCACTTCAGCAAATTGTGCCCTGGCACCTGCTGGAAGTCAACCTGCAAAGCTAACAACGGGGGCTCACTGGGCTCTTGTCCGTCATTGTTCCTTGAGCAGATGCACAAGGAAGGGGAAATATGGAGACCTTTTCCCTCCCTGTGCCTGTCCTGGGAACAGGGGTGCAGGATGATGCAGGATGCAGGATGATGTGGGGGTGCAGGATGACCCAGGGGTGTAGGATGACCCAGGGATGCAGGATGACCCAGGATGCAGGATGATGTGGGGGTGCAGGATGACCGAGGATGCAGGATGACCCAGGGCACCCATCCCATGGGAAGGCACCCCATGGCTCAGATGGAGCAGAGGAGGGAGGGGACCATTTGGAAGGGGTGTTCCTGCGAGGCTGCGGGGCGATGGAGGGTGGCAGGCCTCGGTCGCTGTCTGGTTTCCGTTTCCACTGCCTTTCCCCGGCTGGTTACGCCGAGACAGGGCCAGGTTTTGCCGTTTACGGGTTATTTCCGGGGCTGTCGCGCTGGCGGCTGCTGGGGAGGTCAGTCCCTTGGCCGCTGTGTTAATTAACACGTGTGCTCTGAGAGGAGCGGGTTCTGGTGGGCGAGCAGGGGGGATCCTCGCCATCCCAGCCTCCCTCCTTGCCATGTCTCCCCCTTTCGCTGACCTCCCCAGCAAGGGAGAAAGCCCAGGGAAGGGACCTGGGTTTGGCTGGGGAGCGGTGTGCCCGGTGTTGGGTCGGCAGGAGAAAACCTTTCCCAGTCCCAGAGGCTGCAGGGTCTGGGCAGGGGGGCTGAGGTCCCATGGGGCTGGGTGAGCAGCCCCCTGCCCACCACCTGCCCTGAGCGAGGCACCCGAGCTACGTGATGCCCAGGCTGTGCCAGGGCCAGAGCTGCCCTGGGCTCGGGGCTTCCTCATTCCCAGCACTGGTCACTGTGTCTTCCTCTTGCTCGTCCCCCACCCCCCTGCTCTTGCAAAACAAGAACAAGGGCTCCCAGAGAGTGAAGGGTGCTGTGCAGCCATCTCACAGCCATGGGGGGGTAGTATCGGGACCAAGGGGGCTCCTGAAAAGCCCCTGTAGGAAGATTGCTCCCTGGTTTTCTGCTTTCTGGCTTGTGCCTTCCTTGGACTGAGAAGCTGTAGAGAAAGCAGCCACCCTTCGTGTCTCATCCTGTTCTCTGAGTCCCACCATAGCCCTGGTGGCCGCTGTACCTGCTTGCTTTCCTCTGCTGTCCATAGTGCTCCAGTGACGGAGGACATCTAGAAGCCACCTCTGCAACCCCGCACAGCTACAGCTACAGCAGGGAGAAGAAAGCAGGAACATGGAAGTCTTAACCCCATTTATCATTAAGGGCTGGAGGAGGGAGAGGTGTCTTCATACACCACCCTGCATGTGCCAGCATGGGGTCCCCTGGGGGATGCCTGGGCCAAGGCAGGCAGGGTGTCCCCAGGGCAGGACCATTGCTCTGGTGAGCGCAAGCTGCAAGCCCTTCAGGTATAAATGGGACTTAAGTGTGTTTTTAAAATATTCTCGGAGCCAGTAACACTTCTGTCACCCGGCAGGGGCTCAGTGCCCACTCAAGCACACATCACCAGTGTGGGACAGCAGAGTGGGCACCCGAGGGTGGCAGAGGGACCCTGTCCCCAGGAGTGAGCAGAGGGCTGTTCTCCTCCTCCTCAGGAGGAGGAAGGGCCTGACAACTCACAAAACCACACGCATCCCATCAGACTTTCTCTTTCCAGATTTCCCTCCTGCAGACAAGCCTGTGGTGGGATGAACATTGGGGTGTCCTCCTCAGTCCCGGGGCAGAGCTGGTGAGGAGCTGGCAAGGTAATGCACCAGGGGAGTGACAGTCTGTACACAGGCACCCATGGCTTTTGTTTGCCTTTCTCTTGAGATCTTATCTCCTGCCAGCAGGAATGTGTGAAATGAGCCAAACAAAGCATGCAAGGAAATACTGTCTCGAGTGAGGGGTGGAAACTTCGAGGGCAACGGGCTGAGAGGGTAACTAATAAACTGGAGTGGGGATCAGTGCCTCTGCGCATAGTCTTTGTGGCGGTGGTTTCCATTCATCCCCAGTTTGTGTGCAGAGTGGCCTCTGGATGGTATCAGAGGGATGGATCGTTGCAAACTCGCTGGCTTTGCTGCAGATCTCAGTGAGAGCGGGATCAGAGGGGCTGGCTGGCAGCAGCATCACCCCATGGAGCATGCGGGGGCTCTCCTTCCCCCACCGGCATCACCTTGCTGTTATCCCTGCCACGGGGACCAGAAACAAGCCTGCTCTGCCTGGCACTGGGTGAAAAAAAGCTCCCCAGTCCTCTGCTACACCAGCTCCCCGGCAGAGAGCCAAGGTGGGGGGAGATGGACAGCAGCTGGGTTTCATTTCTGGTGGCTCTTTTGAAAAGGCTGAGTGCTCTGTCCAGGCTGGATCACGCCTGAGGGTTTATTTTAACCCAGAGGAGCAGGGGGAGTGGATGGGGCATTGATAAGAGCAGGTCCCACTCCTCCACTGCCAACTCCCCGCCTGGGGCAAGCGGCTCGTGTCAGGACTCAGCACTGGCTGCACAAACAGGGCCAAGGGCCAGCCCAGGCAGGGATGGGGCTGGGATGGGCCCCGAGCGGCTCTGGTGGATGCCTCTACATCCCTCCTTCTAGGAATGGGTAAACCCTGCCTCACCTGCCTGTTCGCTGAGCATCCCTGATGCCTGCAGGCAGAGGGGCTGCCAGAGCGGTAGGGGTCCCCATCTGTGGGCACTCTGGGCTGCCCCAGCAGCACAGCACAGCTGTCTCGGACCCTTCTCTTCCATTTAACTGCTAAGCCAACATGATCCTTGTTGCTAGAGATAAATGGGGATTACACCCCCAAACCCAAAGCACAATTGCCTGCAGAGTCAGAAGTGCTTTGTATTGCCTGGCACAGGTGGGAGAGCCATCCTGGCCAGGGGCAACGGGCATCCTCCCACTCTGCTCTTCCATTTCCCACACCGAAAACAAAGGCAGTGCTATTCCCTCCCTCTCTGAGGTGGGAGAGGTCACCTCTGCCGAAGGCTTGAAGCCCCCAGATGGAAAGTGCCATTAGCCCAGCAGAGATCAAAGCAAATTTCCTGGTGTGCTTGGATAGCCCAGGATCTGTTTCATTTCTTAGGTATGATACGAGCAGAAAACTCCATCCAGCTGCTTCCCTGCCTTTATTGTCAGCGACCGAGAAAAATCAATTCTCAAAGTAATTAAGCAGTTGAAAATACACTGTACGGCTCGGCATAGGGCCATGTAACGTGTGCAGGAGTTTTTTGCCAAGACAGGTAACCAAATTCTGGGGGGTATCCTTTGCAGGAAAGTGTCCCCTGAGGCTGCATCACGGCAGAGGTGTCATTCAGTGGCATTTGGGAGGCGATGGGGTTGGGGTGAGTGGGGCCAGAGGGCTGAGACTTGCAGAGAAAGCCCAGGGACAATCAGCTTTTTCTCTTCCTCTTCTGTTTTTAGCTGGAGGAAACATCCCCTGAAGCTGATGCTGGGCCTGGCTGGAGGGGCAGGGTTGCTCCACTGCTCTCAGTTGCTGTGGGGAAGCTCTTTGCCTGGGGCAAGAGGCCATTGTAGGGCTTAGCTTGTCCCATTGCGGTAGGAAAGGTGGACCCCAAAGATGCACAGGGTGGCTGAGAGGGCTGAGGCTGGGAGCCCGGCCGGTATCGCCCCAGGGGTCTGGCTGCGCTGGTGTAATCGCACTGTACTGGGGAACGACCTTGGGCTGAAAACAATTCGATGCTGGGGCCTCACCGGCTCTTGCTATCAAGGTCAACCAAGACAGCACATTTAGCTGGTGGGGGAAGGGACAGTTTTCCTCTGTTCCAGCCGAGCCAGCTCAGCCCAGGGCGGGTGGGAGGGCGGCATGGCTGCTGGGGGCCCGGGGTTGGAGCTGGGCAGAGGATGCCCAGCTCAGGTACCGGCTGACAGCTGCTTGCTCAGCTGCCTGCAAGGCGGGGAATGAAGCCCTGGTCTCCTGCTGCCTGTGTGGGCTGGGGTACCGTGGGCAGCATCATGATCTGGAAATGTTGGCACAGGGATCTGCTCAGGGGAATGCAATGAAGAGGCCAGGGAAGGCACAGGGGCACAGATGGAGAGATGGGGCTGGAGGTAGCAAGGACAGGCACAGCTGAGGAAAGGTGTGGAGAAAAAATCACTGCTCAGGGCTTCAACCCCTCCAGCAAAGTCCTGCTTTCAGGGAGAGCAGGCTGTAAACCAGACACATGTCCCCTCCTGCCACCTCTGCTACCTGGGCAAGCATGCCCTTTCCAACAGTCTCAGCAAAACTTGGCACAGGTTGTCTATCGGTGCCCTGAAGATGGAAAGCGGTGAATTTGAACAGTTTTCCAGCCTGATACAATACAATGAGTTACCTTCGTTGTGGGTGGGAGGAATGCTCAGGATTAGCCCATCCTTGTGGATGCAGCAGACCAGGGGTTCCTTGCACATGGAGGTCTGCAGAGGGAAAGACTTTAATCTCTCTCTGCAAAAGGCACTGATAAATGAGAGAGAGCTCAAGGATCAATACAAAGGAGCAGGAACCTCGGGGAGGGATGTACGAGAATGGAGAGTGATGCTTGAAAGGGGAGAGGAGAGTCTGCGGCTCGATGAAGGTGAGCTAGCATGGGGGATGCAACGCAATGAGTCAGAAAAATGTCGGGGGTGGTTTTGCTTCAGGTCTTAACACTGAATGTGTCCCCATAAAGGGAGAGGTGGGGGCTGTGGAGAGGCCAAAGGGGGAGATGGGCCTGGGGTTCCTGCTTAGATTTTACCTCCTGCAAATTCCTGTGGCAGCTGATGCTGCAAGGAGTGAATTGAAAAAGAGGAAGGTGCTGGGACGGTCCCCGTGCCTGCGAAATAGGGGATGTGGGCAGCACCTTTCCCTCTTCCCCTTGGGGAGCGGGAAGGGAGGGGAAAGGCAGTGCTCTGAAAAAGCTCTGCAGTTTTTGCAGGAGGGTGATTTAAAGCACGGGGCTGGTTTCAGAAGTTTCCACCTCTTTTCTCATTGTTACGACATAACGAGGGGAAGAACGGAGGCCCGAGTGCATGGCAGGGGCAGTGATGGAGGAGTTGGCACTGAAGGGAATGTGTGGAAATTCAATTTCACAGCCCCGAAAGCTGCCAGGATTATTCTCCCACCCTTGACCCTCCTCTCCCTGAAAGTGTGTCAGATGCTGTCTCAGTGTGGGCAAAGGGCTCCTGCTCTAGGGGAAGGGCTGAAAGAAGTGAGTGGAAAGGAGAGCTCACATGTTGTCCCACAAGTGCAGAAATTCAAGCCTGGCCGTATCAGCCAGCAAAGGGCAGCAGGATCCTCCCCTGGATAGTTTTGTCCGGAGCCGGGGCGAGCCGAGCGCCAAGGACAAGCAGGGAAAAGTGAAGCAAAATAGGGAAAGCTGAGAGCCTGTGATGTCTGCTCAAGGGTAACACGACAGCCCAGGAGCTCTTTTCTCGGTTCCCCTTTCTTTCCTCTTGGCTTTTGCAACCCCCCAGGAGGAGATGGGAGGAGTGCCCCGAGCCGTGGCTGGTGGAGCCAGCTTGGTCCGTCACACCATGCATGGTCTGGGTGGTAAACATGGGGATGGGCTGGTGGCTTCCCTATCAAAGTGTCTTCAGGCTGGGAGGAAGCGGAGGCGCCTGGCTGTGTGCTGTGGGCCACATCCTGCCATCCCCACTGAGGTCAAATCTCACTGCCCCCAAAAGCCAGGAGACGCAGGGCCGGTGTTACTGCCCGCCGGATGCTGGCGGACTGATTGCTTTCTGATTCAGTCCAATAATCAAGAGACATTAATGACCCAGTAATTCCCCTCTGTGCCTAATGGGCTATCTCACATCCGTGGTTCCCCAGCCTCGCTCCACCCAGCCGGCTCACTGGGATGCAGCGGAGTGGAGCATCCCATCCCTCTGATGCACACCCCATCCAGCTGACCAAGACCCCCATGAGCCATGGTGGCTTTCCCACATGGTCTTGATCCGCTGATGTTCCTCATCCCAAACCCATCACCCCAGTGCTATTGCAGGACATTTTCTTGCTGCTGTTTTCTGCAGACCCCTCATCAGTGCGTTCGTGGACCACGCTTTACACCCACAAGGGCCACCAGCTATACCCATGCCTTGTGGCTCCCCTTATTTGACGTATAATCTTCTAATTAATAATCAGCCTTTTCAAAGTGGAGTGCAAACATTAATTAATTCCCTGTCAGGGAAGTAATTAACAGTGATGACTCCCATTTTACTGCAAGGGAAGCAGCGATACAGAGATCTTGCACGATCCACCCGAGGTGGCAGGGAAGTGACCGTGCAAAGGCAGCTCTGTGCTGGCATGGTCCTGCAGCCACCCTGGGTCTCCTTCCACCAAGGGCTTCCCTTGGAGACAGTCCCCGTGTGCTGGGGTGTCTCTGCTCCACCACCGTGGCCATCTCCAGCATGGAGCGGATGGCATGGTCCCAAGGTGGCTCCACTACCACGGCCAGCTCTGCCCTAAGGATTGGGGCATGGCCCTGGGGTGGCCCTGCAGAGCCCACAGAGCTCCTGTCTCTCCTCTCCATATCATCCTCTCCGAAGCACCCATCTGGGAGCAGCCACAGTGCTAGGTTTTGAGGCACCTCCACCAGCTTCTGGAGAAGGGGATGCCGTTGCATGGAAGAGGGCTGCTGCTCATGTTCCCATCTGTGCCTGGTGTCCCACCTCCTCCCATCTCCCCCCCCAGGTAATTGCAAATCTGCATCTCAGCAGGCTCCTGCAGGTTTCTCCTGCTGCTCTGCTCCTTTGTGTGTCCCACAGCAGGGAGCAATGCTGGGGGGGGATTACACCTCGGTCCCCCCTTCAGCCAGACCCTAAGCTGGGGAGGGGGGCCAGCAGTTCAGGGAGGGAGCCCCATCCTCCAGGCCCCATCCTCATCCTCACTGTCATCTCCACAGCTCCCTGGTGACAAAGAGCTTGCAGGTGTGGGCTGCAAGACCTTGATGGCAGGGCTGGCTCACCCCACGATGCCGGGCGAGGGGCGTCCCGTGCAGAACAGGCATTTTTAGCAGTTGTTTTTTTTCCCTGGGAATTTCATCGTCGCTGTTTTCAAACCGCCGAGATGAGACATTCAAGGTCCCCGTGCCGAAGTCTGCATGCTTCTAACAACGGGCAACAGATTGCGAGTGGCGGCTGCTACTTTACTTACAGGGCTGCTTAATTAACTTGATTAATCAGCCCGTGTTCGCACAACGCTCTGGAGACGCAAAGCCCCCTTGTTGCTGCTGCCTGCTGCTCCGTGGACGCTGCCCTCGCCTTGATTCCCAAGCGATATTCGATGGGAACAGGCGAGGAAGGGATGGCAGCCGGGGCTCTGGCAGGGACCCCGCTCCGGCAGGGACCCCCGCTCTGGCAGGCTCTGCATCCCAGAGGATGGGATCAAACGGTGCCCAGATCTGACCCAAGCCCCGCTCCTGCCGTGACCCCTGCCAGCCCGGGGTGGGATGGGGAAGGGTCCCCCGTGGAGCATCTTCTCGCCTTCTCCCGGGCATCGCCGCTGCCGTTGGGGATACGATCTGTACCCGGGGTGGCGGCCACGCTGCCCGGTGGGTCCAAGGGCCAAAGGCCTGGCAGCGGTCGCTGCCTGCTGACATCAGCATTGAACTTGGCCCTGCATCCCAGCCGGGGCCCGCCGGGGGTGACCACTGCATGCCGCAGCGTGCAGCCCCCGGCCCCCCACCCCGGCCAGGGCGGGGGGCAGCGCTGCGGGCAGAGCCCCCCCGCGGGGAGGGCAGCGGGGTCCTGCAGCACGTTGCCCCCAGGGGTACCCCCTCCCTCACCTGGGGGGCTGCAGCTGCGCCCCGCACACCCTGCCCCCCCTCGCGGGGCTTTGTGTGAGGGGTGCGGCTGTGCGCCCCCGGGAGCGGGTTGCATGGGAGGAGGGGGACACACCGCCGACGACCCCCACCCCCCCGGGGGTGCCGCGTACGGGGCGAACAGGCCCGTTCGCCGCAAAGCAAGGTGAACCTGGGGGTGAGGGGGGGGGCTGCAGCCGCAACACGCCCGCTCCGCTTTGCTGGCCTTTGCTTCACTTCGCCCCCCTCCCCCCCCCTCCCCCAGTATTTTTTTCTCTTTGCAGGGCGGGGGGCGCTGCCGGGCGGGGCGGGGCGGTGCAGCGCGTGCCGGGCGGGGCGGGGCGGCACGAGGCGGGGAGGTGCGGCGGGGGCCAATCAGAACCGCGCGCTCCGAAAGTTTCCTTTTATGGCGAGGCGGCGGCGGCGGCGGCCCGATAAAAGGCGGGGCGGGCGGCAGGCGGGAGCCGCTGCGAGCTCTGCCTGCTTCCCGCGCGCGCGCGCCCCGCTCCCGCCGCCTCGCGCCGCCCGCCCCGGCTCTGACCGCGCAACTCCCCGAAGGTGAGCGGGACCGGGGGGGGCAGGGGAGCGCCTCTTCGCGCTCCGTCGTTCAGTCCGTCTTGTTACTAATATGAGTTGTGTTAAGCTTGTTTAGAAGATGGCGTGCCCACTGCCGGGATGCCCTTTGTTTGCTGGCGGGGGGGTGTGTGCGCGGGCCGCCGCGCCGCTGCAGTGTATTAAGGGATGTAGAAAGAGACGGTGTTTTAATAATGGTTTGGGGGTGCTGCTTGTGTGTGCGGGGGTCGCTAACCTGCTGCCCGTGAGGTTAATCCGCCTCCTAAAAGGATTGTGGCGGCCATGAGCGGGGCCGGGGAGAGCGGGCGGCTCGGCTATTGTGTCTCGAGGGGAGGAGCGGCGGAAATGGGGCGCGGGGCTTTGTCTGCTCCGCGGCTGCTGGTGGGGGGCTTGGGGGGTCCGCGGCGCGGCTGGGCCTGGGGGCGTTGTCCCCCACTGGGGAGGGGCGCGGTCCCCCCCGCCTGGGCACATGTGAGAAGCCCTGCTGGCTTTTTTTTCTTGCAGGGGGAAAGGGGGGCGGCACCCCCTCCCGAGGGGCGAGGTTGTTGCATCGGAACAAAAGCTGTATGCGGAGGGACGGGGGGGGGGACGGGAGGGGACGAGCCCTCGGGTGCCCGGGCAGCGGCCGTGCCCTGGTGCAGGCAGCGACTACACTTCCCAGGCTGCCCCGTGCGGGGCTGGCACATGTGCCGGCAGCTGCCGCCGGCCCCCCGCCTTGCCGGCGATTACACCAGGCGCTGTCGGCGGCGCTGAGCTCGCCTTCTCGCGGCGGTCGGCAATTGCATAAGACCCTGGCTTTAATCTCCCCCGCGCCGCGCTGCCGCTTTCCGGTGGGGCAGAGCCCCGCCGGTCACCTTTGGCTAGCGGGCTGGGCGAGGTGGCACCCGCTGAGCTGAGGGTTTCCCGGGGGGGGGGGGAGGGGGGGGGGCGAGCGGCGGCCGCCGAGCGCCGTGCGGGACCCGCAGGGGCGTCGCGCAGGCGGCCGAGGCGTGGAGCGGCGCGGGCTGGCACACGGCGGGGCGCTGGGGCGGGGCCGCCCCGCCCCGGGGCGTGGCTGCCGCGTCCCCCCGAAGCCGGCGGCGGGCGAGGCCGGCGAGGCGCGGCGCGCTCCAGCCATTGCCTTTTATGGTAATAACGCGAGCGGGCGCCGGGACGCGCTTTGTCCCCCGGCGGTGCGGCGCCGCCATCCGGCCGGCCTCGCACCCTCTAGCGGGCGGCGGGCGAAGCGGTGCGGCGGCGGCAGGAAGGAAATGGGTGGGGAAGGGCCGCGGCGGCATCGCCTTCCCTTCCCCTCCTCGCCGAGGCTGGTGCCGGGCCGGTGATGCTCACGGCGCTCTGCTCTCCCTCCGCAGCCAGCCATGGATGACGATATTGCTGCGCTCGTTGTTGACAATGGTTCCGGTATGTGCAAGGCCGGTTTTGCCGGGGACGATGCTCCCCGTGCTGTCTTCCCATCCATCGTGGGTCGCCCCAGACATCAGGTAGGTGGCCAGGGGTGTCTGTTCTCACACAGGGGAGAGGAGTTTTTGGTGGAAGTGGTTCCCATAGAGACACTGAGCTTTGAGAAGCCCCTTGATTTGGGTTTATAACAAAGAGGCTTCTGCGCTGCAGCATGGCTGGTGGGGGCAATACAGCCTCCTGCAGAGCTTTTGCTGGAGCAGCTGGCCGAAGCCTGCCCTGATGGAGTGGGGACAGTGGAGGGGTGGCAGCTGGGGACCTAGCTTTGGGAAGAGCAGGTTATCTGTCCGGTGGGGCTTGCCCCCTTCAGCATCTGTACTTACCATTTATTCTTTGTCATGCAGGGTGTGATGGTTGGTATGGGCCAGAAAGATAGCTATGTTGGTGATGAAGCCCAGAGCAAAAGAGGTATCCTGACCCTGAAGTACCCCATTGAACATGGTATTGTCACCAACTGGGATGACATGGAGAAGATCTGGCACCACACTTTCTACAATGAGCTGAGAGTAGCCCCTGAGGAGCACCCTGTGCTGCTCACAGAGGCTCCCCTGAACCCCAAAGCCAACAGAGAAAAGATGACACAGGTGTGTAAAGCTCTGGAGCTTGGAGCTACCGCAGATGTTGCTGCAGGCCAGCTCTCCTCTTCCATGTTGTCCTCTCTCCTCCTTCACCACTGTTCTCCATTTTTGCCATCTTTACAGGGTTTTCCTTTCCTGACCTGAGTCTGCTCTTTGCTGGACCTTGACAGGTTTTGTTTGCTCTTCTAAGCTGGCTTTCTCTGAGACTGAACTAGCAACTTTTAACTGCTGTTTCTGACTAGACACACTAATCCCATTTACCAGCCTTGAGTGACTGTACTGTAGTTTACTTGGCATTTGTGTTTTTCCTTGCTGTGACATGTTGGATGGGTCTGTGGTGGTGGTGTCCCTGCTTGGGCTCTGACCTGGCAAGTGTGGGTGGATGCCAGGCAAAGATAAGCATGGACTTCGAGGGGGAGAGAAATCTCTTACCCAGGGGCAAAAGTAAAACCACTTGCATGGACCTGTTGTAGACCTGTAGTGAGAACCTTGCTTTTTGCTGTGGACTCAACCCCTTCTTTTCTCTCCCTAGATCATGTTTGAGACCTTCAACACCCCAGCCATGTATGTAGCCATCCAGGCTGTGTTGTCCCTGTATGCCTCTGGTCGTACCACTGGTATTGTGATGGACTCTGGTGATGGTGTTACCCACACTGTGCCCATCTATGAAGGTTATGCCCTCCCCCATGCCATTCTCCGTCTGGATCTGGCTGGCCGTGACCTGACGGACTACCTCATGAAGATCCTGACAGAGAGAGGCTACAGCTTCACCACCACAGCCGAGAGAGAAATTGTGCGTGACATCAAGGAGAAGCTGTGCTATGTTGCCCTGGATTTTGAGCAGGAGATGGCCACAGCTGCCTCTAGCTCTTCTCTGGAGAAGAGCTATGAACTCCCCGATGGCCAGGTCATCACCATTGGCAATGAGAGGTTCAGGTGCCCCGAGGCCCTCTTCCAGCCGTCTTTTCTGGGTAAGTCCAGCTCTTCCAGGATACCACGTGTTCTTAAATGTTCTTTCTGTAAAGGGTGACCTGGAGACCAGGGTAACTCAATTACCACATTACTGCTGGTCCCTAGCGATGCCTGTGCTGTCATGCTAATTAGCCTCACTTTTTGCACAGTCTAAAGCTTGTTTGTTGGGTTTTTGGGGGGGGGGGGGGGGGGGGGCGGGGGGCGGGGAGAGCCTTGGGGTTGGTAGAACAGGAGGTTGAGCCTGTTGGAGCCATGGCTTTTGTATAGTGCCTTACCACAAAGCAGCTGCTGGTCTCTTGGTTTGCCCATAGCAGCTCCTCAGACTTCTTGGCTGTGTCTTAACCCTTGCTGACTGGAGACTGCTGCTTCTTCACAGGTATGGAGTCCTGTGGTATCCATGAAACTACCTTCAACTCCATCATGAAGTGCGATGTGGATATCCGTAAGGACCTGTATGCCAACACAGTGCTGTCTGGTGGTACCACAATGTACCCTGGCATTGCTGACAGGATGCAGAAGGAGATCACAGCCCTGGCACCCAGCACGATGAAAATCAAGGTAGGATGGAGTTGGGGGAAGCTCTCGGCACCCCTCTTAGTGCTGACACGCAGGGTGGGTGGAGGGGCAGTGCAGTAAGCTTAAACTGCTCGAGAAGATAGAAACCGTATTTCTGTCTGGGGTAGCCTTAATGGCCTTGGTCTGGACAAGATGGCATGTGCCCAGCCACATGCGTAATGGGATTAGTGTAAATACTGGCCACAGGGGAAGGGGAGGGGGGTGTATGTCTTAAGCCTGTTTGGACTTCACTGTATCTTGGCCAAGGCTTAGATGAGGGAATGAGGCAGGGGCCATGTGTGGGCAGTGAGTGTAGTATGCCACTGTGCATCTGACAAATTCCTCTTCCCTGCAGATCATTGCCCCACCTGAGCGCAAGTACTCTGTCTGGATCGGAGGCTCCATCCTGGCCTCCCTGTCCACCTTCCAGCAGATGTGGATCAGCAAGCAGGAATATGATGAATCCGGACCCTCCATTGTCCACCGCAAATGCTTCTAAACCGGACTGTTACCAACACCCACACCCTTGTGATGAAATGAAACCCATAAATGCGCATAAAACAAGAAGAGATTGGCATGGCTTTATTTGTTTTTTTTTTGGCGCTTGACTCAGGATTAAAAAACTGGAATGGTGAAGGTGTCAGCAGCAGTCTTAAAATGAAACATGTTGGAGCGAACGCCCCCAAAGTTCTACAATGCATCTGAGGACTTTGATTGTACATTTGTTTCTTTTTTTAATAGTCATTCCAAATATTGTTATAATGCATTGTTACAGGAAGTTACTCGCCTCTGTGAAGGCAGCAGCCCAGCTCGGAGGGAGCCGATGCCAGTTACTGGTGTTAGGTTATAATTGCTTGTCTGTAAATTATGTAACCCAACAAGTGTCTTTTTGTATCTTTCCGCCTTAAAAACAAAACACACTTGATCCTCTTTCTCTTCGATTTGTCAAGCAAGCAGGCTGTGTTCCCCAGTGATAGATGTGAATGAAGGCTTTACAGTCCCCCGCAGGGTCTAGGAGAAGTGGTGCCAGTACGTGCGGGAGGGAGGGGCTACCTGTACACTGACTTAAGACCAGTTCAAATAAAAGTGCACACCATAGAGGCTTGACTGGTGTTGATTGTTCATTTTGTTTCTTTCGTGCCACTTCTTGACAGTTACTGTGTGCTCTGATCTAGCCTTGCCAGGCTGTGCGGGCTGGGTGCTGGTGCTGCAGGCTGGCTGGTGTGCAAGCCAGGTGGCTTGTGGTGATACAGCTGGGAAGAGCTGTGCCTGCCAAATCTTACAGGTCTCCAGGGCTGGAGCTCTCCAGATACTGCCAGTGTGTGCAATGGGGAGCTGCTGGAGGAGCTGGGATCTGTGGCAATCCAGCATCTTCTGAAAGCTTTGTGGAGACTCCTTAGCAGTGCAGTATGGCTAGCTTTGGCTTGATAAGATAGTGGTGGTGGTGTCATAAACAACATGCCAGAGCAGCTGGTGTCTCCCTTAGCCAAGGCTGCAGCCCTCTGTGGCCCACGGGGCAGTGCCCCTGCTTTGCCCCGCACCAGCTGCCTGAGCTTGTCTGTCCTGCTGGTGCTCGGGCTGGGAGACTTGAGTGCTCTGGCAGGCTGCTTGCAGGGTGGAGCAGCTTCTCAGGTGAAAGCGAGAGAGTCTCCTGTGAAGTGGAAAAAATTCCCTTCAGAGAGCAGGGCCGCTGGGCAGGGGTGCGGCTGGGAAAAGGGTGTGGGGAGGGAGGAAGCTGTTCCAGGGCGAGTGACAGCTCACAGCTCCAGGAGTTGCTGTGGGCAGGGCCGATACCTGCCTGTAGCCCAGCCTCTGCCAGAAAGGAGGTTTGCGTGGCTTCTTGGCTCTGTCCCCATCCTCTGGGGCTTCTGAACCTCCCGTGAAACTTCAGCTTGGTTTGATGGATCAAGTTCTCCCATTTTATGAAAAGGAGCAGCCACTACGGGGACCCTCACAAAGCTGTGCTGGGAGCTGGGACCCTCCTGGGCACAGCAAAGCCTGCGAGCCGCTGGAGCTGCTGCTGTGGAAGGAAGATGGAGAGGACCAAGGCTGCCAGGTCAGGGATCAGGGAGAGCAAAGCCAGGTGACACTGCGCATTGACAACTCGGGCAGACCAGACCTTGCAGCCTTGCTCACAGGCGTGCTGGCTTCCCAACCCCGCGCTGTCTTTGAAGAGCTAATGGCTGCGATTGTGTCACACTCACAGCAGATGAAAGGCAGGGAATAGGCTCCATTGGCCCTTTAATCCTCTGCCTGGCCTGATCCTGCTCTGGCAGCATGCTGAGTTGAGGGTGGACCTGCTGGTTTCCACCCTTCATCTCCCCAGCCTCCCTCCTCACTGCCCCGGGTGCAGTAAGAGCCTGGCAGGGCTGTAGGTGCAGACACTGAGCTGGGCAGACGAGTTACTAGAAGCACCAGTTCGCAACAGCGGAGGTGAAACAGGTTGGAGCAAGGCTCAAACTGCGCTTACAACCTGAGGTCTCGGGGAAATGGGGTGAGGAGGCGGCAGTGGCAGCTCCTGGAGGGAGCTGGTGGGAGCAGGGCAGGAAAAAGACGAGGAGGCAAGAAGAGATGATGGCAATAGGGAAATGGGGCGCCTTTCTTCAGCCGTCCCTGAAATGATTACTGTGGAAAAATGTGTTGAGGCACAAAGAACAGAAGAGGTGGTGGTGAGGGAGAAACCACAGCAGCGGAACGCCGGGGGCTGAGAGCAGCTCAGGTGGGCAGGGGTGCAGACACAGGGAGAGGGTGAGCAATGGGCTGGTGCAGACCTGTTGGGTGCAGGGATGCTGGTCTGATTTTTGTGCTCCCGAGCACAGCAGGTAAGACTTTCTGTTAGTTAATACTTTGCAGGGTGGGGTTTTTTCTCCTCTATTCCTACTTCACTTGCAGATCCAGGCAAGGAGCCCCCCCAACAAAATGAGGCCGAGCCTTTCACAGCCCTTCCCGATGCCTCTCCAGTGTGAGGCCGGCACAGTGCGCACAGCTATTCTGCAGGCTGCTCCAGCCAGGCTCAGTTTATTCCTCCTCTGGGCCATTACATGCTGGAGAAAAGAATGTGGTGCCGGGCAGGGAAGCCTGTGAGCATTACTCACTGCTCCCAATTACAGCGAGCAGGGGGGAGCCCGGGGTGGTTTCCTCTCAGGAACGCCAGGAAGAGGGGGGATTTTTTTTTAACTGCAGTTTCTCCGTCATCACGTTTCGAAAGGCTCAGTTCACCCCTTACTGTTTCAGAGGTGGGGAAATGCCAAGGGGCTTGCCACAGGAAGGGTGGTAGAGGATTCGGTTTAGCTGTGTCCTGGCTCTTGAAGCCACCAGCCATGGACTAGACTCAAAGGAGCTGTGTAGGGAATAATCAGTCCCCTGGCTATCTCCTCCTCCTCCTCTCCAGAACACAAATAGCCAGGGATTGTGGGGAGACCAGGAGGTTTAAAACAGCCACCCATGGGCTGGGCTGAGCGCGTCCCGCTGTCTGGTGCAGCGCTGGTGACATACCAGGGTTTCTCAGGCTGCGGAGACGGCGGGACTCAACTGCAGATCCTTGCAAGCCACCCAGCCCTTTCTCACCTCCCTTTAGCTGCCCGGGAGGGAGCTAGCTCGGCTCAAGGGAGCTGAGCAAACACATTTTACGCCCTTTCTTCCCCCAGAGCTCCCAACTTTCGCTCCTGCTGGAGACAGTCACTGGCACTTCACCTGCAATTAGCTGGTGACCTGGAAAGTCACCTCGCTGAGCTGCTTATGGAATCAAGCCACTACCAGGAATTAGTGATGTCCTTGGCAAAGGAGACAGTGGCAGCTCTCAAGATTTAGCCCTGAAGGGCCTCATTGTCTCTTAGCTGTGTTGGGGAGCGTTGACCAGAAATGGTCGCTGGCTGGGGGGGTCCCATTCTCTTGTTAGCGAGTGTGTGCTGCTTCAGGAGAGGTGCCAGCTGGCTGCATGCAAAAGTCCCAGGAAATCCCAAAGTGTTCAAACAAAACTGGCCACCTCACAGAAGTCCTGTCTGAGGATGCAAAGCGTCTGCTTCAGAAAACAGGCTTTCTGAGGTATCAGTTCAGGGATGGGACTGTGGGTATCGGCTGTGCTTGGGGCAGGGAGAGTCCTGGTTTTTGAAGCTGGTCTTTGTAGAAGGATTGCTGACCTGGAGCTTGCCCTGACTTGTATTACACCCATCTGTAATCTACTTTAGCAGGCCTTATGGTACTAAACTGTATCAAGTATTGAAAATCACTTACAGCAGTGGAGCTAGCAATTCACCCAAGCATACCAAGCTCACTGGCCACCGTAGTCTAGCTGGGCTTTAGTCATGCTGACAAAAAGATGAGATGTCCAGACTGTATCAGTCTTAAGAAGAATCAGAGGAAAGAAATGACCCAAGACTTTCCAAAGGGAAAAATGTAAAATCCTCAGGTCACTCTGGTATTGAATAGTTAAGATATTTTGTTTTATACAGCGTGAAATACCTTGATACTAGCAGTAATTTGTTTGGTTGCCCTCGTGGACTGGGACAGCATGGTATGTACCTGCCTTCTTTGGGCTAAGAAAACTGTTTATTAGTCATAAGAAGAACAAAGTCTGCCTGAGATGGCCCAGCCCTGAACTGAGCCCATCTTCACAGAAGGCTCCCAAGTGCCCACACAGAGAAAAGTGTGCCTGAAGCGAAGTGCAGCAGGGAGGGTTTCTCCTCTCACCGGCTGGCCACCGACCAGCAACCACCAAGAGAAATGCCAGAGTTCAGTGTAGCTGTTCTGTTTCCTTCCTCCTTTACGTCCCGCCGCTGCCTACTGTTCAACCTTCATGTCTTATCTACACCACCACATTGCTCATTTATTTGGTGGATCGTGAGTCCAAGTGCAACTCCTCTTATGAACTGCTCTGAGCCTTGTTTCTCCTCAGGAGGTTCTTACACCTACCTGTCTCTGTTCCCAGTTCTTATTTGGGGTTGTCAGCTGCTGTCTGGTCCATGTACGCTGCAGGGCTGGAGGGAACCTGTGGCTGGTCTTAATGCAGGCTGTTCCAGCTGACCTGGCTCTCTGGGCAGGGCTTTTACTCTGCTTGTGGGCCTGGCTGATGATTTTATTTACCATTTGCATTGGAAATGCAGGTCTCCTCCACCCTGGTCTCTGCTTTCCCTGATGACTGCAAATATGGTACGGTGGTATTTTCCCCAAGACGTCAAACAAGTCAGTCTTGACTGAAGTGCCTCCGGATTTGTCATTACCTTCTATTTAAGTGAAACACATAACAAAGCAGGTACAGATTCTCTTACTGAGGTTCTCCCTCATCTAAGGGCTAAAAGGGGTTTTCCTCTTCAACACCAGAGCCTTCTCACAGGCCTAGGAGCAAAACAGGTAATCAAGACTTGAGGCACTTGCTATTTCTAAGTGAACCCCCTAGTCTACTCCTGATCTAAGTCATAGCCTTAAATGGCAACAATCAAGCAGGAAGAAAGCTGCAACCTATTCATTTTCCTTTGTGGGTCATCTTTAAAACACATTTTCTGTGAACAAAATTCCTGAAGCATACACGTAACTGGAAATTCCAGCGCTCTAGTCCTGTCTGTACTTGAGATTTGGGATGAGGAGCTAATAGTAACAGTGCTGAGCCAGCTGCTCCCCTTGGACTTTGCCGTGTGCAATGGCTGCGCTCACAGCAGCCCTGGATGACTTCTGCATGGCCCTCTGTGCATCAGTGAAGGGAAGGATTGTGTCTCACACCCACAGCCAAAGTTACAATATTTAGCCCAGTTTGATGAACTTCGCATACATGACCAGCGAACCTGAAGCTGACAGGTTTGTATTTAGGGTTTTCCTGGGAGGAAAACCTGCAGCCCCCTTGTTAGCACCAACCCGTTCAGTGCTCACGGGTGTCCCATCTTCCACACCCTGGCTGCTTCCAACCCACAGCCTGAACGGGAGAGGACTGTTCTCCCAAATGCTCTGCCATCTCTCCAGAAAACCAGGGCCCTCACCCCAGGGGCTGCACAACAGCCTGGCTGGGGCTTCCCACCAAACTGGTGGGGCTTCTTCTGCCCCCCGCTCGCCTGCTGAGTCACTGCTGTGCCCAGCAGCTCCTCACAGGGTGGATTTACGTTTTCAGAGCCGACTCAGGGCTTCGCGGGGTGTGGGCCCAGCGTGAGTCAGCTATCGGGGTGGCAAAGGGCCCGCGGCTGCGGGCTGCCGAGGGCTGAGGAGGCCAAGCGGCCGCTCGCCGGGCTCCTGCTGTGCCCGATGCCTCAGCAGTGGCGGCCCTGGGGCAGAGGCGAGGGAGCCACGGTGCTTCCCGCTGAACAATCCGGATTTCACCGCCGCAGAGAGCTGCCGCCCCCACGACGAAGGCGCCCTCAGCGAGAGCTGAACTGTGAGGGGACGGCACCGAGGCGGGCGCCCCAACGCGGACCTGCCACTCCCATCATGGCGCCGCCGCTCTCAAGATGGCGCCCACCGGCGGCAGGCGCCTCCTCCCGCCGCGCCACGCTCAAGATGGCGGCGCGGGGCGGCCGAGGGGGCGGCGGGGGAGTGGCGAGCCGCGGAAGCCGGGTCATGGCAGCGCCGGAAGAACCGTGCGGCGGCCGGGCCGGCGGGGAGCCAGGCCGGGACGCGGCCGGTTTGAGCGGTGCCCGCGGGAGGCGGTGGCGGGACCGCGCGGCCGCCGCCATGTTCCGCTGTGGGGAGGTGAGCCGGGGCGGGGGAGGGCCCCTCTCGCCCTCCGCTTCCCCCTCCGCCCCGGCCCCTCGGGGAGCCGTTACCCGGGGCTGTAGCGGGGCTCGTCTGCCGCCGCCGCCTCCTCCCTGGGCTGGGGGGAGCCGGGCTCCTCTCAGGGATGGAGACGAAGCGAGCAGGGCGGGAGCCGGCCTCGGCGGCGGTGAGGGGGCTCAGATGGCGGTGGTGGGGCGGGTGGGGCCGGCGGCCCCTCTCCCCGCGGGGCTTGGCCCGGGCTGCCCGACGGCGTGGGGAGGCCCCGGGGAGCCGGTTCCTGAGGCGGGGCTGGCGGGGCCGGCCATGGCGGGGGGCAAAATCGCCCACTTCTGGCGGGGTTTCGCAGGGGCTGTGAGGTGGCACCAGCTGCCCCCCTGGAGGGGCATGCCGTGGCATTAATACCAGACTGGGTTTTAGTAAAGACGGTGCTGCAGCCCTGGCCGCCCCCCAAACCGCCATCAATGCGGGGGGGTGGGCTAGGGGCCGTGCCCCCTCCTCGCACAAGGCACCCTGTCAGGCTCCCGGCGGGGTTGGGGTGCGGTTGCTGGGGGTCCCTTGTCACCCCAGGGTCGAAGGAAGGAGCGTGGGCTGGGGGAGCAAAGGGGCTCCCGTGTCCCCGTTGGAGCCTGGCTGTCAGAGCGCCGTGTCGTACGGTTGGGGTGTAAGCACGTGTCAGAAGAGCTGTGGGTGTTCCGGTGCTGGGCCGCAGTTTTGTTTGTGTGTCTGTGTATATATATATACACAGATATATATGGTTACATAACCCTTAAGGTTTTTGAAATGGATGGCACTTAGCAGTAGGATGTAGAAAGAGACTGCTGTGTTATATTTAGAAAAGAATCAGGGACGGTCACTTAACTGCAAAGTAAGTGGCAAAAGGGTAAGGAATGTCAATGTTTTTTTCTCTTCATTCTGAAGTAACCAACACCAAAAGGTACTGTGGCTTTGTGCGAAGTTTTGCGCTGCCTCCGTATTAGTGTCTAAGGGAAGGCTCTTGGTTTCATGGTGCAGATGGAAGTACTTAAAGATTCAAGTGTTTCTGTTTTGTCTCACTTTATAAATCTTTGAGACTCGGGGTATCTGTTTTCTCACAAGCGTTGCTGAAGTTTCTGACCTAGTAGCTTTTCTCTTTTTTCTTTTTTCTTTCCCCACCCCCCCAGGAGATCATAAGTGGGGAGAGTGAGGAAGAAAGTAATGGCGTCAACTTGATGGAGTTCTCAGATGAGATCCTTTTGCACATCCTCAGCTACGTCCCTTGCACAGACCTTGTCCTGAACGTCAGGAGAACCTGCAGGAAGCTAGCAATGCTTTGCCTTGACAAGAGTCTAACACATACAGTTTTACTTCAAAAAGACTATAAGGTGGGAAGAGTAGCTTGCTTCTTCTGTTAGCTATGAAGACAAATCTGACTTGTGACAAAATGCCAAGAAGTAGAACTTTCCAATGTGTCTGCATAAATGAACTGCTCTTGAACTCTGAAATCAAATAAACAATAAACTGTTTTATAAAAGCATTTGTTTTCCAGAATGCTTTGTTAGAACAGCTCTGTGGTCCCTTAGTTATATAAAATACCGTCAGTGAAAACTATCTTCTCTGTGTTTCTGGAAGCTAAAGTGAAAGTAAACATGACTTTCCCTTTGTAGCTGTGGTTGTGTAAAGTTACCATTTTCTCAAAATATATTTTCCACGTTGTTGTGCAAAAATACGTTGTGCATATTGCTGCCAGGCATGCATTCAGCTCAGCCTGAAATTGTATGTGTTAAAACAAAAATAAAGCTTGGAAATGAAGGGTGATACGTTTTATGAGGACTGTATCACCAAGTGCAGGCAAGGGGTAACCTTTTTTACTCATTTCCAAAAGAGGAAACTGGATGGAGAATGGAAACATTCTTCTTTCAATTTGAGTTTCTGTAGATAGCTAGCTCTGCTGAAATAGCTTTGCTGTTAGAAAATGGAGATGGTCTTCCATTCCACTGTCAGTTGCTGAACAGATTTGGCCTCGCAGTCAGTAATGCAGAACTGCACAGGCTAAGAAGCTGAAGGAAGTATAATCTTAAAAAGAGTCCAAAGCATGGCAGACTAAGCCAGCTACCAGCAGTATAATAATTCTTAGACTGCGCTAGCATCCCGAAACCTTTGGTGAGCCATGTAATCGAAGTGCTAATCACTCTTATCCCCATTTTCAGATGGGAAACTGAATCAGTACACACTATTGCCGTATATCTCATTGAATGTGGTTTTGTTTGAGTACAGGTAAACAAAGACAAAGTGAAGCAGCTGATGAGGGATATCGGAAAAGAGATTTACCAGCTGAACATGGCTGGGTGCTATTGGCTGCCCAGCTCCACTATTGATCACGTAACGCGATGCAAGAACCTGGTAAAACTGAATTTGTCTGGGTGCCACATCACCTCGCTCCGTCTCTCAAAGATGCTGTCCACGCTCCAGCACCTGCGCTCCCTGGCAATAGATGTAAATCCGGGTTTCGATGCCAGTCAGCTAAGCAGTGAGTGTAAAGCCACTCTTAGCCGTGTCTTGGAATTGAAGCAAACCCTTTACACGCCGTCATATGGTGTCGTTCCGTGCTGCACTAGCCTTGAGAAACTGCTGCTTTATTTTGAGATCCTTGATCGCTCACGAGAAGGCTTTATGCTCTCTGGGCAGCTAATGGTAGGTGAGAGCAATGTACCCCATTACCAGAACCTCCGTGTCTTCTATGCCAGGCTGGCTCCTGGCTATGTTAATCAGGAGGTGGTGAGGCTGTACTTGGCGGTGTTAAGTGATCGGACACCTGAGAACCTTCATGCCTTCCTTATTTCTGCCCCTGGTAGCTTTGCGGAGACGGGAGCCACTAAAAACCTCCTAGACTCTATGGCTCGAAATGTACGTCTGGATGCTTTACAATTGCCCAAAGCCTGGATTAATGGCTCTGGGCTCCTGCAACACTTGAAGTTCAACAACCCTTTCTACTTCAGCTTTAGCCGATGCACCTTATCTGGTGGTCACCTGATCCAGAGGGTTATTAATGGTGGGAAGGATCTTAAAAGCTTGACCAGCTTGAATCTCAGTGGCTGCATTCACTGTTTGGCTCCGGAATCCTTGTTTCGAAAAGCAGAAGATGACATTGACAGTAGCATTCTGGAAAGCCTGGTCATGTCTTGCTGCAACCTGAGACACCTCAACCTCTCTGCAGCTCACCATCACAGCTCGGAAAGCATAGGGAATCACTTGTGCCAGCTTCTGTCCAGGCTAAAGCACCTGCTCTCGTTAGCGCTACCGGTTTGCTCCATCACAGATGTTGCTGCAAATGTGGAAAAGCCTCCCACGGCATCTAATTTGGTGCCCCAAACATTTGGAAGGAAAGTTCGGATTGGGATACAGACGTATCCAAGGAACTTAGTGGATCAGGGAAATCAGAAGCTGGAGTCTTCTGTATTCTGGGCTTTGATGGGAAGCCTCCGCTTTTTGGAAACCTTGGAAATAATTGGTTCCAGTTTCTCCTCTGCCATGCCACGCAATGAGCCAGCAATTCGGAACTCGTTGCCTCCTTGTGTCCGGGCACAAAGTGTGGGGGATTCAGAGGTGGCTGCCATAAGCCAATTGACTTACTTGCATAGCCTCACCTTAGCACAACTGCCAAATATTCTTACCGGCTCTGGGCTTATTAACATTGGATTGCAGTGCCAGCATTTGCGGACTCTTTCATTGGCCAACCTGGGCATGATGGGGAAAGTGGTCTATATGTCTGCTCTCATGGACATGCTGAAACACTGCAAGTGTTTGAGAGATCTCAGGTGAGGGGCTGCTGTTGAACATCTGCATTTTGTTTGTGGATCTCCAGAAATGTGCTGCGTGGTTTGTTGTAGCTGGTGTTAAAACTGCGAGTGTTCGTCTTCTGGTCAAAAGCAGCTGTAATGGCTTGAACACTGGGTGTTTTCCTTGCTGGCTTGTGGAGAGCGGGAAGGCATTACATGCTCTCCCTGAGGGCTCAGGATATGCCCTTTAAGCAGTGTTTTAAAAGCAAAAGCTCTCTGTGCTGCAGCTGCCTTCCTTTTAGATAAGGAAGAGTGGATGCTGCATATTTGGGAGCTAATGACCTGCCAGGGCTAGGTTAAATACTATGTGCTTTTGCTGACTTTTTGGCTTTGTGTGCATGTACATCTCTTAAACTTCCAGGAAGGAAGAGACTCCTACAACGTCTAGATAATGTAGAGTGTTCCTTAGGTTTGCCAATGAGATACTTTTCTGCCTTCAGTTTGTATTAAAATCTTGCCTTTTAATTTTTTTTAAATTTTTAGTACGTTGAAAGCATTCCGGATTTAGAGTTTGTCCTGTTGGTGTTCCTCTCCTGGTAGGATTTAAAGATCCTACCAAGGATCTGGTCCTAAAGGGTGCGCAAAAGAGATTCACAGTAACCAAAATGTGCTTAATAAAGCAAAGGGCATGAACTATGATGGTTTCCTTGCAGCCGTCTATAAAAACACAAATGTTATTACTTGAGAAATATGGGTTTTTTTCTTCTTTTGTCCCTAAATTGGCTTCTCTTGATTATGTTAGATCAGTCCCATTGTCATTTTCTGTTCACAAATGGGTCTAAAATGCCTAACAGTAGCAAGGTCGCTCCTGTGATCACAAAGATCAGCAGTGGCACTAGAATTATTGCTCATCAGCTGAGACTGGTGTTTGTGTGCATGTTCCTGATCCTTTGCAATAGTGAAAGGAGCCAGGGTGGCTAAAACACCTCAGGAGGGTTTTTGTTGTTCACCGCTTCCCATTTATAACAGGCAGGGAGCATGTTGGTCTCTTAGTCAAGGGACGGCGGCAGTTGGAAATGCAGTTGCTTAATGGCTTGGGTCACATGAATGTATCTTTAACCTTCAGGAGACTAAGCAGTCATGGAGGAACGAAGATCTGGGGACGGGGGTTTGGGTGCACAGTGTTGCTTCATTCAGTCTAGGTCCTGTAGTTTCCAGAGGCTTTGAAATGGAGGCCAGGAGCGATAAAGATGGGAGGCAGCGCAGAGCCTTGAATGAATGACAAACAAGGGTGCCTCCTTGTAACAGCCCGGCATTTCAATATAAGCCGCTGTTGTTCTTTCCTGTGTAAAGTCTAAGGTTTTATATAGGTTTAAGAGGATTTTAATGTTTAGCACTTCCTCCTGATAATGTAGTTTCCTTTTCATTTGACTAATTCTCTGCTGCTTCTACCCTTTTATTCTCTTCCCCATTTTCCAAGCTGAGAAACGAGTTTGCGGTGATATTCCAAAGCAACGTTGCCATCTAGCGAGTGAAAGGCAGTATTGCAAGTAGGGCTGTCGCGTCGCGGAGATTAACCTAGAAACCTGCTCTGAGGTTGCAGGAAATCTGTGCTTCTTGTCCTAAGTTTACGATGGACCAATAATGCAGTTCAAAAATTTAAGAGGCTGCCCGTTTCCTTAATATTAATTTTAATCTATTACCCAGAGTGCCCATGGGCTGTTAGGATATCTCCAGGCTATGCTACCGGACCAGCAGTTGCAGGGTGAGACTCTAAAACAGAATTTATCAATTAACAGGATTAAGTGGCTGAGATAGTCCTGCATACTACAAAAGCCTATGCAGAGATTATCCAGATCAGGCTGGGACAGACAGCTTGTTACCACCTAATGGATTAACCTTCTCAGAGCTCTTGGCCTTGCTGACCCAATGACTGGGATTCCCAAGTGCTCTGAGGCCCTGTAGTAAATCTACACTGAGCGGACGTACTCTCCTGGAGGCACTGTCCCTGAGCCAGTTCTGCTTCCTACAGATTGGTTTCTGTGAGGGAGTCATCCAGTTATGCAGCTAGGTAAAACATAGACCCCTTGTTGGTCAGGTGTGGCTTCACCATGTCATTTTGTCGTCCTGCTCTGGGCTGTGACGCAAGATTGTGGATAGCCATGATAGAGGATCCTGTCTCTCTTCTCCAGGCCAAGTGTTTAAGACAAAGCCTGGATTGATGATGGTTATTCTTCTGGTGTGAGAGCAGTAGCTTTGATCCTTTGCCATCCTCTGACCGGGGCAGGATGGTTGTGGTCACTCAGTTGGCTCAGAGGCCCAAGTTCTGCATCACCATGCATGTGTTGTGGATTTTTCATGCCCATTTCTCTCGAGGCAGTAAACTGAAGATGACCGGTTTGATCAGTGTTTGGTGCACTGGAGCAGTAAGTCCTTAAATCCACATCGAGTGCTTGGTGGATGCCAGGCAGCAAAAGCTGGAAAACTTGCAAAACCAGGGTTGCTCCCTGCGGGTGCTGGAATTCTGCAGTTTAGGGCCTTTCTGCCTATTTGTCTCCTTGTCTTTTAGCACACGCTGTCCAAGAGCCGCTAGCAAGCAAGGGGTACGAGCTTGCAATGTTGGGTTTGATATGCCATACCGCTGCCATAAGCAGGTAGAAGGTTATCACCTGTGTAAGTGAAACAGGTGGTAGGGGACACTGGTTGCTCCAGTTGCCAGCCCCCCATGAATGTGCTGTCCCCCCTCTTGTCTGAAGACGGCCCAAGTATGAATTGCCCATTGACTTGGTTTTGTTTATTCTTGCAGGCTGGAACAGCCGTACTTCTGTGCGGGCGCCCAGTTCTTCCAGGCACTGAGTCATTGCTCCTCTCTCCAGCGGCTTTGCATCGTCTCCCGGAGTGGGACTCTGCAGTCTGACGCAGTGATGTCATTCATGGCCAACTGCCTTGAGGTCATCATGTGCCACATGTTTATGGGAGAATCTCTTACCGTTTGCAAAAATCTCCAGCAATCTATTGTCCGGAGGTGAGTGCGGAAAGGGGTTGATGTGGGATTTCTGGAGCTGTTGAAGATTTATCTCCGTTTCCTGGCTTGCCAAAGTTTATATGGCTTGGAGCACTTGTTCCAAGAAGCTAATAGGTACTGTGTAACCACTTGGCACATGAACTAGCCTCTTATTTTAATAAGAGTGAATCAGTGAAATATTTGAAGGTATTATATGAATTTTTTATTCCATTCCCACCCATGTTCTCTGCAGTTCCGTTGGCTGAGTTGAAGTTCTGGATGTAAAGCTTCATCATAAATCAAATTACGCTTTTTCTGTAAACAAAACATCTGCCGACATTTTAAGTACTGAGAGATTTGACCTTGAAGCTTTCCTCCTTTCCCACAAGTGACTAAGATAATTCTCTGTCCTCTAATCACTTGTAAATGTCACTTACTGATAATCCCCTGGCAGCACAATTCAAAGCCTTTAAAGGATTGTTGTGAAGGGTTTTTCTTCGGGGTGTGTGTGGGGGGGAGAATTGGTACAAACTGCTTTGCACGTTTGGCAGTTCTTAAATGCATTTTGCTTGGCCCCTTGCAGTGTTCTGAGGCTCACGTGGTGGCAAACGTTTGTGTGTGAGCCATGAACTGCATTTGAAAAGAGAGCTTTTAATTAGGCTTGGCATTTTGAAATCTTCTAATAGTGGCAGTCATCTTACAAAATATTTCCCATGCAACAGACTTTCCATTATTATTTTTTTTTCTATAAGGCTTTTTCTCCGCCTTCAGTCTGTTTTCTTTGTCACCTACTGTTGCTTTGCCCTGTTAAGCTCTAATAAAAATTTCAAATCACACGGCATTATTACTGCATCCTAAAGGGTGCTCCTCCCCCCCAGCCTTTCTTCTGCTTCAAACTGACTTATTACACTTGGCTTGTTTCCGCGGATCAGATCCAGAAGAGCCTATGACTATATTAGCTACCTACCAAACGGCACACGAGATTGTTTGTTACTGCCTCCAAAATGCTCCGCGCCCTTCAGGGATAGTGATTGCTGGAAACATCTGAGTAAATTCCTTGTGGTGTGACAAGGATTCTTGGAGTTTGTTTTTCACAGAGCTTCATATCTCTAAAAACATTTCTTGGTTGCTATCAGTTGTGTTTTGGGGATCCTTAGAAAGAACCAAAAATCGACAGTTCCTGTTTTTTATTTTGCTCTCCCCTCTGGATGTAATTGGAGCACTGGCCAAAATTTTAATGTCCACTTGCTGAACAGAAATACATTGCTCTGCTGTCTTTTCACCCTCTTTCTCTCTGTCGTGGATGGATTCTCACTATGTTCTGCACCTCTTAGTAATTTAAACCCTGGGAACTTTCCAAAGAGCAGCTGATGCCTCGTGGAAATGTTAAAAACCATTTTTATATTTAGCAACGGTTCTGGCTGTCATACTATTTTTTTCTTCTTTTGTATTTTATTAATAGAGACATTTGTATGAAAACAGGATTTTTTTGAAGGTTTTTTTTTTCTTTTCTTTTTTTTTTTTTCCTGAAGAGAGCATCTGCTCCTGCTGCAGATTCTACACCTGAAGTCATAATCCTCTGTGACATTGTAATTGGTGGCTCTGGAAACGATTTTGATGTCACGTAAGATTATGACTTCAGGAGGAGTATAAGCAGTGGGAGCAGATGCTCTCCTAAGCAACAAAGATCCCGTTCTCATGCAACTGTCTCTAGTAATAAAATGGAAGGAACAGAATACAGAAAATGATGTGTAAGCAAAGCCTGGAGTCTTCCACGAGTCATCAGTGTGTTTAACCACGTGACTTTTCCAGTGATCCCATTCTTATCCTGGCACAATTGTGCCATCAGATGGGGTCAGGAACTGACTTTCTCTTGACTGCATTTTATTTACTACTCCAAGGGCAAAGAGATGTGCAGTAAAATCGTGTGTGAGTTAGTTCATTGCCTAAACCTGTGGATAAGGCTCTTGATTCACACAACAAGGCTTCCTTTAAAAACGTGCCGCTAGTCTGTCCCTTTAATCCAAGCTTTAACCTGGGAGGGCCCATTGGGCAGCAAGTTTAAAGTCATGTATCCTTGTGCCAGAATGAAATAGGGTGATTTATCCTTTGTTATTTTTTTGGGGGGGGGTGTGTGTTTGCCTGCAGATGCTGCGTGTGCGGGGACAACATGGAGAGCGGGTGAGGAGGAGGAGGCGAGAGGAGGGAATGCAAAGCTATGAGCCTTCCTTTCTTTGCTTCCTTCCTTGAGCTAGGGGAATTGACCCATATTCCGTGGGTCCTGTGAAGGGTTAGAGTTCCTGTTTTAGGGCTGTGGGGATGGTCTTGTTTAGGCTGAGAGCAGCCAAGTGATTGCCGTTTATGAACAGGGAGATGGGGCCAAAGTCATCCCCGTTCACCCAGTGCCTCAAAGAAGAGAAGAGAAATGTGAGTGGGAGCTGGAAAGGCCTAGGGGTGGGCACACACCAGAAGTTTGCTGCAGGTGGTAGAGCTGGGAGGGCCTGAGAATGCAATCTAGCGCAGTGCAATCCTTTTTCAGACGTGGATGCACAGGAGGGTTCAGATCACAGAAGAGGCTGGGGCCGATTTGGGGAGAACAGACTGGTTTCAGCTGCGGTGTTGTATTGGAAGATGGTGTCTATACAGGGTGCGGTGGTGGGAGCCTGGGTATTAAATCTCCTGCACCGCATGATGGTTTAAAGCCTGGACTGATTCTCAAACTCTCCCCTTTGACTGTAAAATACGGTTAGTATTATGTATTTCTGTTCTGCTTGTCTGAAAAGAGAGTTGTTCTCATGTCTGTTAGTCTTGTGACAGCTCTAAACCAGGCCCTGTGGCGTCCAGCTTTCTTGTGGGCAGTTTTCTGGTTGAAGTTTGTTGCTATTTGGGACAAATTAGTTTACGTATTTAAGTCATTAAAAACCTCTGATTCAGTTCTGCCTCTTTTGCAATGAAACATAGTAAGCAGAACAGCACTCATCTGGAGCCCTCATCAGCAAACAAGAGGCTTGCAAGGGCAAAGTCTCCTCTGAGCTTTAGAGAAGACTGTTTCCCTCTGGGCAGATAAATCATTGCAGTGTTTTTCTTTATTCTTTTTTCTACAGTGTGAATGGGAGGGGTAATCTCCTTTATGGTTCAGGGAGATACTCTGTGCACATAAGAAAGGCCTAGTGGTTAGAGGGGGAGATGTGCCTTGAGTGGTCCATATCCACTCCCCCCAGCTTCCTCAGATTTCACATGTGACAGTGGCCTTGTCTCAGTTTCTCTGTAAAATTATGTATTTTTTTCCCCTATCACATGGTGCTCAGCTGCTGCCTCACTTCAGATAGCAGCAGATCTAATGAATACAATGTTTTCCCTTTTATGTTTGGACCCTAACTTTGCCGAAGTGCTTAGCTCCAAGCCTATGTTGTCTTTGTTTAAATAACTCTTCTGTTGAAACCACTTCACTGGTAATTCTAGAAACACGAAAACACCACAGTTGGAGGACCCACAGTTTTAGGTTCAAGCGTGACCTCAGACCTGTTGCTGTGCAAAGGGGCTTCTTGGCAGAAAAGGGAGATTTGTTTTTCCCGTTTAGGCAGAGTTGCTGTGCTGAGATTCTTCCTAAGTGCTCCGAATCCCGGTCCGAGGGGACGGGGATTGATCGTTTCGAGCAGCTTCCCCCGAGGGTTTCTGCACTGTTATTTCGTGAAATGGCCACTAGATGGAGCTGTGGCCTACGGAAGGTGTCGCACCGCTCACCGCGTTGCATGCTAAGTGAGTATTTATACGCCTGTATTTCTCTGCCCCGCAAGATTTCAGAAATCTTGCGGGCAAGGAATCTGGATGACTTCTGGATTGCGCAGCTACATGGCATGGTTAATGGGCACTTCACAAGTGTGCAGGAGAAGTTGCTTTCCTGGTAGGGCTTACCAGCAGAAAACGGGCAGGAAGAGGGGTTGGGAAATGCTTTGGCAAATATCCTCTTGGCCTCAAGGACAAATTTAATTTTCCAGTGTGTTCATTTAGAATTTTGTTGGTTTTAGCTTAAGTGTTTAGATAACTGCTATTGTAATGATTTCAGGGACTCTACAGCACCAGACGATACAAGCCTGTGAAAAGTCCTTGAAAAAACACCTTGGAAAAGATCAAGAAAGCAACAATAAAAAAACCCCAAACACCAAAGCAAAACAAAAAAAAAATCTGAGCACGTGGCGTCATTAGGGATTCTTCATATGTAGGGGGAAAGTGTCAAGGCACGGAAGTGAGTTGTGATTTATAGAAACGCAATCCAAGTTAAGCCATGGTAGAGCGTGTGGTCAGGAAGCGAAAGATCGTGGTGCAGCTGAAGTGTGTTTTGGGGAGGTGGGTGGATAGCTGGGCTCATCTGCTCACATTGTGGTTTCCTGGGGTCTGATAGCTGTTGGGAGAAGGTGCAGGGGGCTGGGGCTGGCTGGAGTCCTGGTGCAGCATCCCGCAAGAGCTGTTGGGTCAGAATGGGGAGCTGACAGTTCCAGCTCAAGCTCTGTGCCCCTGTTCCCCGAGCCGTGCAGGGCTACCTGTCTCCAGCAAATGGCTTTGCTCAGCGAGTGTGCAACTTGTCACTGGTGAGGCTGCACCTTGAATACTGTGTTCAGGTTTGGGCCCCTCACTGCAAGAAAGACACTGAGGTGCTGAGAGCGTGTCCAGGGATGAGCAACGAAGCTGGTGAAGGGTCTGGAGCACAAGGCTTAGGAGGAGCAGCTGAAGGAACTGGGGGTGTTCAGCCTGGAGAAAAGGAGGCTCAGGGGAGACCTTATTGCTCTCTACAACTACTTGAAAGGAGGTTGTAGTGAGGTAGGGGTCAATCTCTTCTCCCAAGTAACAAGTGATAGGACAAGTGGAAACAGCCTCAAGTTGTGCCAGGGGAGGTTTAGATTGGATATTAGGGGAAATGTCTTCACCAAAAGGGTGGTCGGGCATTGGAAGAGGCTGCCCGGGGAGGTGGTGGAGTCCCCATCCCTGCAGGGATTTCAAATGCATGTAGAGGTTGCACTTGGCAACATGGCGTAGCGGTGGACTTGGCAGTGGTTGGACTTGATCATAAGGGTCCTTTCCAACCTAAATGAATCTGTGATTCTATGACTTAGGTGACTCTGAGGATTAACCAGTGCTGGGAAGTGCAGAGTGTTTTCCTGTTTTAGGACAATCTGCCTGTTCTGGGGATCGCAGACCCAGAGAAACACCAACGTAACCTACCTTCCTTCTGCCTGTGTTGGGTATGAGCGCTGCTTAGCTTGAAGCGGCTGTCACAGTACGACTTCTGCCACTTTCTAGGAATAGCTATTTCAGTCTGAATTAGATCTTACTATTCAAGCTTCTGTAGCATTACTTAATTTTTCCTCTGCTTGTTTTTGTCCTTTCTTAACACGAAACTCTTGGCTGGATCTTACCTTTCCTTAAACTGCTGATTCCAGTGGCCCTGTGTGGCTGTGAGAGTCTTGATGCTTGCTGAAGGGATGAAGCTCCCTCCTGGGATTATGAAGCCCTGCAGAAATAGGGCTTCCAGGTGGGAGCATGGGGGTGAAACTGAGTATTTGGAAAGTGCTGAGTGATCGTGTCCCTCTCCTGGCATTTAACACAGGACTGAACTATCACGAGAGAATTTTTGCTCACCTTGGAGCTAAGCATTCCCCCCTCCCTTGTTGCTATTGCCCTGGATATCCCTGCAGTATTCCTCTTGCCTGGATTCTCATTGTGGGCTTGGCCTCAGAAAAGCCCTTTTGGGTAATCTTTTTTGCTGTTAGATTGGCTGGGAGAGGGCTGTTGGGGCAGTAAGCAAGTGCAAGATCATCTCTGAATTCAGCAGAGTCCTCCAGCGTCCCTCCTGCACTGCCCACCTGACTGCTGCAATTGTATTGACGCTGCAAAAAGCTGGTATTATCACCTAGGGCTTATTTGAGATTTTCTAGCTGGTTTTGCATCCCTTCACCACCTTCTCTTCCTTCTGACCTTGAAAAAGTCCCTCTCAGTACACTGCTGGCTTTCCTGGGTCCCAGAGCCAGCATGGTAGCTGCCAATCCCACTCCGCTAGCCTAAGCTTGTTGTGGGCTCAGGCCCTGCGTCTGATTGCAGAAGACTTAATGTATCGCTAGGCTGGTGTAGTGAATCATTAGCATCCTGTTCCAGCTTTCATTGTCTGTTTCATTTCCTGCTCTTGGAAACCCCTGAATCATTCTGTCACAGACTGAATAACAAACTGCATCCTTGTCAGCTTGCGTTACCCAAGAATTTCTTGGCGGGCTTGGCAAAGGCTGACTTTGCTTGAGGTGTGGCCTGGACACCTTTGCTTCTACCGGGGATGTTGTTTATGGGTGGGTTCAAATGCTTTACAAGCCAGCACGGCTTGTGGGACCATCCTCGGTTTGGCATATTAATGTGTCTTCTTTGGGGTTGTTAACATACCCCCTTCTTAAATGCATTCCTGTGGTTGACCCAAATGGCTTGTTCTGACTGCTAGCTCCTGTGTTTTGAAGGGAATTCAGTCCTGAAGCCATCCTTAGTGGGTAGATTGGTTTGTGCATGAAATAGGTTTCAAGGATTGTCCTCTCTCTCTTGGCTGAGAAATAATATTGGAATAGTACTGTCGTGCTTTCTCTTCATGAGGGTGTAAAAGGCTGAATAGAAGCATTAACTGCAGCTTTAAAGCATTTCCATGGTAAAATAAATCTAATTGAGCAGTTATTGCAGTAGCTTTATAATTTGTGGAAGAGATTAGGAAATAACTTCCAGCTTGCTCTGGCAGAGCACTCCCCTAGGACGTGTCCTGGGTGCTCTGGCATCGCTCTTTGGGTTCTTATTCCCTCCCCTTCTAATTGTCCGGTCACATTTGACTGATGCAGAGTTCAGCCAGAAAAATAATGTAAGAACTTCAGTCTGCGAGCATGTTTGATATAAACCTCAGTTTACAGAAGTAGCACAGTGTCATTCGTGCCTTACGTTTTGCTTCTGTGGTTTCTCTCTGTAATTTGTCTCTTCTCGGGGTGAGTCTGATGTGTATTGCTCCTTGCCCACGACACAATGCGGTGGTAGAGGATGCTGCATGGAAGATAATGGGAGAGTGGCAGTGTTGTGTGTGAATGACTTCCAGAGTCTTAGCTACGTCCCTTTGTCTCAGGGTGGAGGCTGCAGTGGTGGGTCTTAAGGTGGGGGAAATCGCAGACCTTGGGAGAATGCCAGTTTGTCTCTAGACAGGAGGGGGTGGAAGACACGCTTAAAGGAAGACACTTTATGGAGGAAATATCTCATTGTGTGGAGTTAAGAGCAACCTGAGGAATCACAACTTTCCATTTCTGAGGTTTGAAAATGAAGTCTGCTCCGTTCTGGTACTCCAGTAGGGTTGGAAGTGAGAATGGCATTAAGGAACGGGTCTGCTTTAGAGTCAGTATGTGGGGGCTTTGGACCCCTCTTGAGAGGCTTCTGGGAGATGAGTTGGGGGGCAAGGGTCCTCCCTGCTCACAGAGGAAGGGGCCTGGGGGGAATCCTACCCGCAGTTTCTTTGGCATGGCTTGGAAGATGCTCTGGAAAAACTTAATTTTATGCTATTGGTAGTCTCTGTAAGCAAGGAGAGCTTTCGCAGTTCCCTGGTACTGAGTTCAGGGCACAGCCAGTGGAACAAATTTTAAGTGTATGTATGGCTTTCCCTGAAAAGGTGAGAAGAGTGTGTGTGTGTATGTTGGGTCATGCCACTTGTCAGCTGTTCCAGCTTGTCCTGGCTCTTCCTCTGTTCTGCTGTGCCATGCTTCAGGGATGGGAGTTTCCAGCCTGGCTCAGGTATGCTGGCTGAAGCTTTCAAGACGGATGCCACATTTGAACTTTCAGATGTGAGCAAGTCTTCCAGTGAAAACAGACTTACGCTGTGCCTGGCAGAGGATTAACAGGGGTTTTGTGCTTGTAGGTGGAAGAGCTGCGTACAGGGCAAAATGTGAGTTGGTCTGAATTCTCTTCTCTAGGGAAACTTGTGCCTCTCCAGTAGCAGCTCACCAGCCTGTGGGGAAAGTCTTAAATGGAGGGGACAGAAGGTGTGTGACTGCAGCAGACATTGGTTTGCATTTGTGAGAGTCATGCAAATCGGAGTCCACATCTGCTCTGTTCCCCCAAACCAAGCTTCTCCTGGTTTACTTCCTTACTTTCCTTCTCCGGAGCCTCTTTTTCCCATAAGCTCATCTCAGTTCGTGGAGTTCAAAAACCTGGTGTTGATCCACTCCTGGTACTGTTTTTCCTCATTTTATCTGGTGTGTGCTCCTTCTGTTGCCAGTGCTTAACTATACCACTTCGTGTGCCCTTATTCCTGCTTGCCAGCTTTTGTGAAATGGGATGAGCTGAAATGCCTGAATTTGGTGTAGGTCTTAGGTTTCTTGGCAAATCTCAAGGGGGAATACATCCTTCAGTCCCAAATACTGCCTTATCCTTTCCTTACGAGTAGGAGAAGGTAAGTTTGAGCAGCACCTAACGCAGTGGAGCTGTCGTCTTCTGGGGTCTGTGGTGCAGAGTTGCAGGGGGGCATAATCCATCGTTACAGGCTGGCTGGTGACATTCTCCTGTGGCTTTGGGCTGCCCTTTAGCTCTATCAGCAGGTGGAGTCCTGGGGACTCGCCGGCCTCTCTAGAGAAGTATGTCTGAAAACACATGCTGAGAGTGTTTGCCAGGAGATAACTGCATTCCAGGGAGTGACTCTTTTGTCTTGCTAAAATCGAGGAAATCTGATCAAAGTGCAGCCTGGCTTTGGAGTTTTTCTCTTTCTTTTTGACTTTGTCCCTGACCTACATATTGGATCCTGCCACACTGGTTGGAAGTAATTGAGACCGTAGTGTTAGGCTATTTACCAAGCTGTTCACTTGAAAATAACCTTACTGTGTCCAGTCCACACCTGTTCTGGGATAATTCTGGAGGCAAATAACAAAGCGCCATTAACCCTTTCAGCCACCTGCAGCCCGCTCAAGATCAAACTGTAGAGTGAGGTTATACCTTTGCTGATGCCAGGAGGAATTTGTGACAAGGGGTGCGTTTCACTGTTTGTTTCCCAGCTCCGTGAATGACTCCAGCCAGCTGCTGAAGTCAGGCCCGCTATGTGTCCACATCCAAATGAGGACACATTTCAGAGACCTCCTTGTAAAAGTTCCCACTGGGTGGTAGTTGGTTTGGTGTTGAGTCTGCTGGACCAGAGGCAATGCTGGAAAATATATGTGTGTGTGGGGGGGTGGGTATTTTCTTTGTTATCCCAGTGGTTGTTTCTGATTAAAGGATCTGTTTTGAAGGGGCTGCTAGTCAGTTGCCTAGAAAACTTGCTTTCATTTAATTAATCATGATGAGTTTAGTCTGGAGGTTTTGTAGGAGAGAGCAAGTAAGCATATCCTTGGCTTCTTTCCTTGGAAAAAAAAGCAGGATTTCATGTCTGAAACTGCAGCTCTTTTGTCTCCTGGGGTCGACATCCTTCTCTGTCCTTCGGGTTTTAATTTTACAAGCCATGCGCTTGCAGAGGTGGATCGAGTTTGAAGTCCATCCAGGTGTGGAATGAGGAAAGAACCGTCAAGAAGATTACAGGAGCTATTCTGCAACTCATTAACTCAATCTCTTCCCCTTCTTGTTATCTCCTCCCCATGCCTGGGGCCTTTCAAACTAGTGCTCTAAGTGCTTCTCACTTAATCTAGCCCACCTGGACAGGTGTATGAAGAAAGGAATTGCCTTCCGGGGAAGGACTAAAGGAGCATAGATTGTAGAGGGAGTCTGCTTTTGGGATCTGCTAATCCCAGTTTAACATTATGACAGCTGCTCGTTAAAATCAGGGTGTTTTTTAACAGGCAGTTAAAGGAGAGGCTTTGCACGCACATTTAGCTGAGAATAATAGTGAACCATGTGCATTTGATTTTTTTTTTCTTAAATCACGCAAATTGTACATGGAAAGAATTCTCCGGCGTCAACTTGCTGGGGTATGGAATTTACAAGGTTTGCAGTAACATACAGTTTCCTGTTGAGGGGGGGAGAAAATTACAAAGCTTTCTTTTTTTCTTTTTTCTTCTTTTTTTTTTTAAGATCGAGTTCAAACCTCTCATATAAATCCAGCCTCTTTGGAAGGTATACTTACTGTGTTGGGGCTTTTCAGTTGTCTTGGTGGCAGATTGTCATGTAAACTTGTCTAGGTTCTCATTTTTATAGCTACATGTAAAGGCTGCTTATAAACTACAATTTTGTATACGGTGAGAAGGCAGCATGCAGATCTAATTTGGGAGAGTCTATATACAAAGAAAGAAGCAGAGGTTTCTTTGCCTTGGGGAGATGGCTGTTTCTTCCTAGCTGAATGTCAGTAAACCTGGTCTATTAACGTGATTTTCTCTGCAGGACTGTGGTGTTGGATAAGAAACATGAAGAGCTGAGGCAGAGGAGGGACTATCAAAGAGACATTTGCTGTATTTTATGTAATTTCACTGCAGACTTTACCAACTGCCTCACAGATCAGTGCTTATTTGCTGGTTGATTTCTTGCAGGCAGTGCTGTGGAAGTGAGAAACTGTGTGGCCACTACACACGCCCCCAGATCCACTGAAGGAGCAGTGTCCTTTTCTGCCAGCCCTTAGGCATGAGGCATGAAGGGCAGGTCTGTGATGCAGAAAGATTGAAAATTGCCCCGGGTAGTTTTGTTGCTGGAAATCCTTACTCCTGCAGCTACTTAGGTTCAGGCAAATTAACTTAATCCACCGGGACTGAGCAACTAGCCTGGAATGGGAGTTTCTCTGCTATGTTTTTGGCAGCGCTGCTCCAAATCATTTGTGGATGGGAATAACCTTTCTGTCTCCTGGGAAATGCCAGTCTCTCGTGGCCTTTTCTTCAGCTGGCTGTATTGCTACCTGGGATTTTCATATGTGTTTCCAGCAGCCAAATATCCAGCCGTTCCCCCTCTGTTTGACAGAATTCTGGCTGTTTCAGAGCTGGAAATTTTCCAGACGTGCATCAGTATAAGAGAAATTTGTTAAGCAGTGTCGAGCAGAACTTCTCTTTCAACTCAACACAACTTGCTTCAGCCTCAAGGGGCTGATGCTGCCAGTTTGACCCTGCCTCCTTTAGAATGATAATGAACTGGCTCTTGTCACATGGTTTGGAAAGCATCTTTGTGGCATGGGGCTAATAGTCACAAGTCTTTTTAATCTCAAGTGTGTAATTCTGAAGCTATAGTGCAACTTCCCTTTACCCCCCAGCTTTAAAAGACTGAACTCTTGTTATGCTACACTGAGTAATAATGTTTTTCTTCCCCCTTGTTCCCTTACTCACCAGGTTGTTATCATGTAGAGTACTTGCTGATGGGTACTTGGGATTTTTTTTTTTGTCTGATTCTTTTTACATTGCATAGATGGTTTACCTGGTGCGCTCTTGCTCTGCTCTGTACTTACAACCCTGCCTCTCCTCTCTCATGTTGTGTCAGGCCTTTCACTTGCAGGCTCCAAGATGTGTGCTGGAAGGCAAGACCCCGTGGTGTGATGCTGGCAAGAGGAGCTAGGAGGGCAGGAGGAGAATGCAGATTTCTCTAAGAGGGGACCGAAAGACTGAGGCTGTAGATTCAGAAACTGGAACCCAGAACTCAAGTGGCAAACAGGGATACTTGTGTGTGTTTCTGTTAAGGCAAATTCTTGTGGTGCCAAGACAGGTTTTCTGCAATTTGGGATTAAAAAGGAGGCTGCAGTGTGTGTGTGTGTGCATGCACGTGCTTGTGCGTGCACACTTAAATGCTTATCTCCAGATCTGAGCTTTCTAAACTTGCCTGTGCTCTAATTGCAGAGTGCAGACTCTGCATGCAGAACAACCCAGCCTGAAGTGATAATCCCAGGCTCAGTCCCCAGGGAATGCCTGGCACTGCTCTGGCCTGGTTTTCTTAATGGCTCTGCTACTTGCTGCTGGTTTGTAGGGGGTTTAAATTGTTATCTCTGAGCACCTTGCCCAGTTTGGGCAGAGCTCTTAGGATCTCTGCTCCCCTAAGAATACCTGTATGTTGCAAATTATCTATTAATTTTTTAAAACTGCTCCCTCCCTCCCCATGATGGGCCCAGTTTGGGCTTGTGCCAGCTCAACAGACTCACTGAAAAGGGATGCAAGCCCAGCCTGCACTCCCCGTTGACACACAGAGAGGAGAGTGGGAAACCCTGACTTCCAGCTGTCCCTGCCTGCTCCGAACAACCAACCCACCCTTGCCCTCACCACTGCATGATCTATATACATGCAATCCCCTTCTCTTGCACAGGAGAATTCCTATTTTTCCTTGGCTAATAATCTGTGTCTGATTTAGTTTCCAGGCGGACCGTCCTGCATTAAATGTCGTCATTTTCCCTCTGCTTCATGAGGACTTGACAGAGGTCATCAGAGATGTCCCCATGCGGCACTTGGATGAAATTACCTTGTTTAAAAGCAGAGTGGCTGAGGAACCTCCCAACTTGTGGTGGTGACTGTCACAGCATGGAAAGGACAGTCAGAGTGAGCACATGAAATAGCTTTTTGTTGGCCTGGATTTCCCATCTTCAGCTCCTGGCCACCTTGCTAGATGCTGTACAATCACTTTTAATAGGTGCAATTGTAAAATAAAAAAAGCTGGTCCTTTGCAGTGGGAAAACATCTATTGGATAGCGCTTGCATCTGAAAATCCTCTCTCAAAGGCTTCTGGAATCTGATGAGTATTTCCTTGCAGTTGATAGGAATTGTTTTGTTATTTTACTGAAGTTAAAGGTAAGAGAAACTGACTTAACAATGCTCTTTCCCCTGTGTCGCCTGGTGTATTTCCTAAGGACCCCTGTGTACTTTGGCAGTGTGCGTTGTGATATTGGTGGAAATCATTCTTTGCTTTGGTCTATTTTTGGCAAAGTAGAAAGTCTGAGCCAGCTAAGAGGCACAAAAATGTGTTGCTCAATTGAAGTGCATCACATCTTTTCTGTGTTACAAATATGCATTTGTAGTCACGCACATGCAATCAGATATTTAAAGGGTTTTTTTGATTGAGAAGTACCACAAGGACTCTCTTTTATTTTTGAATAACAAATTTAATTCATTAGCACCTCGATCATGGTATGTTCTTGCTGATGCTGTTTCCATCGGTCTGGTGGAAGAAGTTCTCAGCTTTTTTGGAAATCCTTGTCCTAGGGTAGATGGTGCCTACAGTGAATAAGCTGAGGCTCAGATCTGATTTAAATGCAGTCTGTCTTGCAGTGTAGATGGGAATGTAGTGTTCCAGTTCTGTCCTTAGATCCCATGCCTTGAGCTCATGCTAATTTTAGAGATGTTATGATGTATTTTCACAGTGTGATTTCAGTCAGCTTCTCTGCTCCACAGAACTTCCTCAGGCGTCAGTAGTGGTCTGGATCACTTTCATATTGCCTTATTTACTGAGCACTTTTGAAAGCATCAGACAGCTGTACCAAAAGCCGAGTTACCAGTTCCTGGAGCCACGGTTCTGGGCGGTAGTTGGATTTCCCTTCTGCTGGAGTATTTTGTAGTAGCACAGTGGGTCAGTCTGATGCAAAACAGCTATCAACCAGAGCTAACTTCTCCGCCTAGACACTTGCTAATGAGTTGAGCAGTGCTTTTCTGAGGAGGCCCAGTGTTGTCCAAAGATGATGTCCCCATCTCCTTTGTCGGCATTTTCAGCACAAGATGCCATCTCCCAAACGGTTTTCTGCTATCAGTTTATAGGAAGCCTGGTCTGATGGAATAGATTTGAGAGTAAAATGCATCTCCCAGCTTTGGAAGACTTTCCCTCCTTACTTTTCCGTCAGTCACATGTGAACCTGCCGGGAAATCTGTCTTGCTGGTGTAAGTCTTGACCCAGACTGGGGTAACACTTGTGCTCAGATAGATTACAGTGTTAATGAGCAGGTTAATGTTAGCCTTCTACTAACACAACTCTGTTCATTGCTAGAACTAACCCCTGCATGCGTTTGCTGTCTGCCCTGAGTTTCTTTCCCTTCCCCACTCAGGACAGGGTGCCAGCACTGGTCTCCGGTTTGTAGCCTGTAACAAGGTGGTGAGGCTGGCTTGTGCTTTTTCTGGAACAGCTGCAGCTGAGCTGTGATCACTCCTCAAGTATTTGAGACTCAGCCTCAGGTTAGGCACCTTGCAGGTGAGTGTGAGGAGCTGGTGCCCTGCTCTTGGCATCCTGCCACTGTTTTCTTTCCTGATCTCCCAACGAGGTCATTCTTTCTACCTCTTGTCATATTACTTGCCTGTTTGAACCCCTCCCTCCCTTTCCAACAGCTTTCTTCTGTCCTTCTTCCCTCAATTCAGCAAATCAGATGTACTTTTTGGTAGGAACGTGAGCCACTGCTTTGTCCAGTTCAGGCCACTTCAGGTCTGCCTAGTTTTTGCCCGTGTTCCTTTGCTCGAATAAATAAGCAAGGGTTAGGCAGTGAGTGTTTGCAAAGCTGCTTTCTCCTCCTTGTTTGAAAAATTAGTAAAGCTGCTTTCTCCTCCTTGTGCCTCTAGCCTCAGGGCAGGGTTGAGAGAAGGCTGAGGGTATGGAGCCAGTTCTCTGATGCCTGAGGGGACCTGTTCTGTCCTGTGGAGGAATCCCAACATTTGGTACATGCTACAGGAGGCCATTCCGACTCTCAGCAGGGATTTCCCTCCACGTGCACGCTGTGGCATGGGCAAGAGTTTGGCAGAACCGCCAGCTTGCCTGTTCCTGCCCTGCTGCAAAATCTGGGTTGGGGGACAGTGGTACGCAGAAAAGACCTGCTGCTTAATGGTGGTGTTAACCCTTTGGTCTTGGGGGTTAGAGTAACCCCATGAAACATGCCGTACCTTTTGCTTGGCAAAGTGATACCCATCTGCCTGGTGTCTTGCTAGATCGGGGCAGGCAATCAGGCATGTTTTATAACGGCATTATTCTGCTGCCTGGAGTATGATGTTTAGACATCTGTATTCACACAAGCAGGTCAGAAGTCCTGATGCAAATGCTACCCGTTATAATCGGGGCTAGGAAAGGTCACCTACAGGTAATAAAGATAGCACCACAAATAGAAATGAAGAGCTAAAAACTCCTTCCACCCCCAACCCCCCAACTTTGGGCCAATGCTCAGTATCTCTACTACAAATCCTCTCATGGTGAGTGAGAATTTCCGCTGCTTCTGCACTCCATGCAGGATTCACCAGATGTTAATAATGTGCTTATTTTCTCTAAGTGCTATTTTGGCATCGGTGTTAATTACAATTTATATTCTGCAACATTTACACTGGGAAAAGAACCCACCCTAATAGTCCCCAATTGGCAGAGCCGGGCTATTAAACATAGCACCATATGTTCTGAGCAGAGCAATATATGGGACTCGGAGCCCGCTCAGCACCAAGACTCCGGCATGCAGCATTAGAAGAGGAGAGGAGAACAGGGAGATGGGTGTTTTGTTCCTAGCTTTTATTTAATATGAAATTCCCCCTCCTTTTCTCTGGACTCTGTCCCCATCTCTCCAGAAATCTCCCTCCTGCTATCTGTGAGCATCTAATGAGGTCATCTCTGAGCCTGCTGATGCCACTGTCCGTAGTCTAAAATAAATGAATTCAATTACAGAAGGTGCCCTTCTTGCAGGGAGTGCCTCTGCTGGATTCCCAGTCCCTGCTGGCATGTTTCTTGCTGCACTGCAAATCAGACCTTCGATCTTTGGGGACTGCAGAAGAAATCTTTGCTTTGACCACCAGCAAGGTGTCCGTGCTCCTTTGGGACAAAGATATTCTGGGACAAGTGCCATTAACATGTAAAATCAGAAGTTGTTTGCTGCTCTGCTGATGTCCAAACTCTTGTTTAGCAAAGTGACACTTGGTTCCTGCAGGCTGGCAGGGTCTAGACCTGGAGAGTGACAGTGGTTTTGTTGCGGGGAATTTGGTGGGGCTAATTCATCAGTGTTTCAGTAGGTTTTGTAGAAGGACTGTAGGTTAAAGGGTTGCTTCCTCAGCTGTTTTGCAAAGCTGATTTCATGGTCTCTTTAGAAAATGGCAGTGTATCTGCTGCTCAGTTTGGGAGGGGGACTGCATGACAATGGCCTCTTCCTTCAGGAGGGCTTGGGCTGCAGTCGCTTGTCTGTTAGGGAAGTGGTTCGGCAGGAGGGGAAGGGATGGCAGTGAAAGGAAGCAGGGCAGGACTGCGTCGTATACCTTGACCTGTCGGCCAGACATGCACTGTGAGACTTGGCCTCAGTTTCCCCACTTGTGCAAGGGGAGGAGGGCTCACCTGCCTCGTGCAAGGGAGCTTGCAGGCGTGCAAAATGCGCTCCCCTGCAGATGAGGATGTGCTCCCTTGGGAGGGCAGGGCAGGGCAGGGCTGGGGCTGCTGATGCAGGCTGCTGAGGAGCAGAGCAGCAACCCTGCTCACGTTTATTTGCATGACTGCCGCCTCCTCTGCCAAGGCACCTGAGACCCAGGGGAGCAGAGCGGGATCTGTCCCTTCACCTTGCTGATCTTCAGAGGCATGAAAGTCCTGGGGTGACGTACAGGAATGGGGCTGTACGCTGTGAGGTGCTGGGTACTTTCCCTCAGCAGCCTTTATTGAGGATGGGTTACATCCCCCACGGCTGCAGAAATGTGGGGCTTTTCCGTTTGTGGAGTTGATCGGTGCGGAAGGGTTGTTTTGGCTGCTTGAGGGAGATGCAATTCCCCCTCGTCAGGTCCTAGGGGAGCGTGTCCAGCCAAAGCTCCTCTCCCCTGCCTGCGGGGAGCCCCGTGCAAGGGAGCCCCGTGAGCCGGCCTGGGTACTGCAGGAGCAAATCTCCTTCCATTGCAGCTCTCCTGCCTCTTTGATTAGATGCGCAGGCAGCCGGGGTACTCTAGCAGGAGAATCATTTCCATAGAAACCAATTGGGATGTTGTACAGGGAATAATGATTAATAGTGAAGGGATGTTGCCTTAGGCCCTTTTCATTTTTTAGGGGGCAGCAAGGGACAAAACGGAGCACAGGTAGGGGGACAGGCAGGCTCGAAAACTAATGGAAACCATCCCTTCCATCAATTTCCAGGGCAGCTTCCCCTCTTCTCCTCCTACCCTGCCCCCCACTGCTGCTTCCCAGCTTTCGTCAAATTTTCAAAATGACTAACCTGGTTAGAAATAATCATAATAATAAAAAAGGATGGATGAGGTCTGACTACTAACATTGTTGCTGTTAGCAGCAGGATTTCAGCCATAAAACATGAAGCAAGGGAGGCATTGACCTTTCTGCTGTTTGAAATGAATGGAGACATCAATATCTATTGTTTTGTGGCATTGACCTCTGACGCTCTTGTTTCGCCCTCCCCTTTCTTTTTTTTTTAATTTCCCCCTGACACTTGAGGAAAGGGGTCAGTTTGTACCATCTATTGATCCCGATCTTACTTGGTGATAGGGAAATAATTAGAATTTTAAAGATCTCTGCTGCATGCTGGCAAAATACATACACAGACGTGCACACTAAGCCCCCGCTTCCTGCGTTGCGTTCTCCCCCCTTCCTTGCAGAGATTCAAAGCTCTGAGATCTGAAGGAAGAGAGATCAATATAGGTTTAATCATGATGGGGTTTTAATTTCAGTTTTTTAAATGGTGAAGTGTAACGTTTTATGTTAATGTTGTCGGAGTCTGGCTGCCTGGTGCCTTGTTTTATTTATTGTTTTAAGTAGCCCCTTCTTTTGTGAACTTCATCTATGTACAGAGAATGTGAAATCAGGCATTGCTAATTAGCAGTATGACAATTAAGTAATGTAGCACAAAACCATTAGGACACTGGATTTGTTTTTGAAGTTTGTCCTTTGAAGTGGAAGCTGCAACTCCCTGCCCAAGGCTGCTGGGGAAAATGTTTTTCTATCAAAACTTTCTTTGAAAATAAAATGTCAGTGTAAGAGTCCCTATTTCTGTCGTCTCTCCCTATAAACAGCGGGTGGAAGTTGTTTCTCATTGTAAAAACTGCTGGCATTGATAGAAAGGGGAATTTAGAACAGCATTAAATGGGCAGTTGGTCTCCAAACACCCTCGGTTCTGGTAGAGATGTTACCAAAGCTGCTTGTTTAGCTTGTTGCAGGAGAACGGTGCTGCTTTAGGAGAGGAGACCCAGTTCACAACCAGTGCCCTGGAGATGGCAAAGGGAGGTGGCCCTCCAAACTGTGGGTTCGCCTCTGAGGCCTCAAGTGCCATTAGGATGTGGCACAGCCTGGTCGCAAATACTGACAAGCTCCTCGGTTTGGGCTCCTCCATCTGTGCGCTCGTTTGACACTTGTGTTTGCATCTGGCCCTTTGTTCTAGTAGTGAGTCAAATTCTGAATGTGCAACTTTCATGTACGCTGGTGGCATGTAAAACTTCAAATAAAGAGTGAAACGGATTTTGAACCAGGTCTCTGCTGTTGCCTTCTGCCTCTGATTTCCCTCTAAAACCAAACCCAAAGCCATCCTCCTAGGAGGCACGCTTTGGCGTTGCATTTTAAGTTTAAGCAATGTGGGGTGAGTTGCTGCATGGGCAGGGACGTGCCTGGGTGTAGCCCCAGTCTGGACTGGGAGCAGTGGAAGTGTCACCCGCTGGGAGTGCTGGGCTGAGCGGTGCTAATGGGGTTTACAGCCCTGTTCCCCCAGGTCTGAGGTTTGCCAATGCTGCTCTCCGCACCTTGGTGCTTGTGGCTCTGGGCTCAGCTGCAGGTTAAAGAAGGAGCTGCTTTGTGTTTAGGAAATGCTTCTCCTCCATGGGCCTTGGAGCACGCCACTGCTGAGCCGTGTTGCTGTGGGACAGAACAACAGTTATCCCAGGGTAAGTGAACCCAAGTGACTCGCAGAAGGTCCGTTACTCTGAGAAACCCCAGGGTATACCCTGTGCCGTGCCCCAACCTCAGGCAGCAGGCTGGGTCGGCACCGCTTCTCTGCGTGAAGCCAAGCGCTGAAATCAAGGATTAAACGTGAACGGGGGTGGCCAAAATTCTATTAATGCCCCCGCAACTGCATGGATGTAGTGGAGCTGGGGTGGCTGCGGCTGTGGGAAGGGGAAGCTGGTATGGTGGAAGCAGGTAGTGCTGCTTGTGACGAAGGAAACTGCAGGGATTAACCTGCCCTGGCAGCAGCACTTCTGCCCTTGTAGCTACGGCAGACGCGTGGACCCTGGATCCTGGGGGGCTGCGGTGGTGGCTGAAAGCGTATCGCCACCGTTGGGGGGGTGGAGGGGACTGGGATGGATGTCCCGGACCACAGCCCTGTGCACGATACAGCTGGGGCAGCACCAGCTGCTGGGCTCGCCTGTGTGGAAGGGCTGGTCAGTGCTAAAGAAAACGCATATCCTATTGAACCATCTCTTGTGTTGCTGTTTTTAGGGTGCCGGATAGTGATCTGTGGGGAACCCGGGCTTCAGGTACTTGCAACGTCTACTTTGGCTTTACAAAATCCACAAAACAAACATGCAAGAGGAGCAGCTTGGTGGAAAATGGTGCAGCTCATGTACCCACAGGATTAAATCAACTCACCCCAGGTAGGTGAAGCGGGAGATCACTCAAAATTGACGTGTGATCAGTTTTTAGAAGGTGAGTGAGTCTGTGCAGGGCACGGGGTGGGACTGCAGGAGAGCACGTGTGCTACAGTCTTGCCCTGCAGTGCTCCAAGGGCCCGCGCCAGGTTTTATTTCAGAGGGGATCATGGGCTCTCTGTTGTTTTTCTTTTCTGGCAGGTCTGCTCGCTAGGGCATGGAATGGAGACCCTCCCTCCATCTCTCCTGCGCTTGTGTTTAAGTTATGGATTTTATTGTTCCAATAACTTTTATCTAAATGTGTTTTTGGGGGAGGGAGGAAAGAGATAAGGAGGGAGGAGGCTGAGGAAAGAATGTGCTTTTGGACTCTGCTAAGTCTCCAACTTATGGCTGGGACTTGCCGTGGGGTTTCAGCATTAACAGTGCCAGAGGAGGACTTCAGGGGGAAATGGCTGAGAGGGCCGTGGTCAGTATGGTACACGGGTGGGAGGAAACCTGGGGAAGGCCTGTGCAGAGCAACCCTCTCCCCGCGCAGTACTGATCTTGTGCCCTCTGCCAGCTTATCTGTTGGCAAGGAGCGACACGACGCGGTTTCCAGGAGGGGAAACCGGAGCAGAGGTGTGGAAAAGCTGAGGGTGAAGAGCTTGGCAGGGGGAGAGATCTCCTGCAACCACTTGGATGTCTCAGTGTGGTTTTGGTTTTGCCCTTATCTATACAGCCATTATTTAGGAAAGTATTGATCTCTGTGATGGGGGAGGGGGCAAGAGGCACTTCTGCTCACTGTGGGGGAGGAGGAGGCTGGGCAAGTGCCTCAGACTAGATCACGGCAACCCAGGATGCATTTAAAGAGAAGAAAAAATAAGTTTGGGAAGGCTACTGGCTTGCACTGTGGGTTTTCTCTCTCCTGCCTGTCTCCTGATGAGGATGCTGGAGCCCTGCACCTCCAGAGATGCTCAATAGTCCCTGGGCCATCAGAGACCTTTGGGCTGACAGCAGCCTGCAGATGTGCAGAAGACCATTTCGAGATCCTCCTCGTCCTCCAGACCCAGCTGTGTGCAGAGGGGAGGGTAGGACCTGCTCGTGGCGAGCAAGGCTGTGCCTGCCGTGGCTTGCTGTGTGAAGGGGCAAGGAGGCCTGTACGTGCAGATCTGGGTTGTTAATGATTTCCCCTCCCTGCCGAAGTGCCACGTGGTGGGGCAGTGGCTGTCCCCTGCTCCTTTCCCCACCCCGCTGCCTCCATTTTCTGCCCAACCGACTTGTTGCTCCCTGGTTTAACTGGGCTTGCTGGGAACCAGCAGGTTACTAACACCACAGCTCTGCAGCCTGCACGTTTCGGGCAGAGGAGGGTCAGCGGCGGGGGTGATGCACTTGGGGTGTGAAGAAATCCTGGAGATTCAGCAAGGAGGCAGGGGTGAAGCATCTTCAACAATGTCTCTAGCCCTGGAAAGAAACTGGCTGGTAATTATAGTTAAGGGTTCGGGGAGGACATTTCGATGGATCAGGTGATCCAGTACTCTTCTGCCTGGAGATCTGCTCCTCTCTCCACTTTGCAGTCTCTTGCTGCTGGATTCCTGAGCACTGCAGGCCAAAATGGGAAGCGTGGATAAGCGCTAATGCTGCCCTCTGGGCTGGCCCACCTGATCTGTCTTTCATAGCCCTTATCTCCCACCAGCTGCTCTTCAGCATTCAATGTGTCTTGGGTGGGAGCATCTCAGAGGGGGCAGGTCTGCAGGGTGCTGGCTGAAACACCTCCCAGACCCTCACCCTCAGCCTACAGCTCCGAACGCTTGTTCTTCCATCTTCTGCCACCTTGTCTGGGGGGTCTCTAGGCTTGGGATGGCAGAAGAGGTCCTCCAGGTCTGTGCTCTGAGTGCAACTTGTCACCCCCTGCATCATGTTTGGGAGCAGGCTGTGCATCACTGGCTCCAAGCTGGAGGCAGGCAAGAAGGGAGTACGGAGGAGAGAGGCCGAAACGTTTCATCTCCCAGAGGCTTCATCTGTGGCCATGGGATGCAGCTGACAATTTCCAAGGTGCTACTTGTGTGCTTGCTGCCTCCCAGGCCCCAGTGACAGCCTCTCCCCAGGGGCTGACGGGCGAGCTGGAGGTGGAGGACGCGTGCATGAGCCAGAGTGTGCGTGCGAGTGAGAGTCTGACCATGTGGATGGATGGAAAGTCTTGGGAGGGACCAGAAGGAGACAAGAAATGGTGTTGCCTGTGCATGGACAAGTTGTAGCCGCAGTTCAGTCCCTGTGATCCAGCCCTTCTCGCGTCGTTCCCCTGAGATATGATGGTTCTTGTGGTGCTGTGGTCTCATCAAGCAGAGATCCAGAGAGTGGGGTGGTCCTGTAGTGCCACCCTCTGGGGCTGGCATCAGGGTGGACTCCAGTGTCCTGTTCTCATTTCACTGTGTTTGAATTTGCTTTCTGGTGTGCTGGTGAAGGCTTGCGTGGAGAGAGAGAGCCACAGCGAGTGGGAAAGATGAGGGAAAGGGATGAGCTTTCTCTCTCCTATGAAGCACAAACGGATGGAGAAATATTTCTGAACAAACAGGTCCCTCATCCCCGTCTTCTGGAAGCTGTGTTATCAGAGTACCATCGCTGTCCTCTCTTCTCCTTCCCCCCAGTGAACAGGAATTAAAAATACAACTAATAAAACCATTTTACTTTCTCCAGGAGGAGGGGAAAAAAAGAAAAAAAGAAAAAAAAAAAAAGCCTTGAAAATGCTAAAGGACATAAAGGGCATTCATGAAAGGGTTGGATGGTGGTTATTGCAGCAGGGGGAAAAACATTATTTCACTGTGCAGATAAAAGGAAGTGGAAAAGCAGCATATTTATAGCTAGGGAGCCTGGATTCCTTGTTAAGCCGCTATTATCAAATTAATGTCAAAATGCATCAAACAGGCACGAGTGTTCTGGGCCCCTTATGCAAAGTGCTTGCAAATTGGTTACAAATACATTTGTTTACAGGGTACGAGGCAGCAGCGAGCTAATTAGTCATTGTACCAGGGTTGTTTTGTGTTTTTTTTTTTTTTTTTTTAAAATTTTTTTTGGCAATTACACAAACAAGCTGTTTTGAAGTATAAATACGAGCTGCATTACAGCCCCTTTAAAAGGGAATCAAATAGAAATCATGGGATGCGGAGGGCTTGACGTGAGTGGCGCGGAGCACTGTTGCCCCTCATCGCCGGCCTCTGTGCAGATGCAGCAGCGCTTGCTGGGGGCTGGGCTCTGGGAAGTGGCGTGAAAACCCGTCTGAGAGCATCAAGGGGATAAGTGGGTGGAAAGGGAACAGCTTGTGCTTCTGGGTCCTCTGGGGGGGATGAGAGCTGCCCCTTGTGTGGGACCTGCTGCCAGGATGGGGTTGGCTGTAGCCGCTCCAGCTAGCCCAGTGCTTCAGATGCCACAAGGCTGCAGCCATGTCCCATGCTGGGGACTGGCTTTTTTCATACAGGACCTGTTAAGGTTTCAGCTGCCCACCAGTACCGTGGGAATTCACTTGGGGCCTGGGATATTTTGGGGAGCTTTAGCAGCAGCTGCCAACTCGGGTTATGAAGCGGCTTGTGCCCAGCCAGAGGGTACCAACACGGTTTCAGGGGATGCTTAAATTTAGCGAGCATCCCATGGATGGGGGATGGTACCCACTTGGCATGAAGAGTCTGGTGACCACGTTTTTGGGGCTTCTTTAACCAAACCATGGGCTGTGCCTCCAAACTTGTCAATGAGGGAGCAAAGCAGGAAAGCTTATCTGATCCTCAGTGGTGGGAATGGCTGGGAAGGGGAATTTGGTCGGGGGCCAAATGGAAACTTCCCACTGCCCTACATCTTAATGTAACCCATTCCGGGAGTAAATCACACCTCTGCCACTCAGGGAAGCTGCTAATTGCATCTGCTCTGGTGGGGGAGGATAAAGCCAAGGGGAGTTTACTACCGTTATTATTATTTTTAATTTACTAGGAAAAAGAAAGGAGAAAGGAAGAAACAAGTTGTTGCCCCTCTCATGCTGGAGGCCCCAACATTTCTTGGCAGAAGGTGTGCAAAGAGCCCTGCGGCTGCTTCTCTGTTTGGATTTGTTTCTGGTAAATCTGCCCTTCAGGCTGGAATAACCCTTCTGAGCAGGTCCCGCACTACCAGAGGTGCTGGGAACATTGAGTTTAATGCTGTCGTAAAACCCTGCTGTGGTTTCCACTCCCTCGAGGGGGGCAGTGACCGTGCAGGACAGCTGTGCTCAGCATGGCTTTCGTGCCAGCAAAGCCTGGGGTGCCTCAGGTCCTGCCGTGGTGTGGATGGAGCTGGGTGGCTTCCCAACGTCCCTTCTGGGGTTGGAGTTTTCTTCTCAGAAGCCCATGGGCTCGGTGCAGCTGAAGGGCTGTGAGCCCAGCTCTGCAAACCACACTGATGATGGTAGTTGATATTTCCATGTGTGAAGAAGAGGTATTTTGTGTCTTCAGCCTCCCAGCTCTTCTGTGGTTTGCAGATGTTGGGTGCAGCACATCACTAAGCTCATCTGGGTGGGAAGTGAGGACCACCAAGAGTGGTGGGAGAGGGCAGGGCTTTCTCCAGCCTCCTGGAGAAGCTCTGATGTTTGCACCAGGTTTCATTCTTTTAAAACTCAAGGTTTTTCTTCTTCTCTGCACCTAGGACCGGCTTTTCAGTGGTACCTTCAAACTCCAAATCTCTCGTGACCTTTTTCTTTCTTGTCCTGTTGACTTTTACAGGCTCATTTGCCTTGGGGAGGGTGACCAGCTCTGTCAGGATCAGGGTGTATGATTTCGAGGAATGTTCCCATTTCCAGAGTAGTCCTACCTCAGCCCTACCAGCTCCACAGGAGCACGACTCAGCTGGTCAACAAATGTGTGAGCAGCTTATTGCGATCAGGCTTTAACTAGGCACCCAGTTGCTTTAATCAGAATGTGTCTCTCTTCATTTATAGCAGGGTTAAGGCTCTGGTTTGACTGTCGTCTCCTGTTACTGCTGGTGGCCACGTCAGGGGAACGGATCCCGCTCTGTTTTGAGCGGTTGGGTGTTCCGCACCTGCTTTTCTTACGCAGGGTTGTGCCAGCACCACCTTGCTCTGACCTCAGATCCCCACCCTCCTTAAGTTACACTGGTTTGTGCCCTTCCTCTTGGATCAGTGCTGACCTTCAGCTGGATGAGGTCTTCCGCCCTGCTCAAGATTTTACTCCCCTTGAAATATTTGCCTTTCAGATGAGGTTCCCCCTGTGTCTGGTCTAACGGCACTTGTATTCCTCTGCCTTTACTGAAAACGCTTCTCACATCTAAAATTGCATTTGCCTTTTCCCCCGTCAGTGGCTCTCGGTCAACTCCTGATGTCCCAGCACACCTGGGTCATCCCCACCTCACCACTTCCCATGCAGGCTGCTACCTTACACCCCAAATTTGCCCTGGCTGAATGTGTCACTGTCCCCATCGTGCTGCTCCTCGGGGCCAGCCAGCTCCAGGGGAAGCTGGCTTTTCCCAGACCTGCTGCCACAGACATTTCTTTTTGTGCCGGGATTAGCTGTGATCCCAGGACTGATCTTCCTTTCTCAAGAAAGTCAGGTGGTGCCAGGGAAATCCAATATGATCTTACTGTTCTTAGGTGTAGGTGACAAAATATTGTCCCACTTATATTTTTGCTTTCTCTCCAAATGGGCTCTAGAGCTGCAACTTACTGCTGACATTGGCCTAGGAGTTTTTTATTTCTCCCTTGAGTTGCTTTCTCCTTTCCTAATGATGGTGACAGTGTTTGCCCTTTTCCTGTGCTGTGACACCACTCACATCGTGCCAACACCGTCTGTCAAAATCCTGCAGTTCCTTGAGCCACATCCTTTGATGTTCTGGGCTGGAGGTGGTCAGACCTTCTGCAAGTGTCCCTTGCCAAGGAGGCTCCGTACGAATCTTCCAGGTCCCTACCGCCTTCCCTGGGCTGCAAGCTGCACGTAGGAAAAGCCAGCTACTCCTGACGGGCAACATGCAACTTGCAGCTCATCCCGGTGAGTGATGCGGTGGCGGTGGTCCGGGGATGAGGCAATGGAGCTGCCTTAGCAGGTGTGCTCACTGCACGGACCCTGCGCTGGGTTAACCACAGGAATCCAGCTCCATTTACAGCCTTTTTTAAAAAGAAAGAATTAAATGGCTTGCAGGAAGCTTTAAGGGTACGTGACTCAAAGGGCTTGTAAGTTGCAGCAGACTGGAGCAAAGGCGGTGGGGCAGCGCTCCTTGCCTCTTGGCGGCAGGATGCAATCTCTCCTGACGCTGCCAGGACCCGCTCCCTTCAGAAGACCGAGATGCTCAGGGTCTCCCCACTGTGCTGGTCCTCTGGGAATGCCACGTGTCTCCCCGTTCGCTTTCTCCTTCCCTGCCTGCGGTCTGCCGGCACCAGCATCGCCCAGTGCCTGGATGGGACCAGCTGGGAATGCCAAAGGGCCAGGCAGTGGCGTGCCGGTGCTGATCAGGGCAGCGTGGGAAGCTGGGCTGGAGGGACACACTGCGGTGCCTGGAGTGTCGCTTCGTCTCCTGGATGCTGGGCAGGTTTGGGTGTTCGCAGATGCTCTGTGGTGGTGCTGATGGTGATGTTTCTTTGATGAGGAAGAGCACAAACCGCCTTGGGATCACAGACCAGGGCCAAGTCAGTGCTTTCTGCTCTGGGGGCAATACGCTGCCTTTGATGCAAACACCTCACAAACCCTTGATTTACACCAAAATGAGCCGGTGGCTTTGACCTGGGGCTTCTGCGTTGGCATGTTGCAGGGTACATGTATGCACACGCAGGCACTTTCCTGCCTCTGGCCGAGGATGAGAGAGCAAAGATGTGACAGATGTTAGTCACTGTTGGCGGTGGGGATGATGCAGTGATGAGCACCCCAGGAGGACCTGAGCAGAATAGCACCCGCGTAATGAGCGCAGGAGGGAGGGTGGGAGTGGGGAGAAGGGGAGAGCATTTCTGAGTGGCTGAATTTTTCTTGCTTTCGGGTGAAACCTGTGGATTTTCTGGGGTGGGGAAGACTGGGAATTGGCTCCAGGTGGCTGGAGCTGCAGAGCCTGATGGTTTTGCCTTGGTGGGATGGGATGATGAGACAGGGCACAGTCCCTTGCTTGATTTTTCTTCTGCACTGTTAATTAACATAGCAAAGGTGAAGCATTTCTTGGAGAGACAGGTGCTGGAATGGCGTGAGCACAGACCAGAGTGGCGGAGACTTCCAGGCTGCCTTGTGAACTGAAACCCTCCAGTTCCCAAACCTGCCCAAAGTACACAAGGATCATACTTGGTGTGTCTTTGGATGTGTTCCTTGATGATCCTCCTCTCCCATGTCCAGAGGGGATGGCAGCGCTGCCCTTCAGCTCTGCCTTCTGCACCCACCAGAGAACAGGAGGTTCCCTGTCCAGGTGTTGGTTGAGGTATCCAAGGTTTCTTAAACTCTTGCGACAAAGAGGGGATCGTTACAGTTGTCCAGTCCTTGGGCTTGTTGAGCAAATGGTCAAAGAATGAAGAGGTTTCCCGCAGGCTGAGGGACTGGACTGGCTTTGGGTCCCAGCCATCGTCATCCACCCAAGTGGCAGGAGCGGGGTGGAGATATGGGGACAGCCACAGCTCCGGGGCTGGGGGACAGCACGGGCACGCGGAGGGCTCGGGGACATGCCGAGGGTTTGCTTGTCCCTTGTTCACAGTCTGAAGCTGGTGGTTCCCTCCCAGGGGCCGTGGAGGTGGCGATTACCCCGAGTGTGGGAGCGAGCATGGGGGGGTTCAGGGCTCGGAAGGCGCAGGGTGCCTGCTGCCCGCCCGATAAGGCTGTGAGCGCTGCCTGCAGTTAGTGTGAGTTGGGCATCCTCTTCCTCTCCCTGGGGGGTGGGGGGGGACACGCAGCCAGCAGGAGGGCTGAGCTGGGCTGGGGCAGGGATGTGGCCTCTCCAGATAAGCCACTCTGGTTTCTGTTCCTGCAGATTTACAGCCGGGGAGCGGGGAGGTGGGTGCCGCGCTTTTTGGTGCGGTGATTTATAGTGGCTCAGGGCGGCAGCTGCTTTCCTCGCTGGCAAGGTCTTGGCGGTTGCACGGGGTTTTATGGCTGCCGTGACTAAGCTGTGGGCGAATTAAAGGCTCAGCCAAGGTCACCGCATGGCAGGACACAGGTGGGAGCGGGTCTCTTTTGGCTGTGGCTTGGAGAATGTCCCCATCTCAACCTGGGGAGGGCTGGGGCCGGCAGCCTCCCTGGGAAGGGGGCTGCCGTGGCTCGGCCTCTGCGAGGGGCTGGCTTCATGGCAGCAGTGGTGCTTTCAGCCCTTCGATCCCTGGCCTCGCGTGCTGGAACCTACCAAAGACATGAGCGAGATGAGTTGGAGGTTCTCAGCTCTCAGACCCACGTGGGAGGCAAGGTCCCCCCCAGGCATCCCCAGCCCTGCGCCGCTCAGTCCCTTGGCCCTGCGTTCCTTTGACACAGACCAAGCGACGCTGGGAGGGATGAGCTGCGGCAGGCGAGGAGGGGGCAGACGATGGGGAAGGAAAGGTCAGATGCCATCACTGTGCTCCTTTTCACGCGCCAGCTCCTGCCCGGGTGAGCTTCCCAGCTCTTCTGTTTTGTTTTAGAGGCAGCGCGGGGGCCCCAGAGCCCTGCAAACCCTTCGCGCTTGGGGTTTTATTGGCATGTGGAAATAGTTTTGTCTGGTTTCAGATCTGGCTGATCACTAACCTTCCCGCTGCCCTCCCCCCAAAAAGGGCTGACAACCGCGGGTGACTCAACCGCACTTGTCTTCCTCCCTCTTTCTTTTTTCTCCCCACATTGTTCTCTGAAATCCCAGCTGCTGCATTTCTCCCCCCTCCCTTTCCTATCCTTGCACATTAGCTGGAATGGAAGTATCTGGGTTTTGTATAAAAGCTCTTTTTTTTGTTGTTTGTACTTCTCTCCCCATCCCGGGGGTCTCGGGGTGCCTCGCTGTGCCGCCGCCTCCTCTTCGGGGCCATGCAGGGTCAGGAGCAAGAAGACAGCTCCGGGCACCCTCGCTGTCACCCCCAGGCTGGCAGCGGCAGAGTGGGGAGCCTGGGCAGGGGCAAGGGCACCAGTATCTCCAGAGCCCTCGTTTTTCATCTCGGATGGAGAAGCCTGGCAGATCCTGGGGGCCAGAGCCGCCGCATTCCTCCCTTATTTATCACTGGCAAAGCGCTGACGCGGGGCATTCCTGACGAGCCGGCTCCTGCTGGATGGGATGGGATGAGATGGGATGGGGCAGGTTTTCTCGTGGCTGTGGGCTGCTCCCAGATGAAGCGTGGGCTCCTTCTGGGAGAGTGTATTGATGTGCCAGTGCCCGGCTGCAGCTCCTGTGCTCAGCAGAAAGGCTGCTGGCTGCCAGCCCCAGCCCAGCTGCATCCAGGTGGCCGAGCAGATCCCCTGGGACCCTCCAGCATCAGTGGGAGCCTCCACCCTGGGGAGTTCTTCAGGGGGACCCCAGCCCTGGGAAAGGACTGAGCCAGGCTGCCCCGGCTCAGGTGGTGAGGCCGTGGGGTGGACGCTGAGGTTGCTTCTGTGGGTACTTTGGGTCTCATCCCCCAAACCTCTCCCCAGGCGGATGTACCTGCTGCCACAGCTTGTGACACTGCGTTGTCCTTGCTGCTGGGCAGCCTTCCTGGCAGCCAGCATCCTTTGCAGAGCCAGGGCCAGAGCAAAACAACCAGCCTTATCGCTCCCTAAAACTACCTGAAAGGGGGCTGCAGCAAGGGGGGTCGGTCTCTTCTCCCAGATAAGAAGTGACAGGGTAAGAGGAAACAGCCTCAAGTTGCACCAGGGGAGGTTTAGATTGGGTATTAGGGAAAATTTCTTCACCAAAAGGGTGGTCAGGCACTGGGACAGCCTGCCCGGGGAGGTGGAGTCACCATCCCTCTAGGGATTTAACAGACATGTAGATGTGGTGCTTAGGGACGTGGTTTAGTGGTGGGCTGGGCAGTGCCGGGTTAATAGCTGGACTTGATCTCAAAGGTCTTTTCCAACTGAAGTGATTCTATGATTGTATAACACCGCAGACAGGGTCTGAGTGAAGATGTTGACCCCCTGGCTCTGGCTCCCCGCGTGGGTGTTGCACCCCAGTGGGTGCCAGGAGCCTCTGCAGGTGCAGTGGGAGCCTTGCAGAGAGGAAGGAGAGGAATGGTAGTTTTAGAGGAGAAGAGGTGGGTCACGTCTGGGTAGTAGAGGAAGGAAGAGCTGGTCCTGAGCAAGTGTGAGCCATGCAAGGCAGAGCTAGGAGGAGTCTTTGGAAATGGTTTTCCATCATCTTGCTGTTAGGAAAGCCTCCTCCTACCATCTGCCTGGATGGCCCTGCAGGGTGCATGAGCTGACTGCGTGCTTCGGGCTTCCCTGCTTTGTCAGCAGTAGACATGTAGGACACAGAGCTCTGGACACCCACCTGGTGTGGTGGGATGTGATCTCAGGAGCTGGTAGCCATCGTAACTACGATGACACGCCAGGAAGGATGGAGGCCCCTGCTCATCCTGCAGTGGGCTACAGCGAGGAAGACTAGTGAGGTAGATCCATGCTGGTGCCTTTTTTGTCCTTCAAAGTAAGGGGAGCACTGCAGAGGCACTGGAGAGGTGTGACCCTGGCATGACCCAATGGTACCTGAAGAGATGCTTGGTGTGAGCTGGTCAGGGGTCCCCAGTGTCCCCATCTTTCTGGCCGGTTCCCCTTCTCAGTGCTCCATGACTTTTTCTACCACCAGTCTTCCCACCCAGCCTCTGCCCCATGAAGGCACCTGGGCAGCCTCAGCAAGGAGGAGGAAACTTTCCTGGACGTCCCAGCCTGAGCCCTGGGGTCGTTCCCTGTGCCCTGACCTCTGCCCGTATCTCTGCTCCTGCCAGGGATGCTGGCTGCCGCTCCTGCCAGTTTGCGGTGTGTAATAAATTGCTCCTTCGTGACCTTTGGGTGAAATCGCGTTGATTAACTCACCAAGACCACGTGTCCAGGCTGTCCCAGCTGAGATGGAGATAGCTACAGGCTGAGGACCACTTGTCTGAATGTCCTGGGAGCTGGCAGGAGCCAGGTGAGAGTGAGGAGTAAGAAGTGGAGGAAGGCAGCGTGTGACACCCCTGAGCCAAATCCCTTCTAGGCAGTGGGAAAACCGTCCTGTGGGCTTTATCCTCCTTTGGGTGGGCTCTGGCAACCCAGAAAGTGGCGTGTGTGGGTCTGGTACCTCCTTCCCTGTACGGCTCCACATGGGACCATGCCGCCAAGTTAGCATCTCCCTAGGTGATTGCTTTTTTTCTTTATTTTTTAAATAATTCTAAATGCATGACTGGCGACTCAAGAGAAAACAGAAGAAATGCTGATTATTGCTGAGGCTCTCAGCCCAGCCGGCGGCGATGTGTTCCTTTTACGTAATGAAACATCCGTCAGGGAACAGTCATGCAAATTTCTTTTGCTTTTCTTTTTACCTATTTCATTGATCCAGAGCCTACAGCAGCTGGCTCATGGCGAGAGAGGTTTGCTCATTCAGGAGTCTAGCAAAGCCTTGGCTGGTGGAGGACAGAAACTTGCTGAAGCTCCTGGCTTGGGAAGATGCTTTGTGCCATGAGTGGGGACCGCGGCAGCATGGGGTGGGACACCAGCCCACCAAGAGAGGTGGGAGAGGTGTTGGATCTGGTCCCCGGGCACCGTGTGGTGCCTGGAGTGGCCCTGGAAAGGCAGGGAAGTGTCACCAGCTCTGCCAAAGCTGCTCTCCACCACGGGAAGGGACAAGGACCCTTGGTCACACTGCTGGGACCGTCGGCACCAGCCCCGGGGTGCTGGGTCAGTAGCCCTGAGGAGCCTATAAACGTGAGTCAACCCCTTAAAATCACAAGATGGGCTGAAACCAAAGCCAACTATGAGATTGCATTTATTTTTATCATTATTATTAGACTCTGCAGTACTTCTGGGTGTTTTCAGGGGTCACCTGCGAAGCTTTTCCCTGCCGCTGGGAGGTTTAGGATCCTGTAGCTTACAATGGGGTGGGTTACTGCTGCTTCTTGTTGGAGATGGGTGATTCCAGCCCGACGGCTCACTGAGCATCCGTGGCTGGTCTTGGCAAAGGTGGAAGGCTGCCTTGTGTGGTTTGAATCTTCTCCTTTGTCGGTCTCTTCTTCTGGGAATGAAGAGCAGACAGAGCTGCCTGGGCAAGGGTCAGAAGCTGGTGCTCTCGCTGCTGTGGAGCATCTTCTGCTCTGGTCAAGGGGGGGGGCCAGACCCCCAGCAGCAGGAGCGAGTCTGGCAGCTGGAGCCCGAGAAGCCACCACACGAGCCTGTTGCTGCTGGTTGTTGCCATTCTCACTCCCTGCCTCCCTGCAATGCTGCTCCTCTTCTTTTCTGCTGAAAGCATTGCTTCGTCCTTCAAGAAAATTAATTTTTCGCTTGAGTTGAGTATACTGGGGCGGGAGGGTTCCCCCAAAGCCCGTCTCCATGTGTCTTTGCAGGCCAGCTCTGGTTCCTGTGTGGGAGGCAGGGACCGAGCCCTCAGGTTGGTGACTCTGAATGAGTTAAGACAGGTGTGGGTGTCCCCACCACATGGGCTTGTGCGGCTGTAGAAGAGCCACCGAGCAGCCCTGCTGCCGAACAAACTAGGGAGATGCTTCATTAAAACAATTTTGGAGACATTCATCCAAACAGAAATTTGAATTTATTTTGCTCACGCTGACTTTCCTTTGGCGTCCTCTTCTACGAAGCTCCCAGCGGATGAATTTGCTGGTAGGAAACAGCAAACCCAGGGATGTCCAGGGGCTCTTGTCTGGAAATGGAGCTGGGTGGTGGAAACCCAACGACCTGGTGCCTCCTCTGCATCCATCCGCTCTCTTCTGCGTCGCCTCCAGCCGTGGGGTCCGTTGCAGCTCTCGGTATTTCTTGCACTACAGATGCTAAATAATCATAACAACACCGTATCTTCCCCAGCCATGGACTCATCCTGATGATGATTCTTCCTGTCGTTTCAGGTATCGCCTCCTTTCCCCAGGCTTTTCCTCAGCCCAGCAATGGCTTGTCTGAATAATTCAACTAAAAATTCAGCATCGCAAATAAATACGGGATAATTGCTAACAGCTCGCAGACAATCCGCTGCCAGAGGAAGGCTAAACTCCTGGTGAATTATTTATCCACTATGAATTATTCACTTGGCCCTGTTACAGAAGAAAAGCTCCTTCCCAACCTTTGCCTGCCAAATGGCCTGGCTGGGGGTGACTCTCCTGGTGCTGACTCAGCCCTTTCCCGTGGCTCCCGCTGCCTGCCTGCATCGCTCCACAGGGAAGCGGCTCTGGGGAGCTGACACCTGCCTTGTGCAGTTCCTCAGCTCCTCCAAGGACCCACAAGTGTGGGGCAGAGGAGCCTGCGTGCCAAGCCCTGGGGTGGTCAGGACCTGACCCCTCTTTTTTGACTGCACCGAAGCTGTTTTGCTTCCCTGCGTGTGGCCAAGCCCCAGTGTGAGTCCCGCCAGGAGGTGAAGGCATCTTTCTGATGGGGCAGGAGTCCCACGGAAGCAGCCTGCCGGCGGAATCGTTACCCCTGTTACAGCCCCTGCCTGCACCTTTGGGAGAAGGTCTGGAAAGCATCAAGTCCTGGGGAAAAAAGCAGCTTGGCTCCAGAGCACTGCGGCTGACGGCGGAGCCGGTCCCTGTCCTCAGGTGGTAACACCAAGGAGGGTCTGCGTTTCGGTGTCTGGTGTCACATATGGTGCCACTGAGTGTCTTCAGTGCATGGAGAAGTTCTGAGCAAGCATCTCTCTTTCAGGGGGGGCGACATGGGAGTACCCCAAGGCAGCTCCAGCCATGCTGCTGGGTGCCTGGCTGGCTCCTAAAGCTTTGGGTCACACCTGCATCCTTCAGGGCAGGTACGAGGGTCTGACTCCCAAACCATCCTCTGGCTGCAGAAATACGTCTCTCCATGGCAATCGCACGCTGCCTTGCGATGTGAGCTTGAGTGGCTCTGCCTGGGGGAGATGGAAGGGGCTCCCGGGGTGCTCTTCCCACCTAAAGCCCTGGGAAGAGCAGTCGGTGTGGGGATGGAGTCGGAATGGGGATGCAGGCTGGAGGTTTCCTGTGGGATGCTCACTGGCTGAAAGGCAGTAACGCTGTGGGACGGTCCGTGCTGATGTCTCCCAGCCCGCTCCGCAGCGAGGGCCGGGTGCTGGGAGCTCTGCCCGGGCCACGGGTGATGGTCTCTGTGAAGCAGAACTCATGGGCATCCCTCCCCCAGAAGAGATAGAAGTTGCCCTCAGAGGTGAGGAGCTGCCAGCCTGTGCTCATCAATCTCCATTTGCATCAAAAATAAGGAAAAATAGAAGATTTAGGTGAGAGATCAATATTCTAAGAGCCTGGTGGTTTTTTGTTCTGGGTTTTTTTTTCTGGTGCTCTTCTGGGGGTGGGAAACTCGAGGCAGGTACCGGGAATAAATCCTCCCAGCTACCTTGATGTAAATCAGGAGGAAGATGATGGATTTATGGGAGTCGCGCCTGATTTATGCTCCTGTGTCTGGTTCCTGCAGGTCGGCGTGTGCCCCTGGGGAGGCCAAGTGCCGGATGGGGACTGGAGCCACCACCGCGCATCCTGCTGCAGCCGAGGTGGGACTGAGGCTGGGGGGCGGGGGGCGGGGTGAGTTTGCTTTGCGTTTTAAGCCCAGTTCGGGGCACTCAGGTATTTTTGTTTTGCCTCTTTCTGCTGGTGGTCAGCAAAGCACGTCTGCTCAGACACCAGTCCCAAGGCATGGTGATGCCCTGCTGCGGGCGGACTGTCTGACTCGGTGGAGAAAAAGGCTTTCGAGTCGCTCCCAGTGATGCTCTCCCCCTCCATCCCTCTCCTCTCCCATCCTGAGAGCTGGGGAGGACTGGCTGCTGGCAGGGTTGGTGTCTCCATGGAAGAGGGAAAGGCTCTTCCTCGGGAAAGTCCTTCTTTGAGGGCTCTGAAAGGCCCCGGGGTGGTGATGGGGGGGCTTGTCCCGGCCCTGGGGCTCCCCTCTCCGAAGAGTCCGGGTTCCCAGCCATGACGGGGCTGGAGCCGGTGCAGGGGAGCTGTTGTTATTCCTCTCATGCAGCAGGAAGGATTTCTGCGAGTGCCATAAACCCATCACGTGGGCAGAGCCTGGGTGAGCTCTAATTGCTTCTATTTGCATAATGAGGCGAGGCTCAGCATCCTGCTGATATTTGAAAGAAGAAAATCAAAATCAGCTCTAGATAAACAACTCTTTCCCCCCCCCCCCCCCCCAGTCCCTACCCCCACTCCTAATTTGCACATTTTCTCCCTTAATGCAGGTTTTTCAGCTCTTCGGTCTCCTCTGGAGCACCACAGCCCCCCTGGGACCCCTGCCCAGGGAGCATGGGTGCTGGATGCTGGGGGGGTGCTGCCCCCCGCCCCCCCCCCCGGCTGCCGTGGTCTGGGGGCTTTGCCTGGAGCTGGTGGTGGGGCATGAGATGTGGAGGTATCTGAATTGGAGCGGGAGAGGATCGGGGTGGTCTTGGGGCTGGCAATGTGGAGCTGCGGCTGGAGCCCCTGGGCTGCGTGCGGGAGCAGGACCTGGTCAGGGCTGTGCGGTGCCAGAGGGTCTGTGGCCAGCCCGGGCCTGGAGGGTTTCCTGAGCGAAAGCCCAGCAGATGTCACCACAGCCCGATGTCACCACAGCTTGGTGGCAGCTCAGCCTGTGTGGGGACCATCCCGCCTGGGGACATGGGCCAGCTGGGATGCCGTCCTGCTCACATGCCCCGTGCTGGCCCCGAGTGTCCTGCTGGCTTCTGGGGACCTGCCAGGGATGGGATGGGATGGGACAGGACACAGGACCCTTCCTCACCTGCGAGCCTCTGGGGTGGCAGGAAGGGCCTTGCTTGCACCCCAGATGTTGCTGGTTGGGGGGATGCTCCTGCCCTGGGGCCCTCAGAGGACTTGGTAGAAGGTCCAGAAGGACCTGAAAAAGGGGGTGACATCCACTGGCTGGGCTGTGTCCCCAGATGCGCTGCTGCTCTGTAAGCCCTTTTTCCCAGTCACTCACAGCCCCAGAGACCAGTAGCATCCCTGCTCCTCCTGTCCCCTCAGGTAGCCAAGGTCCTTCCCCAGCAGCCAAACCTGGGGGTCCCCTTGTCCCTGGGGGTCCCTCAGGCATTGCCAAGACTCTCTCGGCACCCACAGCTTTTGGGAGCTGGAGGGGCTGTGCTGGCCGGGGTGCTGGGGGGTTTGCACCCTTCGCCCCAGGGAAGGATGGTGACTTGCTCACTTGAGGCCAGGCAGCAGACACCAAGCAGAAATGTGCTACGTCCATTCCCCCAGGGACCGGGCAAATGGACTCCTTCCTCCTCCTCTTCCTCCCCAGCATGAGGGCTGGTATCCTCTGAATCCTTCGCTACCCTTTGGGGGAGAAGTGCTGACTCCAGATGTTTCCCTAAATGAGAACCTTCTGCAAACAGCACCAGTTTATTTTCATATCGAAAGAAAATGAAAGGGCTGTTGTGATGGTGATTATTAACGTTTTTACAGCCCGTGTTTGTAGCGGGGGCTGCTATGCCAGTGGGCAAGTGGATAGACAGATGGACGAGTGCCTGGGGAAGCCGTGTCCCCCCTCTACCCCCTGCTCTCTCTGGGTGCATCAACGCTCTGGCTGGCTCCATCTTATCCCAGCCCTCCGGTGCCCCTGGTCTCCCTTCCCCAGCCCCGGTGGTCCAGGGATGAGCTTGAGGGGACAGGACAGGACCAGGACCCCTGGGACCAGGGACTGTGGCTCAGCAGCACCAGGAGCATGAAGCGCCTGTGCTCAGAGATGTGTAAAGGGTAAAAGGACAGGGCTGAGAGAGGAAATCTCTGTGCACGGGTGTTACTGAGGGCACACGCTTGTCTGAACAGCTCCCGTGCCCCCACCGGGGCTCCAGGTGTGAACGATGAGCCCCAAATTGCTGCTGTGGCCCAGGACCCTGCCTGGTGTGGAAGGGCAGCACCAGCCCCATCCTCAGCCAGCTCCTGTTTCTGATTGAGCTGAGTCTCTTGCTGGGATGATCTTGCTGCTCCCGTGGTCTCCTCCAAGGTGAGCAGTTTCCTCCCCCGACTCCCATTTTGCTTGGGCTGCTAGTAATACCCTATGAGCTCAGACACCATCAGCCCAATACGATGTAATGTTTGCTTTTAAAACGGCAGATCTCTGCTCCTCCAAAGCCACCAGTGTCCCACCTGCTGACCCCAGCCCACAGCCCGGCGCCTGCTCTCGTCCTTTTTGCTTTCCCAGCCCATGGATGCTCAGTGCCCTTCAGCCGGCCGCGGGGCTCGGAGGGCAGGGGGGCCCCAGCTGCCAGCACTTGCTGCTCGCTCGGCTCTCCTGCCCACGCCAAAGCCCTGGCCAGGGCTGCCGCCCCCATCCACATCCCCAACCGCAAAGGTCCCCCCTTCCCTGGGCCCTTGTGGTGTGCGAAACCCCCTCCTCCGGCCGGTGTGCCAAACAGGAGGGGAGCAGCAATGCTTCCCCCAGCCCCTCCTCATCCTCTGGCCCCGGGGAAGCTGGGCAGGATGGAGAAAAGGAGGAGAACCCTCAAAGGTGGAAAGAAAGAAATCCCCCTGGCAGCTTTTAACTGAGGAGGAGAAGGAGAGGGAACAAGATGGGAGGAGAGGTTGTGAGCTGGAGATAGCTGGCACTTGCAGCGAGTGATGTGTGTGTACACATGCCGGCTCCCCACCAGCCTGATGAAAGGACCGGGAGCTCTCGAAGCCAAACTAAGGTGAGGAACCTGTGGCTGTCCCGGGGGTGGCAGTGGGGGAAGGCTGGTTTACTCCAGCGCAGCAGGGATGCTCTGCCAGGAGCCGGGGTGGCCGGCTCTGCAGCGGTAACAGCTCGCTGAGGAGGGGCTGTGTTCCAGCATCCCAGCCTGTGCAATGAGAGGGATGCTGGCCGGGCAGCTCTGCTGTCAGCCCCCAGATCGGTGATCCAGGGCGATGCATCGGCTAGGGATGCAGCATGGATGGGGGTCTGCCTCCTCCCTGGATCCCTGCGGGGTGCTGGGGCTGGTCTCCGCTGTGGTGGGGCTCCCTGGGTATTCGGTGTAGCAAGCACAGCCCAGACACCAGCTGGGAAGTGGTGGCTTTGTGCTGGCCTGGGTGAGGAAGGGTCTCTGGTCCCTCCTGCCCCAGCAGCGAGGGGATTTTTCCCCCTCCCATGCAGGCATGAAGCTCTCACTCCAGTTGCACAGCTCCCTTTGCCTTGCCCAGGGCTTCACTTGCACCCGCACCTGCAAATTTCCAAGGGCTTCCTTGTCACCCCCATGTTGCGTTTGGGATTTGTATTTAATTCTTATTATTTCTTCATAGGTTTGTCCCTGTCACTGCTGCTATTCCCAGCCCGGCTTTCCAGCAGGTTTTGCTCTGCAGAGAGCTGCAGGTTGGCTATGAAATATGACAAAGCGTTCATTTAAATGCACACCATGATGTCGGCAAGTCCATTAGGAGAATTAATTTGAATGGTTGGCATTTAATAAACAGCCTCGTCCCTCCTCTCCCCCTGCCGCCGCCATCTCGGAAGGGTTAAAAAGAAACCACATGTGGATATTGGAGGGAGAGGGGAGCAGGTATCTGGGGCTGGGGGGCGGGGGGTGGGTGGGGGATAATAAAAGAGAGCTGGCGTTATAAAAGGAATTGCAGTTTGTTTTGTTCACAGTAAAAAAAAGCACATGTGGAAGGGGCTGAGCCGAGCAGTTTGGGTTCACAGGGTGTTTGGTGCGTGGAGAAAAGAGGGGGATGAAACAGTGATGGAGCCGGGGAGGAGACGCTCCGGCCGGAGGGTCCCAGCCTGACTCCAAACACGCGGGGCTGGGGGAAGGCGAGGGGGTTCTGAGGACGTTTCTCCCCATATGGTGTGTATTACAAGCTCCTTTCTAGTTGTAAAGATTAATTTAAAGCCTTTCTCACCTCCCCCCCATCCCTCTTTCATTGACAAATGAACATCTGGGCTGAATGCTGCCCAGATCCTAATCAAAGCATTTTTTCAGGGCCGTTGTCTGCCTTTATGGCTATCTGCTTTTCGGATTCTCAGCAGTTTCAATGCACTTGGCAATTCAGCCTGCAAATACCCCTCTCCAGGATTTATGATTCGGGCTAATGTGATTTTTCTCTTTGCTTCTTGATTCGTTTGTTTGGTTTAGTTTAACGGCATTTTCTTCTCTGTGTATAAGTTAGGGCACGAAGGGATTTCCTCCCCCCTCCCCCCCCTTCCCTTCTTTGCTCTGGGTTATTAACAATTAGCAAAAATGGCTTTCTTGGGGAGGCTACACTGGCTGATGGGGGCACAGGGCGGGGGGGGGGGGGGGCAAAGGCAGCCCCCAATCCCTGATGAGCATCCCCCAGTGATCCCAAACCATCTATTTTTCTTACAGAAAGCTTGTTTTTTTGAAGTTATTGCCGAGAAAGCAGCTTTCCACCAAAGTGAAGCTGAGCCCTTTCCACGATGCTCAAGGACTTCTTCGGCAGGGAGAGGCAGCACGAGCCGCAGCCCAATATGGAAAAGCCATTCACTTCCCAAAATGATGCTCAGGCAGCTGAGATGCCTGAAAAATAGGGAGTGCTGTGGCGGGGGTCCCATTCCCATCAGGCTTGATTTTTTTCCCCTGCAAGTTCCAGTTTGGGAGTTAAAGGATTAATATTTAAAACCCAGCTGGGATGTTGAATAATGTTTGTTGTGTCCCAGGTGCTATAGGAAAGGCTGGTGGTGCTGGAGCTGGGGCAAAAAAGCAGAAAAATCCCTTTAGGGCAAATATAGGGACTTGCAGGGGACACAGTGTGGGGTTTGCTGTGTTGGTCCCCATCCCTGAAACCCTGGGAAACAGCCCTGAAAGCTGGGAAACACAAAGGTGATGTTTCTGGGGTATATTCAGAGCATATTTATTCCTGCAGAAAGCCCTACGCCTTGCCCTGGGCTTCCCCTTCTCTTTGGCAGAACAGCGAGGCTGGTTATTTACCCCGACGGACGCCTTAATTAAGGTGTGTGATTTCAGGCCATTTAAACCATCAAGGAGAGGTCTTGTTTATACAGCGAGTGCACGGGGTAATGGCAATATTAATTAAAAATGTACTTCTAAGTGAGATAAAAAATCACCGCAGTGGAAAGTACTTTGCTGCTCTTCCCCGGCTCGCCAGGATGAGGGGGAACCCAAATCCCAGAGCCTCCTCCAGTGATGCAGCAGTGGGTACCATCCATCACTGGGACCCTCTCCACCCGAGGATGTGGCTGGGGAAGCCAAGCTTTGGCTGGGAAACTGGAGCGGGTTGGGAATGGTGGTGGTTTACACTGCTTTCCAGCTTGAAGCCGGCGTGGCTTTTCCCATGCATGGCCAAACCCACGTTTTGGCAGTTGTAGGGAAGGCTGTGGCTGGGGCAGCATCCCTGCTCGGGGTGGGGAGTGGTTTTGAGCAGATACAGATAATCCCCTGTCACAGGTGCTGGGCCTGTTTTTCCCGAGAAATACTGAATTTCCCATGAATGCAGTGAGCCAGGATGCAGCAGACAGGTCCCTGGAGGTGGATTTTGGAGCATGAAGAGCCAGAGCCAGACTCCTGATGGGTATGGAGCTGAGGTGACCCCAGCTCTGACCCTGGATGAGGACAGCTGCCCATGCAAAGCTTCGGAGGTAGGGAAACACCTTCCTGAGCATCTGGAGGGGGCTGTGGCATGGGTTTTAATTTATTTGCATTTTTGCTGCTGATTTTTAGAGTGCTCAGCACCTCCTGCCTCTTTTTCATCCCTTTCCTCCTCGATACCCACCTGAATGAGCAGCAAGCATGGCCACCGACCATGGGTCTTCCCAGCAATGCCATCACTGCCCTGTCAATCTGAAGGTCAGGGTGAAGCCTGGTGTCAGCCCGTAGCTGAGCCAGCACATCTGCGGGGTGAGAGCAGCCACTGGCAGCCCCAGGGTGAAGGGGAGGTGGATTTATGGGGTTTCGTATCGGTGCTACCAATAGTCAGGGCCGTCGTGGCGGCAGGAGGTGGGCTGGAGAGTTGGATGCTGAGGTGCATTGCAGCTGAGGAGGCTTTTTGGGGAGGAAGGGGAGGGAGGCGGCGGTGGCTGGGGGTGCTGGGGAGCCCTCCCCGATGTGCCGGTGGAGGATGCGATGCCCAGCAGCTGCGTTTCCAGCCTCAGCCCCAACCGATGCGCTGGGATGGAGCGGGAGAGGGCAGCCACGGACAGTGCCCCACTGAGCTGGTGCTGAGCAGGGATCTGCGGCTGAGCTCTGCTCGGAAAGTCGCTCTCAGGCTTTTCTCATTTCGTTCTGGATTTAAGGCAGCTTCCAAATTCCTGTGCAGCCAAATCCTGCCTGGGGCTGCCAGGAAACCCAGCCAGCAACAAGTACGTGCCGTTTCTGTACCCACGACACAGCCAGTATTGCTGTTATTCTGCGGGTGACGATGATGGGACGGAGCTCCAGCCCTCCCGAGGATGCGATCCCAGCCCTTCCTGGGCTGCGGCCGGCACCCTGCCCTGGGTGCTGCCCGGGGAGGGAGGGCGGTCGGAGCTGCGGCGTTGCCTCCCCTTCATCACTGCCTTTTTATAAACAAAAAAAAAAAATATCCACCCCACCCCAGATTCCCTAAACTTCACCCGCCCGCCCTCCCTGTAACCTCCCGCTTTCCCAGCGCGTGGAAGCACATCAGCTCTATCCGCTCCCACCGGGATTTATGATCCCCAGGACTTCCTGCGCTGCCTTTCAACACACTCGCCTCCTTCCCGCCACCAATAAATCAAACCTGTTTGTTTCGGGTTGCTCCTTCCCATTTTTTTACTGATTTTTATTTCTCCCCCTGCCGCTGCCTCCCTCCATCCCCAAGGGTTCGGGAAGACACCAAAGGGCACAGGGGACGGTGGCAGAGCAGCAAAGCAGCCCCAAGACCAAGGTGAGGGCACACGGTGGGTCTCCATGTGAAATGTTGGTGGCCGAGAAAAGGGGGGTCGGGAAAATCCTGTGCTGCTGGTACAGACTAAACACTGCTCCCGATGTCTAAACACCACCAGGATGCAGCCCCGCTCCTGGAGGCCCTCGGTGCTTTGGGTTTTTCATTGGATCCATCCCAGCGTGACCCCAAAGTAATTTTACTGGCGGCCTCGGGAAAGCCCCCCAGCAGGGTCAGGCATCCGAGAGAGACATGGCGCAGGTACCCAGGGCTGCACATGCAGCATCTCCCCGCCGAGCATCCTGCCGGCCGCGTTGGGGACAGGGGGCTGGCTCTGGCCAAGCCCACCCATGGGACGCCTGATCTGGTCTTTCCACTGGTGACTCACGGAAAATACTTGTTTTGCAGCAGCCGCTCAGCATGACGGGTGTTTCTGCCACTGTGCCTTGCTCTCCCTTTTTTTTTTTTTTAATAAAGATCTTTGGTATGAAAATATTTGGGATCCTGACCTTCCTGTGGAGCTTGCCTCACCTGAAGGCAATTTTTTTTCTCCCTGCCTGTGTGCAGGGCTGGCTGTGCAAACCATGCTCTGTTGGCCACCTGGGAAGCAGCCTGGTCACGCTCCCAGGGTTGAATTTTTTTTGGATTATTATTTTTGAGCGGCTCTTATACAACAGCAGAGGAAGCTTGGAGGGTTTCCACCGCCCCACGCCAGCTCCTTGCGTGCTGGTTTCAGCACGCTTGCCAGCACCGCCGGCTGCATGGGGCCCCCCCAGCCTCTCGGCAAGGTTTGTGGCACGACCTGGGGTGACAGGGTGGGGACTCAGCCTGGCTCTTTCTGGGTGTCCCCACTGTCCCCAGAGCCAGGCAGGACAGGGTGAAGTGGGACCTCGCTGTGTGGCTTGGCTCCTTGTTGCCTTGCAGGGAGCAAGCAGGATCCATGGGTAGATTTGGGTTAAAACACTCAAAATGGTGAATGATGCTGATTTACGCTTTGGGTTCCCAGCACCGCGCTGCTTCCCAAATACTTGCCTTTCACCTCCTTCCCCGCCCCCATCCTTCAGAGGACAGGGATGGAGTATGGCCCCTTCCCAGTGGGACCAGCCCATCCCAGCCCCGGCCAGTCACAGAGGGAGCCTGGGGCAGCTCTATATTTAACTGAATTGGCTTTAAAAAATGTTTTTTCTTGGAATGGGCATGGAGAGGGATGCTCCTCAGTGCATCCCTCACTGCCATGAGCTTTCCCCCCTGACTCGTCATACAAAGAACCAACCCTGCCACCGCTCTCTGGAAAGCAGATCAGTGGTTGTTTTTTTTGGTTTTTTTTTGGGGGGGATGGTTTAGTTTGGAAGCTGGGATGGAAAATTATTTCCAACCCCCAAATTAGAAACAGAATAATAATAAAGCGCCTTGTTTTGGAGGGGGCGGTGTGTGTCATCCCGCAGCAATGAGAAGCTTGTGCTGAAGAGGAGCAAAGAGCTGTGATTTAGTTTTTTAACACTACCCAAAGGACTGGCTTGGCTCCGGGATGCTGCTCTCACTCGCTCGTACCCGACGATGGGGACAGCCAAGCCACTGTGGGCTGGGGACACCCACGGGTAGGTGCTCTTCCAGTGTGTGGGGGACTGTATCACCCAATTTAGTTGTCCTCACGCTTGTTTTTGCGGAGAAAAGGGGATTGTGCCATGTGGTTTTCTGCCCTGCTCTTCTCGAGGCGGTTCGGATGGAGAGCTGATGTTAAGTGATGGGACAGGAGCCAATGTTTTATCGTGCTGGGCTGGGGGCAGGCATGAGCAGGCGATGGTTTCTCCTTGGGATTTTTTTTTTCCAATACAGTGGATTAGAGTGATTTCACTATGGATTGCTCTTTCTATGGTTCCTACCCCCAAAAAACCATCAGGTCCTATGAAAACTGGGTTGGAGTCTTGGAAAAAGAAGTCATGCTGGGGCAGTAGCTGGTCCTGCCTGGGATGGGCTCATCCCTGCAATCACTGGCCACCACAGCATTGCCAGAAAACCCTTTAAAATAATATATTTTTTAAAATTGCAAGGGGTTCTCCCCATGTGTGGAGAGGTGACCGCTTAGGGGTTCAAAGACCCCATTTAAAGGCTGAATTCTTGCTGCAGCAGAGCATTCACCGCTCTGTATTTCTCTCACTGTTAGGTATAACGTGTTGTGCACCCAAAAGGGGTGCCTGAGCTGGGTGCCCTGCCTGCCTTCGGGGTGCCCCCAGGGCAGGTTTTGGGGGAGTGGTCTGCATGGAGCCAGTCACTGCGATTTAATAAGACACTTATTGTATGTTAAATATCAACAGCTGATAGAAAACATGTGTCTCGAGGATTAACAGCCATGTAAAAGATAAATCAGTGAGTTAAACCTCCAAACAGCATGTTTCAAATAACCCACGGCTGCTGCAACGTGTAATAACTGGGGTAATAAGGAGTGGGATGGGGAAGGTAACCTCCCGCAGCGCTGCGGGCTGGGGCAGGGGGCTGGGAACTGCCCAGAGGGAAAGGGCCTGGGGGGGCTGGCCAACAGCCGCTGGGCAGGAGCCGGCCGTGTGCCCGGGTGGCCAAGGTGGCCAGCAGCAGCCTGGCTGGTACCCGAACCAGCGTGGCCAGCAGGGCCAGGGCAGTGCCCGTCCCCCTGCACTGGGGGCACTGGTGCGGCCGCCCCTCGAACCCTGGGCTCAGCTGTGGCCCCTCACTGCCAGGGGGACGTGGAGGGGCTGGAGCGTGTCCAGAGCCGGGCAGGGGCTGGGGAAGGGGCTGGGGCACAAGCCCTGTGGGGAGCGGCTGGGGGAGCTGGGGGGGGTCAGCCTGGAGAGCAGGGGGCTCGGGGGGGACCTGATCGCTCCCTCCAGCTGCCTGACAGGGGCTGTGGGCAGGGGGGGGCGGTCTCTGCGCCCAGGGAACAAGCGACAGGGCAAGAGCAAACGGCCTCAAGTTGTGCCAGGGGGTTTAGGCTGGATATTAGGGAAAATGTCTTCACTACAAAGGTGGTCAGGCACTGGGACAGGCTGCCCAGGGAGGTGGAGTCACCATCCCTGGAGGGGTTAGCAGCCACCTACACGCAGTGCTTAGGGACCTGGTTTAGTGGTGGGCTTGGCAGTGCTGGGTTAATGATTGGGCTTGAAGATATTAAAGGTTTTTTCCAACCTAAACCATTCTATGACGCTAGGTGTGTCACAGATCACCATGTCCCAGTAACCCTGGGCTGGGGCTGGGTCTTCTCCCAGCGAGGTGATGCCCAGGGATGCTGGATGTCACAGGAGCAACGTCAGCTCTTCTCCCCCATTTTTTCCTCCCTTTCTACCTCTCCCCCTTCTTTTTTTTTTTTTTTTTCCCCCAGGCCCCAGTTTCTCCCCTGTCAAGGCAAATGCTTTGGCTAATTAGCAAAACGTGTCAAAGAAAATGATTAATGTCCCGGGAGGAGGTTTAGTTGCCTTTGTGCCAGCACTGCCTGACTTCTGCTCTTAAAGGTTTTATTAAAAGATAAGGGAGCTCATGACGGGTGAGCAAAGCATGTGCTTTCCTGGGTGTTAAAGGGTCAGGGAAGGGGGGGACGTGGGGCGGATTGGGGTCACCCTCAGAGGGAGAGGCAAAGGCTTATGTTTCTTTGCCTCTGTGCGTGACCGTCACCGTGGTGTCTGGCCTTGGCAGGGGAAAAGACATTTAAAAAATGGCTGAATGCCTCCTTTATTCTTCCAGGGGCAGGTAATTTAATCTCATCAGCCAGGTTATGAATGTTTCTGTGTTATGGGTTTTTGCGTGGGTGCGTGCTCTGGCAGCGATGCTTTAGAGGGTCCTGGGTTGGGGACGCTCGGGCTGGGTGCCCAGGTCCAGCGCTGGGGAGTGAGGGCAGGGAGAGGGCACAGCCAGGCTCCTGTCCTGCTCGCCAAGGGCAGCGGTGGCAGCAGGGACAGAGGTGCTCGGGCAGGGAATTGCTGGACCCTTGGCCATGGAGTGTCCGTGGTTGGGCTAGAGCCCCGTGGGACATCCTGATGTTGTTTGCTGAGGGCTGAAACCCTCCATCCCAGCTGCTCCTGGGTGCTCCTGGGGCTGGGCAGGCAGCAGAGGCACAGGCAGGGAAACTGAGGCACAGTCCCACCAGGCTCCTGCCAGGACCTTTGTATGCAGCATTCGACTGTCCTCATCTCTCATGGGCCCAGGTATGTTTACAGCAACCCCCAAAGCACGACCAATCCAGCAACCCCTGAAGCGCGTAGTCCTTGCAAACCCTCTAAAACGAGCAGTCTTTGCAGTGGGGTCTTGCAAAAAGCAAAAATTACCTGGCAGCTGCCGCTGTGGGATCACAAACCAGAGCTGGCAGTGCCATGGCATCGCTGCACTGAAATCCCAGCCGGGACATCAGTCTCAGGAGCAGGGAGAGAATGAGGGTGGTGGGAGCTCCATCATCAGCACACTTGGTTTTTTAATTCATGGGCAATTCTAAAACCCAGCAGACACCGATGTCTGCTGCCACAGAGGCCCGAGCCACTCGATGCATGTCAGAGGGGTTGCGGGGGGGGCTAGCTGGCAGAAGCCTCGGGGGGGGGGCTGCAGGGGTTGCTCCTCGAGGTTTTCCTCCAGCAAACAGACCTCTGGACTTAATAAGCTATTTGTAAAACTTGCTCTGGATAAACAAGAGGCCGTGTGTCAGGCTGAAGGCAGCCTCGCAGGGCTCCACCGCGCGGGGTGGGACCTCAGCGCAGAAATATTTTCAAGATAAACAGAGGAAAACGAGTCCTGGAGGAGGCTGGAGCTGCTGGCAGCAGCATACTGCTCCTCTCGGAGATATTTCGGGGCAGGAACTTGGCTTTCTGCATGCTGTGGCTCAAAGATGCTTTTTTTTAATTATTTTTTACCTCCAAAGGGAACCTCGCGTGCTTCTGATTCAAAAATAAACCTGAGGAGCGGTTGGCAGTGAAGCCAGCGGTGGGGAGAGTTGCAAAGCCCAGGACTTGCAGGGGAGTTTTAGGGTGAGTTTTGGGTGGGGAGCTGGGATGCACAGCTGCTGGTGCAGGTCCCCCTTGGGCAGAGCTGCCCTCGCTGGGGACCCCCCATGGGACAGCACCCCAGGCCCAGGTAGCAATATCGGCAATATTGGCAATATTAGCGGCAGAGCCGCCCTGCATGGCTGCCGGTGCATCCTGCTCTCTGTCAGCTCCTCTGTTCCCCTGCAGAGGTAGAGGCAGGTACAGGTGCCCAAGGCAGGGTACAGGTACTGCCCTGCCCTCTGCCTGGCCTAGGCTGGAGCTGGGGAAATGGGCTGGGCTCCATCCTGTCCATCCTCACCATCCCCTCCATCCCTCCCTGCGCATCCGGAGCAGCAGCGGAGGCGATGCTCTGGGGGACGATGACAGGGTGAGTGTGCTGGGGGCCCAGTGGGCCCTCACTGCAGCATCCCTGCATCTCGAGGGGGATGGCTGAAACGCAGCATCCATGCTCGAGGCTGGAGGTAGCCCAGTGGTTGGTGGGCCAGTACCGTCCTGTCTGGTCGGTGCCAATCTGGCCCCTGGGAATGCTAAACTGGGCAAATTGGGGTGGAGGAAACTGTCCCTTCTCCTTGCCCTGCAACCTTGCAGACCTCTCTTGGCCATGGGGCTTGGCAGCGGTTTCCTTCTCCCCAGTTATGTGCCTGGTCTGGAAATGCTGCAACCACGGGGCGATGCCTGGCTCGGGGCAATACCTGGCTCGGGGCGATGCTCAGCTTGGGGTGATGCTCGGCTTGGGGTGATGCTCAGCTTGGGGTGATGCCTGGCTTGGGGTGCCACAGCTGGGACCTGCCAGCAGCCCTGGAAGCCGAGATCTCTCAGAGTATTTCTCCCTCTCTTCCCCATCCCCAGAAAATTTAATTAAAAGTCATTCAGATTCCTTTGAAAGAAAATGTCATCCGTCGACACAATTACACTTTAACTAACCAAAGCTGTTACAGTTCTATATATATTGGAATCAGGCTGTCGTTATTAGTTCTAAGTAAGTAATTTATTCCCATTATTGTGTTCAAATTACAGGATATTACCCCCTGGGGAAATAATCCTGTTATTTGAAATGTAAAAAAGAATTCACATGGACAACAATGGATTCCTAAATGAACCCAACAACAGTCCCCAATCCAAGTGCAGCATCACTTGTCTTGGATAGAAAAAATATAAAGTTGCTTTTAAAAACATTATTTTCTCCTCTCTTCTCCTCCTCCCACCCCAACAGAGGTGAATAGGGCTCCTCCTCTTCTTCAAAAGCCTCTGTTTATTGAGGGAACCCTGGATGTGCAGGGATTTGGTGGGGAGCATGGAGTGGGGGGCAGATGTATAGGTATGTGTCCCCTTATGGTGGTGGTGGGAGGGGAGCCCCAGGATGGTGGGATGCGAGTGCCTGGCACAGCCCGGGGGCTTCTGCCGGAGCTGGGAACTGCTGGATTTCTACAGCAAAGAGCTGCAGAGGCTCTTCGGAAACATTGTTCCCTTGATCAAGATCTTCAGCGAAGCCAAATAACAGCTTGTCTCTGTAACACCCAAACATAAGCAACTAATTTGGACCACCGAAAGGAAAAAAGGGGAGAGGAAAAAAAAAATAGAATAGAAAGAGGAGGAAGAGGGAGGGGAGGGAAGAAAATCAGATACACTTGTAACCTGATTACAACAGCCAGCTATGTGTGCAAAATCACAATGCAGCTCTATAATTAAATCTCTCTTTCCCCCTCCTGCCGAGCTCTTTCCTCTAACAGGCACGGCACAAAAACAGTCGTTAGGACATCAAATTCCAGCTCCGACAAGAGGGCACTTTTTTTGTCTATAGCTGCTCAGTTCGTCTTTAAGGAAATAATAATTATAAGCCCAGTGCTGCTGGCTGATGAGCTCTGCGGAGCAGAAAGGGCTCGTCTTGTCCAACTGCTCCTTCCCCCTTGGCTCCTCTCGGGGCTGTGCAGAGGACTAGGGTGATGGGAAAAGAGAGGGGATAGCCTTGGGCACCTCCTCTTTGGACTGGGGTTTCGGGTGAAATACTAGAGTCTAATAAGATGCTCGAGGGCTTGGAACCACAGATATTTCTTCCCCTTTTGCCTCGCCGAACCCATCTCGCACATTTTAGCATCAGCGGTTTGGTACCTGGCGTAGGTTGTGGCAGGGGACTTGTAGCCGAGTGCCGGCATTTGGTGCATCCATAAAATACCCGCGAAGGATGCAAGGAGCCAGCAGCTTCCTGGACACAGGGAAAACTCCTGCCACAACATTTTCCCAAGGGTTTCTCCCCTGCCTGGTGCTTGGCTTCTCTGTACGGCAGTCCCAGATCCCGGGCCACAAGGTGATGGGGGGCTGCTGTGGATGGGGGCAGCTGGACGGACCCCAGAGGGTGCAGGGAATGGAGCCCCCAGCACAGTGGCTGCAGGGAGGGCAGGGCTGGCAGCCCCCCCCCCCCGCCTCCCTGGCCCGGCCCGGCCCGGCCTGTTAATGACTTTGATTTACTCCGCGTTTGTCACAGCAGGCTATTCTCATTCCTGTGACACCCAGCACGTGCTTTTGCTGGCAGCTGCAGGCTGGATTCAGCCTTAGCGACCCATTTCCTCGAGGGCAGGTTCCTGCTCGCTCCTTCGGGGTATTTTTGGGAGCAGGTTTTGCATCCCATCTTCTTTTCTTTTAGCAAGTCTGGGGCGGGGAGTTTGAGTTTCTTGCAATGATGGCACATCTGGTGCAACAACTTGCAGCGTGGGGGGGAGGGCGAAGGAAGAAGCCTGGCATCGCAGGACCCCCAAATGGGTCCCAGTATGCAAGATAACTACCACTGCGATAGGATTTATCGATCACACCTCGTCATGTCAGGCTGGCACGTGCAAGAAAGCAAGACCGAGCGCAGACGCAGGCTTTGCAACGCACGGCGTGCGACACGGAAATTCAGATGCTGTTCCAATAAAGCTGTGGATGTTTGGTTTTAATGGCAATTAACAGCTGTTAAAAGGCGAAAGATCTATTCTAATAACACCTAGCACTTCTGGCGCCTTTCATGAAGGGATTTGAAAATACATTTGTGAGTGTTAATTTTAAGCCATGATAATGTACCCCGGGGAGGCAGATGGGTTTACCTTGTTTTCAGGCAGGAAAGCCGAAGCAGACCACAGCACGGTGTGGGGACAAACATTTAATGCCAGCAGCGGTGGTGAAATCTGTGCCGGGCTCTGGAAGAGGGATGGGACGGAAGCCAGGGACAGCTGGCAACATGGGGGCAGTTCTCACCGGCATTCCCTTGGGTCTTTTTATTTTGGGGGGAGATTAACGTGGTGCAAAACCAGAGGCACTCGCGAGTTTAACCTTCAGCAGGACCCTCGCGCTGGGGGGGCACGTAGGAAATCATCTTTCCCTGGGAGATGCTGCAAATCCGGATTTTCCAGTTCCTGGAGGGCTCTGCTTGTTTAAATTAGAAGCAGATAGGAGAGGTGAATTTTAAGAAGGACAGAGCAAAGGCACACAAGTATGCAGTTAACTTCTAAACTTCTTTCTCTGGATCTCCTGCTGAGTAAATGCTTTAGGAGCTTCAAACCACAGCTTTTAATATCTCCTTAACATGCTTGGCGATTCCTTCCCCCCTGTCAGAACGGCAAGAGCAGCTGTGAATATTTTCCATTTTAAAATGTTTTGTATGCATATGAAAGTACCTGCAGCTCCTGTGGGCCGGGCTACGGAGAAATGCTGAAGCCAAGGGTATCTATTTTATATCAAACCTCAAAATAGGACATGCTACAGCCTCTCGCTCGCTCGTGTCCTGCATCCAGGAGGATATTTTTGATTCAACTGACAGATCAAGGGAAAAATCCCCAATTCACTCTGTTGATGTAGAAGATCTTGTCATTCGGAGCTCAGCATTCCCGTTCGCCTGGGTGTAGGATTGTTTTAAACTCACAGATGCAGAACCTCTAATACTGGGGTGTTACGTGGGGATTGCAGGTTTGGGGAGGTTTCCCGTGCACGTTTCTCCACTAACCCACATTTTTTCCGCTGAAAGGTGTAACTGCCGTTTCCGCGCCTTACAACCAATTTAGCAGCCGGTCTGTAGCCGAAAAACACAGGCAGTAATGACAGCTTTGGGATTCACGCTCCTCTCAAAGCTCTCTATGGGTTGTGCATGTCAGCCTTCCTCCCTGCCTGTTTTTCCCCCCCCAATCTTGGATGCAAAAAGCTTATTATTGAGTAAAGGGGGAAAAGAAAAAAAAAAAAGAAAACCACCCAGATCTATCAAAGATCCAGTCTAGCTGTGACAAAAGCCCAGTACTAGGGGCTTCACCGAGGCCGAGGAGCACAGGGCACCCAGCAGTGGGAGCGTCCCAGCTCAGGGTTTGGTGGGGGAAGCGAGTACGCCGGTGGCCGAGTGGGAGAGCAGGGTGGTTGGGTGCATACACACCCGCCCTCCCGTGCCGGGCCAGGAAGAAAACCAGCAGGCTTTATTTGGACTTTACAACCAGCCTGTGGTTTGGGAGACGTTTGGCTTTACAAACCCCAGAGCCACGGGATGGGAATTGCTGTGAATAGAACGGGTGGGCACCAGCCACGACCCCGTGTCCCCTGTGGCCCTTCTCCCATACTGGTGGGGCGATGGGTCAGCAGCACCAGGATGGTGCGAGGATGCTGCACCCTCCAGCTGCTCCCAGGCATTGGGCACAGCCCCGGGGAGGGGGGGGGGTCTCTCGGGCTCCCCCCAGCCCCGTGCAAAGCCCGCAGCCAGGCTGAGCACAGGGTTTATAATCAGCCAGGATTTATGGAGAAAAACGAAATCCTGAGCTGTTCTGGTCATTAATCAGGAATTCTTTGCTTGGTTCCCAAGCTGTTTCCCCAGGGATCTCCTCATAGAGACCCCCCCCACCCCGCAGCCCCCTACCCATGGATGGCAGCTCTTTCCTTGCAGGCAAGCGGGCTGGGGTGGGGAGGGACCTGGTGCTTGTGAATTAATCAGCCTCCCCCCAGATAAATAAATCCCCCAGGATTCATCAGAATAAATCCCAGCAGGGACCCCCTTGCCTTCGTATCTCACCTCTGCCCCCACAGCATTTTATCTGGGGGGGACAGAATCCCGCTGCTGGACTCGGTTCTGCTTTTAAGATGGGGGGGGATAAAATCAGGGCAAAGCTTTGCTGCTGCGTTGGGATCATCGCCGTCCGTGTTTTAATGTGATTTATGCCTGGTTTTCTAAATCCAGCCACTGACTGCACGCTTTAAATATAGCTCCAAAAACACCCTGAAAACGTGTAGCAAGCACGTTAAAAACGCCGGGCGAAAGGGATGCACAGCACCCCCAGCCCTGGGGCTGCCGAGCCTGCCGACGGGGGTCACGGCGGGGTTTATTGGGGCGCGGGGGGGGTCCCAGCTGCCGGCCGGGGATGCGGTGGGGTTCCATAGGGCCTGCTTCCAGCCTGTGGGTGCAGTCGAGTGCTGGGTTTGCAACGAGCAGGCGTGTGCCCCCCCCCCCGCCCCCAACCTTGGCAGCTCCCCAAAATGGGGGAAGATGCATTGGGAGGGGGGGATCAGTTTGCTTTGCCTCGCATGTCTTCAGACCGATCCCCCCCCCCATTCCAGCCCCCCTCCCCTGTCCTACCTGCATCCCCGGGGGGGGCAATGCCCGGTGCAGGGCCAGGGGCTGTGAGCTCCGCACCGCTCCGCTGCCTCCTGCCCGCTCCCCGCCGCCTCCGCGGGGCCCGGGAGAGGAGGGGCGGCCCGGAGAGAATTTCATGTTCCGGGGAGGGGGGGGGGGGGGGGTGAAAAAAAAAAAGAAAAACGGGAAAAACGTGAGAAAAAAAGAAAAAGGGAGAAAAAAGGAGAAAATAAAGGAAACTAAGGGAAGAGAACGTGAGGGGAGATGGAGGGCGAGGACCGGGTGCGCAGGGCGGGCGGGGGTGCCCCCTCCCCGGGGCGGGGGGCGGCCCGGGGGCGGGCGGCACCGTGGGAACCTGCCGGGAGCCCGGGGCACCGGCCCCGGTGGCGGGGGGGTGGGGGGGGTGGGGGTGGCAAGGCGGTGCTGAGCAAGCGGCTGCTCGCGGGACCCCCCCGGTTATTCTATATATATATGTATATTTATTTTTAAATGGGTATTTTTGGAGAAGGCGGCGTTTGCGGTAAGGCTTTGCGGGGAAAATGTGGGAGCGCCCCCCCCCAATTCCCTGGGACCTTTGCGGCCCCAGCCCGGCGCCCCCCTGCGGTGCCCCCCCCCCCCCCCCCCCCCGGGGACAGCTGCAGCGGGGGAGTCCCCCTGCTCGGGGGGATAATCGGGAGGAAAAAAAAAAGGGGGGGGGGGGGGAGGCGTTAATATGGAAGATGGTGGGAAAATGGTGCCCGCCCCCAGGGCAGCCGCAGCACCGCGCCTCAGAGGGAAAAATAATGATGATGATAATAAAAATTTGTATCTATCTATGGGGGGGGGGGGGGGGGGGATATTTTTTGGAGGGGGAGGGCTGCTCGGTGCTTTGCAGCAGCGTTGTCCCAGCCCCGAGCTGCTGCGCTGCTACAAGATGGCTCCCGGCCGGGGGGAGGAGGGGGAGAAGGGGAGGAGGAGGGGGAGGGGGGAGGGGGAAGGGCCGGAGCCGCGGGGGAGGGGGCCGCCCCCCCGCCACGCCCGGGCCGGGGTTTTTATTAGCATTTCCCTGATTTATGGCATGCCAGCCCCCCGTCCCGGGGACAGCGGCGGGGAGGTCCGGGCGTGAAGGCATTAAACATTTATAAAATATGCTTTTAAAGCCACATAAAAGCGACGAAGCCATTAATATTTTTTTCCCCAATTCCCCGTTTTTGGTTTACTAAAGGAGACGCGGAAAAAAAAAAAAGCGCCCTCCCCTTGGCAGCATCGGGGTTTGAGCCCTCGCCTCTGACGCAGCCGCGTTTTGCTTTTAGATATAAATAAAAACAATTTTTTTTTTCGCCTTAAACGCAGCGGCTCTTGGAGCGTGACAGCTTTTCGAGGAATGCGGCGCCGCTTTTCTTAAAACGATTAAAAATAAGCAGGGAAGTGCTGGGGGGGTGTCGTGGAGAGGGGGTGTCGTGGGGAGGGGGTGTCGTGGGGAGGGGGGTGTCCGGGGCCGCTCCAGCTCCCGATTTTGGGGCTATTTCGCCCCTTTTCTGGCGGCTGCCCCAGCGGGCGCCTCGAAACTCTCCTGCCCGGGCGTGCCGGGGGGGGGCTTTATTATTACTATTTTTAATTTATATCGGCATTAAATTAAACTCCCCCTTTCGTTATAAAAGCCGATATTTAAAAAAATATTAAATAAGCGGGGCGGTGGGTTGGGAGGTTCTTGGGGGGGGGGACGGGACGGGACACGGACGGACACGATTGTTGGCACTGATGGGGTGTCCGCCCCGGTGCACAAGGAAAAAATAAAATTAAAAACAAAAACAAAACAAACCCAAACAAAAAAGAAAAGTAAAAGTTGGGCCGGACGGCGGGTAGAGCCCCAGCCCCGGCGGGCAGCGCTGGGGGGACCGTGCCCCCCGCCCGGCCCCGCGGCTTCTCCCGCCCGTTTCTCGCGCCAAGCCCCGCTGGAAAAAAACGGAGTTTTGGTTCAATCGGAACGGGGGGGCGGGGGCAGTCTCCTCCCCCAGCCTTCCTTTTCACCCTATTTTTAAATTTTTTGGGGGGGGCGGGGCCCGTGGGGAGGGAAGGGGGCCCTCCCCTCGCTGCCTGAAAGGGCGCTTTGTCCGCGGCGGGGCCGTGGGAGAGGGCCCGGCGGCGCTTCCCCCTCAGCGCTCTCCGGGGGGGGCCTCACGTCCCTCAGCCCGGGCCCGGCGGGGGGGGCGCCCGGGGAGAAGGATTTAAACCCCACAGATAATAAAAAGGGAGAGAGGGGGTCGCGGGGTGGACCCCCTCCTTCCTCACACCCCCGGCAGCTTGCCCAGAGCGGGGAGGGACATGGCGAGCGGGGGGGGACGATACACACACGACCCGAGGCCGCTTCCCCCCGCCAACCGCCGCCAGCTCCGAGCGGGAGAGTGGGGGGGGGCCTGGAAACGGCGGCGGGAGCGCCTCACCGCGAGGGGCGGGGAAGCGGGGGGCCTGGAAAACCGCCGCCTGTTTACCCGCCGGTGAGTGGCAGGCCCCCGGCCAATGGGGAAGCGCCGGATGGCGCCGGGCCCGCCCCAGCCGCGCGGAGAACAATGCGTGTTTCATGGCCCCGGCGCCACCGCCCCCTACCCCCCCCCTTCCTTTTTTTTTTTTTTTTTTTTTCCCCCCTTCCCTGCCTCCCGCCCCACGCTCGCGCTCCCCCCTTCTTTTTAATTTTTTTAATTTTTTTTTTTTCCCCTCCTTTTTTTTAAGCGCCGCCGAGCCGCGCGCGGGGCCGGCCAGGGGGGTGGAGGCGATGCTGCAGCTCGGCGGGGCCCCGCCGCTCCATGGCGCGGCCGCCGCGCCGCTGCCGCGCTGCCCCTGAGCGGAGCCGGGCGGCGGGCAGGGCGGCGAGCCGGCACCCCCCGCCCCAGCCCCGCGCCGCCGCCATGCCCCGCCAACAGGCGGCCTGACCGCGCCGAGGTAGGACCCGGCCCCCGGCCCGGGGCGGCCCGCTCGGGGCGGGGGTGTCGCGTCCCCCCCGCCTCGCCCCAGCCCCCCCCCTTCCCCCCCCCCCCCCCCCCCCCCCCCCGCCCCATCCAGGGCCGCGTTTTGCCCCTTTTTACCCATTTCCCCTCATCTGACCGGTTCGGAGCCGCGATCCGGCCGCTCCCGCAGCCCCGGGGTGAGGCTCGCCCCGCTCAGGCAGGATTTAATTTTTGAATTTTACCAAAATAATAATAAAAAAAAAGCGGTGGGATTTTTCCCATTATTTTGCTTTTTCCCCTCTCTTTCTCTCTTTTTTTTTTTTTTTTTCCCCTACCGATTCGTTGGCCTGGCAGCACCCCCTCCCCTGCGCTGGCAGCGGCCGGCGCGGAGCCGGGAAGGGCGGCGGAGCCGGGGCGGAGCGGAGCGGCGGCTCCCGGGGCTCCGGCAGCGCTGGGGGGGGTGGCGGGGGGGAGAAAAACCCGCTTTATTCCCCGCAGTGTTTATTATTTCTCGCTATCCCCATGCAAAACCCGCCGGGCGGGGGGATCGTTTCATCGGAGTGCAAGTACAAATATACTTTTATATATTTTCTTTTTTTTTTTTCGCTCTGTCGGGAAATAATAATACGCGTTCTTATTTTCCCGAGCGAGAGCGGCGCTGGGAGAAACGGGAGATAAAAAAAAATAAATCCCGGGCGGCGATTTGAAGGCGGGGAATGGGGGGAAAGCGGCGAGGAACGGGGCGGCGGAGCGAAGCCGCCGCTGGAGCCGGTTCTCCGGCGGGCGCTGCCCGCTCCCGGGCGGCTTTCGGCGGGGTAAAGCAGCCCCACGGGGGCGTACAAAAAAAAAAAAAAAAAAAAAAAAAAAAGGAGAGGAATAAAAAGGGGGGGAGAATCGAGGAGACCTTTTTGTTGATTTGGTTTTTTTTTGGTGGGTTTTCCTGCACTGCGAGGAGAAACGCGGTGCCGCGTCCCCGCCGGCTGAGTGCGGCTGGGCTGCGGGCGCTGCGGCGGGGCTCCCCGGCTGCGGCCGGGATAAATGTAACACTTTTATTTTTAGTTTTATTTGAAAACCCCTTATTTTCAAATGCTTCTTATTTTTTTTCCCGCCCTTTGCCATAAGTTTTCCTTGGTTTCCCCCCTCCCCGCGTCCCTCCCGTTCCCCTCCGCGGCTCCGGGGGGGAAGGTGAGGGTGGGTTTTGGGGGTGTTTCTGGGGGGCGGCTGGGGCTGGGGGGTCGGGGCATGTCGGCTCACCGCACCCCCCTTCTCTCTTGCAGGCAGCGCCGAGACCGCCGCGCCGGGGCTGGCTCCCTGCACCGCGCCATGGGACGCTTGGACGCCTTATTTTTGAAAACCATCTGATTTTTTTGGGGGGGGAGGAGGAGGAGGAGGGGGGGTGGGGGGGTGGGGGGGGGCGGGGGGGAAGGCGGTGGCGGGCACCGACAGCGATCCGGGAGACTCCTTGAAGCCGGCGAGTGGATGATGGATGGCCGAGATTTCGGGCCCCCCCCGCTCGGTGCACGGCCCCCCTCCGCTGCTCTCCGGGCTGGCCATGGAGAGCCACCGCCTGGGAGCCACCGGCCGCCTGGCCCCCGCCGCCGGGCCCATGGCCGCCGGGCTCCCCGCCGCCCTCCAGCCCGGCAAGTTCCTCGCATCGGGCATCAGCCTCCACTCCCACCCGGGTAAGGCTCCGCGGACCCCCCCCGGCAGCCCCCCGCCTTCCCTCCCTGCGCCTCCGCGGGCAGCGGCGGGCCCGGGGCCGGCGGGGCTTTAAGCGCAAAAAACCCACAGTAATAAGATAGATACATATATATGTATGCTTGCAGCTTTTTCGCACGGTTTCCCCAAGGGTTTTTCTGCTTTGCCTGGCTCTGATTTGGGGGAAAAGAAAATGAGGGAACGTGGAGGGGGAAAAGAAAATGAGGGAACGTGGAGGGGGAAAAGAAAATGAGGGAACGTGGAGGGGGAAAAGAAAATGAGGGAACGTGGAGGGGGGAAAAGAAAATGAGGGAACGTGGAGGGGGAAAAGAAAATGAGGGAACGTGGAGGGGGAAAAGAAAATGAGGGAACGTGGAGGGGGAAAAGAAAATGAGGGAACGTGGAGGGAAAAATCGCTCCGAACCGATAAAAATCCCCCCCGCGCACGGTTTTGTTGGCACCGAGGAAAATCCCTGCCGAGGCGGCTGCGAGTGTTTGGTGGAATAAATCGTATTTTCGGGAGAGAGGCAGATCGGGGTGCGGAGGGGAAGGGGCTGCGCTGCCCCGGGTGCTCCACGGCCGGGCACCCCCCTCCGCCCCGGGCTGGGGAACGGGGCCGATCGGGTGATTGTCCCCGCACCGGGGCGGGGGGCGGTGGCCGGTCCCTGCCGCCCCCGGGCAGCGCTGCCGGCACTGCGTGTTTTGGTGCTTTTTGTATTATTTTTCTTTTTTATCCGTAATTCTTATTTTTTTAAACCTGCAACCAAAACTTCCATGCAGGGACTGCTCCCTCCTTGTATTTTTTTTCCCCTTTTCAACGAGCTCCATCCTCGGGCAGCCGCACGGCTGCCTCTCCATTAAAAAAAAAAAAAAAAAAGCAGACATGGAAACGTACGGGGATTATTTTTTTTTCCGCAGTCAGCTTTTTATTTATTTGCTTAAATTACTGCTTTTTTTTTTGAGGGAGTTGTATTTTTCCCCCTTTCCGAGCTCCCTTTCCCAGCCACTGGCAGGGTTGTACGCTCCTGCCCGCACTCTGCCCGCTCGCTGTTGTGCCTGGCTGCTGCCGAGTTTGCCCTGGGAGGACGCGAGGCATTTCTGACCGTTTGATTTCCCTCTCCGGCTCCCTATATTTTTTTTTTCCTCCCTTTCTTTCCCCTGGGCGTGGAGAGGTGACTCGGAGTTTACTTTAGGCGTTGGGAGGGTGACAGGTTTTGCAATAATAAACCTGCTTTTCTCCCAGCCGCCCGGGATGAATGACTTTGAAATTTGCAAACCTGATTGCCAACATCTGCAGAGAAGGAAGCAGCCCGAATCGAGGGAAAGAGATTTATTAGTTTTAGACTAGGTGGCAGTGCCAGTTTCCCAGGTGCGAAGAGGAGAGGTGTAAAGCGAACGGCTATGAAGCCAAGCACATGTGCAAACACCTTCTTTTTTCCTTCCCTTTTGTCTTTTATTTTTTCTTCTTTTCTTCCCCCTCCCTTTTTTTGTCCTTGGTATTTCACCCCCCTCCTCCAACTCCTACTAAAGCAGAATGTGATCTCTGCAAAAATTTCGTCTGGACAATCTCAAGCCAAACCGAGTGCCGGTTGTTGTTTGTTCTTTTTTTTTTTTTTTTTCTTGGTTGAATTTTTTTTTATTGGGTGATTTTTTTCTTTCTTTTTTTTTTTTTTTTTTTCTCTTTTATTCTCCTCCCAAAGTTTCCTTTTCTGGTGCTTGCCTGAGATCCAGGCAGCCCGGGAGGGAGGTGCTGAGCTCTGGCTTCCCGAGCCGACAGCGTTGCTCCCTGCCACCGTCCGTGAGCTTTTCCATTTGGGCTGGGAGCGAGTCTTGGATTTGGGGCCCCTCACAGAGGGAATGGGTTTTGTGATCACTCCAATTTATTTTTTTTAATGTATTGGTTTTATTTTCATTTTCTTTTCTCTGAAGTCTCTTGAAAATCCCCTGCAGCCTGAGCTGCACCTCCGTGGTGCCAGCTCTCCCTGCGCGATTCCTGGGATGATCGTTTGCGAAGCTCGTCCGGTGAGCTTGGCTTCGGCATGGCAATTCACAACCAGGCTAAACTGCATTTAAAAAATATGTACAATTAACAATCAAAACTTCCATTCTACCACAGCAGCAGGATAGGCAGGGATTTTTTTTTTATATTATTTTTATTATGGCTTTAACAATATCATTTGAAATGATGATTGCTTCCTGCTACAGAGGGGCCCTTTGTAGGTTTGCGTTTGCAGCGATAATGTTGTGTGGGTTTTTTTTGGTTGTATTTGTTTTGGTTTTAGGAGGGGTGGAAAGCAAAGTCTTGTGCAAGGGGTTAAGAAAAGTGGGCAGGAGGTGAAGCCTTTAAATAGAGCCAGTTCAAACCGATCTTAAAATACCGCCGGGCTGAAGAAAGAGACTGTTGAATCTGTCCCAGTGTCCTCCTAAAATAAATACGCCCCTGTAAAAATAGCACGATTGGCCATATTTGAGAATCCAGTTATCGCCGGCACCGACTCCTTATTTTGCTCATAGACCGGGCTCCTTACAGCCATCCAGGCTCTGTTCTGGCTCCAGAACGTGGACGCCTGGGCTGTGTCCAGTGACCCCCAGACCCTCAGCTCTTCTCTGGGGGGTTATTATTCTGTGCTAGAGTTTTGGTCGCTGCCGTGCAGGCTGGGGGGCCGGGGACAGAACCCCTTTGTTGGAAGAGCACGGAGGGAGGAGTGAGCTGGAGACCGAGGCAGATGGTGAGCCAGCCCTGGGCTGCGGGGCTGCCATCTCCCGTCCCCCCCGCGCTCTTGGGGTTCACAGTCTCCCTGTCTTTGAGGGAGGCAGCGGGGTTATGGGGGCCGGGGAGTGGCGGGGAGAAAGGTGACTGTTTCCAGTGGAATTTCATCCCTGGCAGCAGCCAAGCTTGCTGGGAAGACCTTGCATAAAAAGAGGCTGCAATCGATGGAGTCGGGCGGCTGCGTCCATAAAAGCTGTAGCTCGCTTTTTTCGGCAGCCTACGGCTCAAAATATGGGGGGTGGGGGGTGTTCATAGTTTTGCTTCTTCCCTACTCCACCGTCTTTGGGTCCAAGTGAGTGTCCTGGTCTCTGCTCCGTCCTGCTCCGGGTGCGTTGTTCTTGGCAGCTTCTGTGTTTTGGGGAGGTTGGAAAAGGCTCCGTCAGACTGGGTTGTGAAGGGTTGTGAAGGGCTGCTCCAGCACCACGTCCCTGCCGGGCAGCGGGTCCGTGTGCGAGCAAATACCATCCACATGCAAAAAAGACTCTCTAAGAATAATAATAATAAAAACCTGCTTTTTGCCACATACTGAGGTATCCTTTCTTGGGTGGGATGCATATGGGGGGGCTACCAGGAAAGATCCGTGTTTGTTTAAAAGGGTGCCCAACCTCTTCCATTAAACTAGGCTTCCGAATCACTTTCCAGTGCCCAGGAAAAGGGACACACCTGTATGAGCAGAGCTGACTTGGTGTTAAATCCAGCTCAAGAGCAGTGCCTGAAAGGGAGGCGGTCAGGCAGAGGGGAGAGATTTCGGTTTGCTTGCTTTCCTACTTCCACATTAGTATGTGCATTCAAATGCAGGGATCTATGGCGGATTGGAGACCATTCCTGCTTCCAGGCCTGCTGTGCCCAGGGAGAAGTTTTCCAGGCAGCTAGGCCAGGTAGGAACGTAGGGAAAAGAAAAAATAACGCTCTCTCCCCCCCGCCCAAGGATAGCTTTGCTGTGCCAGCAAAATCCCACTGTAGCCATCCTTATAATGGCAAAATTGTGCTGCTGCTGAGCCCGCAGATTTTGCAGAGGAGGCCTTGCCGTTGGCGGTGCCAGCAGAAGCGCAATTTGCTCATCTAAACTGCATCCAGGCTAAAATCGCTCCAGTGATGGGAGATGCAGGGATCTCAGTGATGTGGTGCTGGACTGAGCCGTGCTGCCCCCACTCCTCCCCGTAGCTCGGCTGGGGAGGAGGGGGGGGGGCTCCTGGACCAGCAGTGGGATTTTGGCTGCGGTTCCACGCAGCTCTTTTTGGTCACGTTTTGATGCTGCAAGAAAAATACCATCGATGTTTAATGGCCCTTGAAATCGTGGTTCTCCCTCCCTGCCCGCCCAAGGGGTGGTGCAAGGGGCTGAGCGCAGGGGGGGGGGGGTGGGGAGCTCCTCGGGGGCAGGGGCTCCCAGCGTAACACCGGGAGGAATGCGGACTGGCCGGAGACCTGCCTGGGGAGATGTTTCTCCTCCCTTTGGGGCCCTGGTGAAATTAGATGCTTTTGATGCGTGTTTTCAGGCAGAGCAGCAAGCGTGCTTGTCCTGATGGGGCTCGGGGAGGTGATGCTGGGCAAGGGATGATGTTGTGCTCAGACCCGGGGAGGTGATGCTGGGTCGGGATGATGTGCTTGGACCCGTCGCACTCCCCTGTTTACACCTGGCATCCCCGGGGGTGGAGGAAGTGCTCGGCCATTAAGCGATGCCCCTGCAGCTCCCTTGGGACTGCGGCCAACTGGTAGACTGTGAGCAAGGCTGGAGTGGTATCTTTGGCTTTGCGCTGGGGATAAAATGGGGGAGAAAAAGGGACTTATGCATTTTTGGGAGTCTCCCACCATGTGCTCCTGGGGATGCGTTTCTCTGGTGTCCCAGTGGTTTCCCCAAGGTCTTGGTGGTTGAGTGGGTTGTGGGGTGATGCCTCTATCCATCAGGAAGGGTGGGAAGGACTATTCATCCTGTCCTCTAGCCCTGTTGAAGCTACCATCCCGAGTGGCTGTAGCTGGTGCTAGGGGTGCAGGGTTTGGACTGTGGACAGGAGCCAAGGGCCAATGTGGTGACGTAAAGGTGCTCAGAGCAAGGTCCTGCGGGATCTTCCGCTGCGTTAGGGTTTCTAATACCTTCCCCAGTGGAATGGGCCGGAGCCTGGCCCTTCCTCTTATACTTGGTGCTGGTAAAGATGTGCTTTATTAGCATGGTTTCGAGCAGCCCTTCTCCCACCCTGAGCAAGCCTTGCCCCCCACCCCCCACCCCTTGGTGAGGTTGGACAGCCACCAGTCCCAGCCCTAAGCAATGGTTTGCTGGTGAAAATTTGATCTGGAGGATGAGCCGGTGCTGGAAATCCTAGTCGGGGATGGCACAGGGCACCGGGCAGGTCCCTGGCATTGGGGACAGGCTCCTGCTCTTTCCCAGCACAGCAGCTGTTGCAGAAATGGAAATCACCAGGAATTAATCTTGCTGCAGACGTGGTTAGAAGAGCAGGGCTTTCGTAAGGGAAATTTTAGATCTCCTTCCTAGGATAACGCAGGGTAAAGCTGAAATTAGTTTATAATTATATAGTAAATATGCCCCCATCTTGTCATTGCACCATCTTCTGATGAATATGGAAATGAACATTGTGAAGGGGAATTAACGTTGTTACGGCGGCCTTCCAGGTGAGCGCCTTGCGGTTCAGCCGCGGCTGCGACCGGCGGGAGGGTGTCGGATCACCTCCTTCAGCTGGGGTGAGCGCCCGACGAGTTGAAACAAGGCCCCGTGTGTTTTCGGCGTGTGCTAAACTGGTCCAGTTCAAGCTTGGGGTGGGAGGTGGTGCAGGGAATTGGGGCCAGCCTGGCATGTGCTGACACGAAAGCTGCCTTGCCGGGATGAGGAGACGTTGGCTGGGGTTAGGTAACGTGATCCAGCATCGCCTGCTCGAGGTGCCGAGGACAAGGGAGCGCTTTGTTCTGCCTGGCTGCTGCAAGGGAGAGCACGGTGCGCCCTGAACCACCCGAAAATGCAGGCGGGGTTGGGGAAGGTGAGGAGCCGAGAGCAGCCCCCAGCTCCCTGCCCGCGGCGCTGGGGTGAGGGAGCGGCGCTGCGTCCAGCTGCAGCAGCCCCTCGCTGGCTTTTCCAGCTGGGGATGGTCTTTAAAAAGCAAAATTTGGGAGGGGAGTGCCCCGGCGTGGCTGCCCCGCAGGGTGGTGCCTCTCCCTGGTATGAGGGTTTGGGGGTTTCCTTCTTCCCGTGTTTCCTCCCAGCCCCTCGTTCCGGGATGGCACAGCTGGATGTCTGCAGGCATCGCGACTGGCTGGGGAGAAACACCGTCTCGCTCTGCTGTTTATTTGCTTTGCTTATCATTTGCTGCTCTCCAGCTCTTGAACTGCCAAGGGGATGGCAGCCACACAAACCCTTTATACCCGTCCCCGCCGGGGAGGATGGCGTGGCAGGAGCCCTGCCGTACGGCAGCGCCGCGGCGGTGACAGTTGGGCTCTCTCCCCACGCCGCAAGGATCAGCTGTTGGGTGCACAATATGCTCCGTTTTTCCTCTCCAGCTGTTGTCGCTGATGGTTATGGGAAGTGAAAGGTAGTTGCCAGTTTGGTATCTCTAAATCAGGGAGGTGATGGGCAGGAAGGAGGGGGGGAGGGAGGGTTCGCTGTGTCTGAGGCTGGGTTTTGTTTAAATCCAGGGAGACTTGAAAGAGTGGCAAAAGGATTGAAGTGACCTTGGGAGTAAATTTTATTGCCAGCGTAGCAGTGGCTGAAGAGCCATTTTGAGGGAGCTGGATGCAGGCAGGCGAGCCGAACATGGTGGGCTCGGAGCAGCGTGGTGTGTTCAGGAGGGATTGTGCCTTTTTGGAGGAGTAACAGCGATGTTAAGGCGCTCAGCCCTGTCTCTCTGGATCTGTATCCCCGGCAACTTCTGCAGAGGTTGCTCTTGCTTCTGCCGCCATCCATCTTACCCTGCCGTGCTGCTGCGAGCAAAGAGCCTTTTTAAATGTTTGGTGGTTAGATGTATTGCCCCTGCTTCCCTTTCTGCCCCTGATTCCTTCTCAGCAGAATTCCCTGTGGCTTGAATATGCTTTTAATACATTTGCTTTAATTGCTTTTAATTAAAAAAAAAATAAAAATAATTGAAATGGCCAGCGTGCTTAGGAGGGAGGGTTTTGAAGGGATTTGGCTCTTTGCTGCTTGCCGGCAGTGCCAGTAGTGGTGTGTGAATGAAATAGCCCCCGTGCTATCGCCGCGTGGCGTGTGTAATTCGGGTGTTTGGTGTCCCGGTGTGCTGGGTGGGGAGGCATCCCACATGCCGTGTCACTTGTGAGCCAAGCGGGTAATACTGCAGCAAGTAAAGATCCGGAAAGGCGAGTACGGATGAGTGCAGTCACCTTCCCAGGGTGCCGGTGGAAGCCCAGTAACACCTTTCTCCTGGCGGTGCTCCACCGGGCGGGCACACCGGGCGGGCACACCAGGTACACCGTGCCAGGCTCCCAGCGTGTGCCGTGTGTGGAGTGCCGGGGTTTCCCTTTGCAATCCCAGCGCTACAGCGGGGCTTTCTCCCTAACGAGATTAGCGGCACAAAGCGGTGATTCTTCTGCTGCTTTTAATGGATGTTCGGGGTTTGTGTGGGATCGGAAATTCCGACTTGCATCAGATGAGCCCTCTCTCTGACTGTTTTGTGGACAGATCTTCCTTTCCTCGACTTCAGGGCTGACATTCATATCGGTATAAGTGTTTTAGGCTTTCCTCTCCTGCTCCCCTCTGCCTCCCCTCCTTCTCAGCCCCTGTCATGGTGAATTTTATCTTCTTCCCTGCGCTTCCATCTTGTGGAAGACACGAAAGCTCAGTGGCCTTCCCAGGCCAAGCTAAATGCAGCTGGGAGGAAGGAGAAATGCAAAAGTCACTCTTGAATCATTGTTGTAGGTGCTTCTCTGTCTCCCTAGTTGAGATGTGCAAACACATATGTGTGCATATATATATATACACACACATACATACACAGGGCATCTGTCTAGTGCTTCACCTGATGGAGGGCTGTCTGTCCCTGCCTTGTGACATGTAGGGGCCAGGCTGGCAATTTTTCAAGAGCCCAAGGGCTGTGCTTCAGTTTGAATACAGATTTGTATAATTCATCAGGAATTAACCGCACCGCCATAATATTTGCCTCTGTGTTTATCTCCCATTGTTGGCAGCAGGGAGGTGCGTGGGGTTGGGCGTTTGCCGGCCGCAGAGACCCCTTCGCTTCACGGTTTGGCACTTTGTCAGTGCATGGGCTGATGCTCAGGAGGATGTAGGGAGGAACCTCTGGAAGGGAAAAGGGCTGAATGTGGGGTTGGGAGGAAAGGCTGGGCACGGGCTGAGCTTCTCAGCCTGGTTTCCTAAGGAAAAGAGGCTTATGGGATTGTGCTCCATCTGTGGATCTCCTTCTTCCACCCCCAGATGTCTGCAGCTGAATTTCTCCTGGAGTGGTTTTGGTCCCTGCAGATGCTGGATGTCAGCACTGGCCGCTGGGAGAGGGATGCGTTTGCCCCTGTGGCACACAGAGCAGTACATGAGGGTCCTCCGGCTTCACCTTGCACTTACCCCATCCTGGCCATGCCATATCCAAGCGGGAGTCATGAAGCCAGAGGTGATCGAGCACAGTTGGGTCCCCGGTGATGTCCTCGCTCCCATGCTGGGGTGTTTCTTACTGCTGGGACCCTCGTGTTGGGCGGTGGTTGCTGCCTGTTTGCTGAGCATGCATGTTGTGGTGTTGAGATCTGAGCAGGGTGCTGTGCTCTCTGTGCCTCAGTTTCCCCTTGCAGTGCCACCCCGCTTTACAAGGTGCCCTGAGAGGGGCTGAGCCATGGCACTCGCTTTTCAAACAAGAAGTTTTAAAATAAGCAGCGATGGAGGCTGTGTCTCCCAGGGCTTTGAGTTATCCCGACTCGTGCTGACTGCACCTGGCAGAAGCCTGGGAGCCAAAAAAACCCCACATCCAGCTGCCGCTTCCCCACCAGATGTTAGTGATGGGGTGACTGCTTGGGTTTTGGTGGTGGCCCTCTCAGCGGAGCAGATTGAGCTGCAATGGAGAGGCCACCTCGCTCTAGGCCTGGTGAAACCAATGGCTTGGGGCAGTCCCCAGCTTGGGGACTTGTATTTGGGTCACCTGATTTCTGGAGGAAGGGATGAGATGAGCAGCCCAGGTCTGGCACCATGTGGGCTTGGCTTTGCAGAATCATGGAATCATAGAATTGTTTGGGTTGGAAGGGACCTTAAAGACCACCTAGTTCCAGCCCCCTGCCATGGGCAGGGCCCCCTCCCCCCAGCCCAGGCTGCCCCCAGCCATGTCCAGCCTGGCCCTGAGCCCTGCCAGGGATGGGGCACCCACAGCTGCACTGGGCAGCCTGGGCCAGCGCCTCGCTGCCCTCACGGTAAAGAATTTCTGATGAGGCTCCTTCTGGCACACCTGGGCGTGGGCCCACTGGGGACTGTCCTGGCTGCCACCCCTTACCGTTCTGGATGGGGGGACAGGCAGGGATGAACCTGGGGGCAATCCCGTGGTGGCCTCCCACCCCACGCAGAGGGAAGGCAGCCAGGGCAGCGTGGGCAGCAACGGGCAGCCGAGGGGACGAGTGGGCAGGTGGCATTCACCTTCTGGCGGGTGCCCCGGAGTGTGTCCGTGGGGCTGGCTGCTGCCCATCACGCAGCGGTGTTTAATTTCTCAATGGGAGAGCAGGAAGATAATGCTGCACAGTCCCATTTAACCTGCTGGTGACCTGGTCTTAAGTCATTGTGGCTGAAAATAGACCGTGTTCCCTCCAGGGCACAGCTAATGGCGCTGGGAAAGCTGGGATCTCTCTTTGAAGGCTGATTTAATTGCTGCTGGCAGGCACTCGGTGCAGGTGATGTGGGGACCGGCACCCGTGCCATCCCACAGTAACCTCCCCCCACCAAGTGCCTGTAGCTCTGCTGGCTCTGGCAGTGAAGGGTAATGAGCTTGTTTCTAATGAAGGCATGGGACAGCGGCTCTGTGCCGGTGCATGGGTGTCCCTGCGTTAGTTGCACGGGCAGGGCTCGGCATGGGTGGAGCTGGGGCTTGCTTGTTTGCATCGCATCTTCTGCCCTGAGATTGGATAATTTAAAATAATATTTTTTTTTTTAATGGGGTGGGTTAAATTTCTGTGCTTAGGAAGGAGGGGGCGCACCTGCAACGGCAGTGTGTGCCCAGTGCCAGGAGCAGAGTCAGCCCTAGAGCCCCTGCGCTGGCCACCAGTGGCTGGAGGGTCTTCACCGTGATGAAGGATGGACCAGAGCAAAGCCATTTTGATGCTGTCCTAGAAAATCAGGAGAGGAGGGCGAGGCTACAATCTAGCAACTAGGTTCTGTGTTCCTGGGGATTCTGCTAATCAGTCTGAGAGTTAAAATTACTAATTTTTAATGTCCACACAGCGTCTTAGGAAATGTGGAGCTGCAGACCCCACTGAGTCACTCCTTGCCATTTCAGGAAAGCTGCGCGGTTGTGTAGTGAGAGCCTGGAGGTTTTGGTGGACCCCTGTTGGGTCACCAGCAGAAAGGGAGACACATCCAGTATGGTGGGAGATTTCAGGCTGGGGGAGCAGAGAAGCTTCCGCTGTAGCAGCCGGCGGTGACCCAGGAGTGTTGACACTGGTTGGACTGTTTGTGCGTCAGGATTCCTGTGGGACCGGGTCGGTGCTTCCCAGGCCACGCGTTTCAGGCTGTGCAGACCAGCTGCGCATCATGTTGGGGGTCCCAGTGGGGTGGTTCTATCCTGGCCCCTCCAGCGGGAGGAAGAGCCACCTTCCCTCTGCCAGAGGGATCTGTGTTCTCACCCGGGTGGCTTCTCACTTGTGACCTTGCAGGAGATCTTCTGGGCATCTCAGTGGTGTCCTTCTGCTGTGGCCTCAAGCCCTGAAGCACAGGTGTACCTTGGGTTGTATTCGCTTTGTTGCATGGTGGAAACAGTCTGCCAGATGCTGAGGGCAGAGCCAGGGTGTGAGCACCAGTCCCTTGAGCCCTTGCAACCACTTCTCATTTTCTCCTCCTCTGCCATCTCCAGGACTGTTCCAGCTCCTGGGCAAGGAGGAGGTGAGCAGTAGGGCTCAGCCTGATGATACTTAATTGCACAGAGGTGGGGAACCCCCCGCCCCCCCCCGTGCCCTGTGCACACACCCTGTGCTTTGGTGTCCCTTGGCTGCGGGGTGCCTGGCAGCATGGTGATCCATCGTGGGGGCAGCACGGCAGTGAAATCACAGCACGCATCGGCACGGCATCGGCACGGGCTAATGGCTGCGGGAGGGCTCCTTGGAAACCCAGTAGGAACGCGCAGTGTTCCTGTGCTGACGCAGCTGCGAGCAATAGTAAATATTGAGCAAGAGCCACTTAAAAATAAAGCAGCCTGGACACAGATTTCCACGTGGAATAAAATAAAATTAAAAGAAACAATAGAGAGCTGTGCTGCGCTGGCGGGAACTCGCCTTGGCTTTTGAGGTAGTGATTTTTGCAGCTGAAGGAAAGCAGCGCAGCTGTGTTTGAGCTGGTGAGGGCTGGGAGCGTGGACACCCCCCCACACACACCAGAGGATGCTTCTCTGAGCTTGCTGGGGCCCTTAGAAGATTAAACAGGGAGTTAAATCGACCTGGCTGTTCTGGACCTGGGGGATGAGATTGAAGGCCTTCAGGGGCCGTGGAGAATCAAGGCTGTAAAATAAGACTTTGAAGCAACTGCCAGCAGCATGACATGGGGTGTAAATACGGCAGGGTGAGCTTTTGGGGTGGCAGGTGCTGGGCTGTGGTAGCAGCAGCAGCCTGGGGCTGTGGGGACAGGGATGGGGACCGGCTGCTGCTGCCTCCAGGCGCATCTTGTCTGGGGACTTAGGTTCCAGCCTGGCCTGTTCCAGGGCTCGTATTGTTGGCGTCTTGTGCGTCGCATAGTCAAGGTGGCTCTGGTGCCTTGGGTGTCACTGGAGCTGCCCTGGCAGGTAGGGAAGGAGGTGGCAAAGATTTACACTGTCAGCGCTCTGGCTCTCAGCTGATTGCAGCCGTAAATGTGTGCATGGGAAATAGCCACGGCCGTGCCTCACTGTGCTGCGTGCCCCTGTGGCATGGGGCAGAGGTGTGGAGGTGTGTGCTGGAGGCAGGGAGAGCTAAAAGAGTCTCTCCCTGGAAGCTGCTACTTCTGCAGGATCAGGGATGCACCGATGGGAGTGAGCATGGACAGCTGGTGCTGGTGTGGTGGCCGCCCTGCCGGTGGTGGAGGGGGCCCCAGGGGGGCTGGTGCCCAGCGAGTACTTGCTGTGCTTGTACTTCTCCTGGTTCCCCTCCATCCCTGCCGGGGAAAGGCAACTCATGAGGATGTAAGCATTTATCCAGCTGTTTGTGGTATGGACTGCTGTCCCAGTTGGCGGCCTGCGAGGCACTGTGAGCTGGACTGGGGAAGAGGTGACCGTGCTCCCGGCCAAGGGCGGCTGTGGCTCCTGCTCTGTGCCAGACCTCAGCCAGCTGAGACCCCGCCGGCAACAGGGCTGCACATCTCCCTTGGGTGCTCGGAGTAGAAAACACCCCAAGGGAATAAACCCACAGGCTCGCTGCTGTGTTTCCCAGCCGCTCTGGGCTTGGACCGGGGGGACCACGGGGCCAGGCTTTTCATCTCGGGCCCCTCTGTGGCCGCAGCCCCTTGCAGAGCGCTGCGTGGTGCCAGCCTGCTTCCTGGCACTGTCTCTGTGTCACGGCCGGCGGTTGGGAGTATTTCATAAGTGGCAGAAACCCGTAATGGGCAGATGGGGCCAATGGGGGAGAGTTACTTCACTTCTCCCAGAGCACTGGAGGTTGCCGGTCTCCTGGTGACAGGACTGTGGCTTCTCAGGCAAGGATGGCTCATGCCTGGGGCTCGGCTTCAGGGTGCGCTTTGCAGCCGGCAGTGCGTGTGGCTGCCTGCTCGCCTGTCTGGGCCAGCGGGGCTGTGACACAGCTGCGTCCTCATGTGATTCCCTTCGAGGTGACAGTCGAGGTGACAGCACGGACCTGAGAGCTGTCCCAGGGCATGAGCAGAGGCTTTGTGTGTGCTGCTTCTCCCTAGTGTGTCAGTGCTGCCGGCTGGTTTGGAGCACACGGAGCTGAACCGGGAGGGTGAATTCCCCGTTGAAGGGTGTCTTTTGCTCCTGCTTGCTGTCCTTGACCCATCACGGGTGCCCCAGTGAGCCGTCACCTCTGCACTGGGTCAGCAGCCAGCGTGGAGGGCAGCGTGGGGATGCCATGAAGGTACCAGCAGGTTGCCTGCGGCCGGGCTGGTGTGGAGCAGCTTTCCCAGCACTGGCGCACGCACATGTCACATCAGGCATGTAGCCTGGTTTGTTGGCCAGAGCCGTGTCCACAGGGGAGGTGCGTTCAGCTCCAGCATGTCCCTTCCAGCATGTCCCCCTCCTGCCTGGCTCTTTCACAACCCAGGCTTGGCTGACTTGTCCAGCTGGGGCTGAATTTCAGGCCTGGGGACTACGGGGGGTGAGACAGGGAGAGCCCACGGGTTCCGAGCTTTGGGCAACCAGCAGCACGTGGCAGCCCACTGGGCTTTGGCCATGCCTGCCTACTTCTGCCCGGCGATGTTTTCTGGTGGCTCCCTCCCCCGCGGGGAGCTTCGGGCAAAGCCCGAGTGGGCTGAGCACACGTGGGGCCCGTTTCCCTCCCGCTTCCCCCAGCGTGACCGACCTCCGGCCCCCAGACGTTTGGCATGCGGTTTGTGCGGTAGCTGGTATCTCATCTCCCCATCAGTCACATCCCCTCTCTGTGGTGAGTCACCCGGCCATACCTCTTCCCCCGCCCCCCAGCCTGCTCCATGCCATTTTGGGGAGTTGAGCAAAGATGAAGAAGATGTTTTCAACTGGGCTGACACATCTGCACCCACCGAGTTCCTCTAATAACAGCCCTTAGTGATTTATGTCTCAATTGTGCAAAGCAGGTATGTTTTATCATCTTGGAAGGAGGGGGACGGGTGCGTGTGTCCCCTCCATGCCCATCCGCTGCACCCAGTGGAGCATCACGGGGGGAGCTGAGCAGGGACCTGCATTTTGGCTGCTGGCTCTTGCCTTCCTGCCAGGGTGAAAGTGGCTTGAGTGGCAATCTCTGTGCCCCTTAAACCCTTTTACCCTCCGAGCTGGGCTGCTTTGGATCATGTGTGCCCATGCTGCCAAAACATTGGTGTGAGATTTGTGTTAGTGGTGCCTTTCCCAGGCGGCCAGAGGCTGTGCTGATGGGCACGTGTGTTTGGTGTGGCGTGGCTTGGCAGGGAAGGGGGGCACAGCCAGTCGGGGCTAGCGGCGCTGCCAACTCGCACCTCGTCGCCTGTGCTGCCCTGCCAGCCCGCCTCTGGGCAAGCAGGCGGCTGGAGGAGCGTGGCTCAGCCTGCTGAGACCTGTCGGCATGTCCCTGGGCAAAGCGGATCTTGCGCTGGTTCAGCAAACGCTCTGGCCTCAGGCAGATGGAGATGGTTGTGGTTTCCCCCTTTCCCCTCCCTTTCTCCTGGCAGCAGCCCATGGTTGGGGTGAGCTGTGTGTTGCTCACTGCGGTAGAGTTTCTCCCCTTGGCATCGCTTTCTGGCGCAGAGATCCAAGGAGGGAGCGACTTGCCCGCGGCCGCCTCCTGCAAATGCAGCTACTTAGTGCATGGAGGAGCAGCTTCACCTCCGGGTCCTGCCTGGGGGAGTGGGGCAGCGAGTTTAGGGCTGTGCGTGAGTCTTAGGCCAGCCCGTCAGCACTGCTGCTGGAGGGCTGTACGGAGGAAGGGGTGCTCCGGCATTGCCTTGAGGTTGGATTTGCATTGGGTTCATCCCCGGGAAGGCTGTGGCTCGAGTCCGGCTCTGACTCCTGGCGGGGCAGAGGCCAGGTAAATACAGCCTGGGCGGCTTCTCCTCCAGGCACTTAGCAAGGGAAAACGGTGTCGCTGGCAAACCCAAGGCTGGGGTTCAGGTGGCTCTCTGGTTTTGCTGCTGGTCAGCTGGGTCATGCAGGCAAGTCTTTGCACCTGCCCATGCCTCAGTTTCTCCACTAGCAAAGCTTTGGGCTGTGCTTTGAGATCCAGTGCTGGGCTTATGCCTCCCCCAGGAGCAATGCTGTTGCCGTGGCTGGTGGGATGCGCTGGAAAGGGCTGCCCGGTGCCAGGTGGCTTTGGGGCTTGGCTGGTGGCATCAGCTCGGTTGTACTGCTGCTGCTTCCCAGCTGGGGTGGCTGACACAGCCCTGCAGGGTCCCCTGCCTGTCCACCTGAACCTGTCCCCAACTTGGGCTGCACATAGAACCACTTGTTACTGCTCTGCTCCCTGCTTCAGCACAGGAGCTAGAAAACCTCCGTGATGGCTCATCTTACGCTGGGCAGCTGGAGAGGATTTCTTCTGCCCTTCAGCCACTGTCATCCCACAGTTCCTCGTCCTCTTGTTCTTTCGGCTGACCTTCCTCCTCCTCCTGCAGCCCTGGGCTGAGGCTGGGTCCCTGTGGGGGGATGTGATAAAGCTGATTGCAGAGGAAGCCCCAGAGCATTTGGGGCTAGGGGTGACCCTGAGTTATCCCTGGGTAGGATAAGACGCCACAGGCAGGGAGCTGCCCCAGTAGGACCAGGAATGTCACTGGTACCAAAATGCCTTTTGGGGTACCAGTAGCTTAAGCTGTGTGCACCTGTGTCCCTGTGCTGGGTGGCAGGGCCGGATTGTGTCCCCTTCCTGGAGCTCGGCGGGTGGCTTCATGTCCTTGCACCATCTGCGAGCGGGGACAGGCCATGAGCACCTGTGCACGGCAGTGTCTGCAGTGTGGGATGTGTCTCACCACGATCTCCGTGCAGGTGCTCTCACCTGCTGCAGTGGCTGCAGCTGGGATCGAGGTCTGGCTGGGAGAAGGGACTCACGTGGGGATGTCTGGGGCCGGGGCTGCGGGGCTGATGTGGCATGGGGTGCTCCAGGGGGGTTGCCATGCTGTAACCATGTGCTGCGCCAGATGGGACTCGCGTTCCCTCAGAAATGTGTTGCTCCTGCTCCAGATGCTGGCTCAGTGCCAGCCCAGCCGTGCCAGAGCAGCGCGGTGGAGGTGGCGCGGCCGAGACAAACATGCTGTGGTGTGGAACTGCTCACAGCTAAGCCAGGGTAGGTGCTCCTGGGGGCTCCCCAGCGTTCTCCAGCCCTGGAATAAGAAAAGGTGTTTGGAAATCCTCCACAGTGAATGTTTTGGGGTTACCAAGGAGAGGTGTGAATGTGGTGCATGCTCAGTGTCTTTAAAGCACCCTGCACGGGATTAAATTGCAAGTTTCACCTGCTGGGAACGGGCTCTGCATTGAACTTCACGGGCACAGCAGCTCCCCTGGTCCTGCTGCTGGAGGCTTGGCGTGTGCGGGTGATGCTGCTGGGATCTGTCGGGCGATGGATCTGGGCCAGGAGCTGTGCGGAGCACCGCGTTGGTGAGGCACATATGCCGGGATGCAAACATGTATGCGAAAGAGATCCTGGCTGTCTAAATAATGTGAAATATTGACTAGCTCTCGCAGATGGTGCTCCACGTGCAGCTTTGGGGACTGAACTTCTCTGTCTCCCCTTGGGTTTTGGTGTGATGTTGTTTTGATCCAGTTGGATGCTGGACTCTTGACAAACTTGTTGCCTGGTTGCTTTCAGTGGGATTGTTGAACCTGGGGGAAGCTGATTGCTGATGGGGTCTGAGGGGAAGGAGGGAGGGTTGCAGCGGGCTTGACTGGCTCCTTCACGCTCTCCTGCTGGCTTTTCCTTGTTTTTGAAATGATGGCGCCGACTGGGATGCTGGTTCTCGCAGGGCGCTGGGTTTGTCGTGGGGCTCGCGTGGCGGTTGGTGGCAGTGTTGCAGAGGAATTGCTGCCTCTAGCCAGGAGCTTGTGCTCTTACCGCTATTACGGTAATTGTATTCACTGATGAAATCCTGATGATGATTATTTGCCTGAGGACATTGCTGGGGGGCCCACTCTTGGAGAGGGCCCCCGTATCCAGGACATAATCCAGACCGCTGGCAGCAGGGCCTCAGGGACACACTGCTTTTGTATCAGCTTGTGGATGGGTGGCAGGTTTTCTGCTGTGTTTTGCCTTCCTCCGGGATACAAGATGCTGGTTTTGGATATGTGAAACTATGTTTTGTGTGAGCTGCTGTGGAGGATGCTCTGGTGTTTTCCCATAGCCCATACCCAGTGCTGGGCAGCTGCAGTGGGGACGGGCTGTATTGGCAAAGCTATGCTGGCAAGAGGATCTTATTGCTGCTCGGGAAGCATACTGGGGAGTGCCCTCACCCACAGGTCGCTGTAACGGTGATAAAACAGCTTATCAGCCAGGTGGTTAGGTCATTCAGCCTTCAGATTTAAGGCTCTGCTCAGAAAGCAGCACGCTGCGTTTGCAGCCCACCAGCTACAAAGTTAGACCCTGCAGAGGTGCGAGGGATGTGGTGGGAGACCCGCAGTGGGGGGTCAGTGCCTGAAGCGGGGGTCCTGAGCAGCGCTCCCCACCGTGGGCTGTGTGTGGTGTGCCTTGCGGCGTGTGTCCTTGCAGCCGCTGCTCCTGGCGCGTGCGGGACCGACAGCCACAACAGTCTGTGCTTCTGCGGGGCTCGTTCCAAGGCAGCGTGCCGCTTGGGCTGAAACATGTTTCCCTCTTCTGTTTCCCATTTTCTGCAGGCTTTTCCCATCTGCCTAATGGGCTCTACCCGTCGTACATTCCCCTGAGCCACCTCGAGCCCCCCAGCGCCGGCAGTCCTCTCCTGGCCCAGCTGGGTCAGCACAGCCTCTTCGAGTCACAGAAAGGTGAGTCTGCGTCCCCACGCACCCTTTCCTTTGGTCACCCCTGGGTGCTCGCCCTGTCCTTTGGGCTCGATGGGATGCTGGAGCTGCGAGATGCTGGGATGTTGAGGGTGAAGAGCAGGAACCCCCTGAAGTTATCATCCAGGGATGTTTCCTGGTCTTAGCAGGACCAAGGTCTTGGATGTGGCAGTGCTGTAGGGAACCTGGCGAGGTCCTTCCTTGAAACCCCCATGTGCTGCAGCATCGCCTGGCTCAGCATGTGTCAGGGACAGGGCTGTCCTGTGTCCCACCTGGGCCACGTGGAACCTGCCTGGTCTCCTCTGCCCTTGTCCTTCCTGGCCGTGTCTGAGACATCCATGAAACCTGTTCCTTCCTGGTTTGCCACCTCTCACCTCTGAGTAAGACTGAAGGTGTTGGAGGCCTGTGGTGATTTTGTTTGCTTTTGCTCCACAGATGGGTTCTACCTGTCCAGCCACGCGGGCCAGTCCGCTTTGCACCCGCAGCCTCCCCTCTCAAGGACTGCGGGCAGCCACACATCGAGCACTTTGCTCCGGGAGAAGGACCTTGGGCAGCTGCACAAGAGCTCGAAAGAAGGCCTGAAAGACCCTGGTGGGAAGGAGCGGGCATGCCGGAGTGATTTGTCCCTGCCCTTTGCCAAGAAGGAGGGCAAGCCAAAGGAGGAGCCCCGGCCCCGCAGCGTGGTAGACCTCACACAGGACACCAAACCCGACAGTGACCGGAAAGTGAGCGTGGTGGAGAAGGCGGTGAAGGTCGGTGAGCGTCTCTCACCGTTCCTGGCTGAGCACATGCCAAATCGGGGCGCGGGCAGTGGGGAACCCAAGTCCAAGAACCCGCTGCAGAGCTCTTCCCTCAGCAACTGCAATGGAGGCGGGGACCCCATGCTGAAGGTCCTGGGTGCCGAGCAGGACCGCTGTGCCAAGGATCCCGCTCGGCATGATGAGAACATGAGGCCTTCTGCGCACGCCCATGCCGAGCGGCTGAAGCGGGGGGAGCCCCTCCTGCCCTCCGTGGGTGCTTTGCACGTCTCCTGCAGCTGCCCATCCCCGCACCCCTCGCAGCCGGGGAAGATGACGCCGGCCACAACATTCCCTCCGCAGCCCGTCCATTCTAGCATGTACACCATCTTCCCGCCGGCCAAGGAGCTGGGGAGGGAGCACAAAGTCATCGCCCCCACCTTCGTGCCTTCAGTTGAAGCTTACGACGAGCGGAGCGGGCCCATCCAAATCGCCTCACAGGCCCGTGACAACAAGGTGAAGGACAAGGACCTCGGCAAGGTGGGGGTGCTGCAGTCGCCCACGGAGCGGTGCCTCGCGGATGCCTCCCGCACGCTCTTGTCCCAGGACTTTTCTTGCCACAGCGATGCCAAAAGGATGGAGGCTCTGAGGGAGAAGGGCTCAGTGATCAGGGCGAACTCCATGGCACTGAAGAGACAGGTCACTTCGGAGCCCTTCCTCAACCGGCCGGGGCTGGGCTCTCCGGAGAGCAGGGAGTTCCTGGCCTCCAAGGACTTGCTGAAGCCAAGTCCGGAGGCAGAGCATCGACCCTGTGAGCGGGACCGCTTCCAGCGATCCAGCTCCAAAGAAGCGGCAAAGGTCTACGGCACTTTGGACTCTTCCCGGCAGCACCTGGACCACGGTCAGCTGAAACCACCCGAGCAGAAGTGGAAGCCCTTTGAGATGGGCAACTTTGCTACTACGCAGATGGCGGTGCTGGCCGCGCAGCACAACCACGTCACCCGGGCAGAGGAGGAAGCCAAGAAGGTCTACCTTGACCCCAGCGGCTTGCCACGGTCCTCAGTGGTGGGCTCGCGGAGCGCTGCAGATGTCCTCCACCCCGCCTCCCATGGCGAGGGGTCGGCCATGCAGAGCCTCATCAAGTACAGCGGCAGCTTTGCCAAGGAGACTGCATCCCGGCAGAGCTGTGGCAAGAAGAGCCCCTTTGGGGGCTTGGGCAACGTGAAGTTGGACTCTTCGCAGCTGGGTGCCTCCAAAGTGCAGCAGCTGCTGTTGCAGCAGCCAGCGAAGCAGCTGAAGAGGGACCCCGAGAGACCCGAGAGTGCCAAATCCTTTGGCCGTGAGAGCATCGGCTCCCAGGGTGAGGTGGAGGTGAGGCACTTGCCTGTCGGCATCGCCGTGGCTGTGGCCCGGCAGAAGGACAACAGCAGCAGCAGCAGCAGCAAACTGGGGCCCAGCTTGGCAGACCGGGATCGCTCGCTGTCTCTCAGCAGCATCAAAGGTAGGTTCCCCACATCTGTCCTTGGGACTTCCCTGCAGGATCTGTTTCCTGGGGAAGCAGCCACCCAGTGCAGGCTGTGTGGCGTGAGCTGAGTTTGGCGTCCTTAGCTCCCTTTGTCTCCCGTTCCCAGCCAAGGGCACGCTGTAAACCACAGCGGGGAGCAAGATGCCCTGTGCAAGAGGGAGTCCCCTTTCCCCGGTTCCATCCCCTCTGTCCATCTCCGAGGACAACCCTTCTCCATGTGTCTGATCCCCGTTGGCAAAGGGAGGGACAGAGAAACCCCTTAATCTACCTTTGTGCTGGTGTTTTAATCTCACGGTTTTGACTTAAGCCAGGGTGCTGGCAGGCGGGGGATGGCTCCGGCGAGCTTGTTGGTGCTCTGCTTGCCTTGTGTAGCAAGATAACGCCTGGGGGCTGCCTAGCACGGGGAGAACTCTGCTCTGGTGTGCCAAGGAGCCGTGCCAAAGCACATGGCCGGTGAGCAGTGGCTGGGCTTTCTGGTTTTGGCCTTTGCCTTTCCCGTTTTTTCTGCCTTTGCCCCCCTCTCCCAAACCTCGGCAGCGAGAGGCAGTTTCTCTCAGCCAGCAGCCCCTCTCCCCGTTCCCATCGCCTCCCGTCGCCCTCCCCACGGCCCGGCGGGAGCCGACCGAGGACCTCGTGGGCAGCACAGGGAGCTGTTTGTTCAGCCGTTCAATCGTCCCAGACCCTCCCAGCTTGCGTTAAATGTAATTTACTGAGCCGAACTAAAAGGCTGCAAACAAGGGTTGAATTCTGGCAGGCCTCCGGGCTCGTTGCTAAGTGATGCAGTTGGCTTTCAGACAGAAAACAAGACTGCTTTTCTCCTCCTCTCGCCCCCCAAATGCTGCCCCCCCTTTGTGTGCCAGGAGATACTCGTCTAATAACATTAGCTTGCTTGCGCTGAGTGGACGGTGCTTGAATGTTTAGACCTTTTAAGAAGGAGAAAGCAGGCTTTAGTTGGCTAATCTGTAGTATTTGGCAAGTAAAATGCAAGTATTTAGTGCCGGGCATTGGTTGTCAAGGAAACGGACCTAAGCCTTTCCTCCATGCATAACTGATTGAATTTTTCTATGCGGTCCGTGCGTCATGTTCATATATATAGACAAAATGATCATTCACTGTCTGGACAATCGTCAGTCTGTACAGAAAAGGGACCGTTCTGTCGGCGGGGTGGGGGCTAGGCGGGAATTAGAGGGATAAGAAAGCTTGTGTGTGTTTGTATGGGGGATGAGAGAAAGATGATAAACCCGTCTATAAATAACGGCGCGCAAGTAATGTAGATGGGAGAGGGAGGAGCGGAGATAAAATAACAAATAATGTGTTTCTAATAAAAGGCTAGGGGTGGGGGTCAACTCACCTTGTGCCAAGGAGGGGAGGGGGGCTGTGAGTTGTCCAAGGGCTGGCTCCATACGGCTGACGCTGAAGAGGCAGTTGGGCATTGACTGGGGGATAACTATATAGCAAAAGGGGCTCCAAGGAAGGAAAACCTGGGCTAGAGAGTGGATTTGTGTGCAAGTGAGGATGCTGGCAGAGAGGCAGGGGGGGATGCTGGGGCTCCGGAGGGATTCGCGAGCCCCGGTGCCTTGTGCCATGGAGGCTAGGTAGTAGAACTGAGCCGTGGAGGCTGCATGGCACATTGTTCACTGAGTCGTGGAGAGGCTTGCTGGGGACAGCCACTGCAGGTGGTATCCTGGCAGGCTGCAAGGGAAATGTGGTGACCCTGGGAAGTCCTTTGGGAAGGAGAGGTGTGTGCCAGGTTTTAAAGCATCTTTACTTTCTGCCTGGAGCCCATGGAAGGAGCCTTGGGGAGAGGAGCCGGGAGAGATGTTGTCTTGTTCCTGGATTCCTTCTGACAGTAAAAGCTAAGGGAATTGGAGACTTGACAGAAAAAAACCCTGGGCTGTCCAGGTTTGTGGAAATACACAGCGGAGCCCTCCTTGAAAAGGCTGCCTGTCAGCAGAATCGACTTGATGTTCTGAGATGCTTTCCTGTGTGCCAAACCTTATCCAGATGGGAGAGCGAGGACCTTGGGAAGGGCTGCCAGGGAGCCAGGGTGCAGCCGTGCAAGGCCGTGCTGCACCACTGAGCCCTGCGGGGTGCAGAGCATCGCCCGGGCAGGGGATGTGGCAGGGAGGACCGGGAGCTGGGGGGAAGCAGACGCCTTCCTCCTGGCCCTGTTAGGTTGGCTGGCTGCTCGCTGCAAGCAGGTTCGAGGTTTAGGAGCGGATCTTATCACCAAAGCATAACATGGAGAGAGGCAAGAGGGAATTGTGGAAAGAATGCATATGCAAGAAAGAAGCTAGGGAAAAACTAGGGGAAAGCAAGCCTGAAGTCAGGCAGTTGGGGTGAAGACCTCGGATAAAATAAGGGAGAGGTGGCTCCAGTACCTGGTCCTGACAGGGCCAAGTGAGGCGCTGCTCTTTGCTCTTGTGAAGGTGCTTCCTAACCTCTCGCAGACACGGCTGCTACCGTACTGGGCTGTATTTGCAAAGAGCTGTTCTGATTCTGGACAAGTTGTTTCTCCAGCCAAACATCCAGCCCCGGTTTTTTGGACTCTTGCCCTCATCTGCCATATGTTTCTGCCTCGCCAGACCCTTTCTTGTTGCATGGCTCGGGGACGGGGGGCGGGTGGGTGTAGATTCCCGCCAAGGGGTTGAATTGCAAAACAGAGCGTGCTGGTTTTGTGAGGGTCCATCGTGTTGGCTCTGCCTGTTGCAGAAGGACAGGGATTTGAGGCATACTCGGTGCTCCCAGAGTGATTTACCGGAGCAGAAAGTGCTTCAGAAGGTGCAGAGTTAAAATCCACCCCCTGCAAGATGTGCTAAGCAGGTCTGTGTGGTTTGATGCAGGGGTTTAGCTGGGAATTGTTGTCTCCTGAGGTGGGAAATCGGCCACTGTCCTAGAGGAAAAATGGTCTGGTTGGTTCTCTTGCTCCCAGGCTGGTGGCTGTCCTGTCCTGGGAGACCGACCTGGCCTGGCGAGTGGGTCCCTTGGTGGCTTGGAGACACAAACTTCAAACCACATGTGCCTGGGTGCTACCAGGAGCCGCCTTAGTGAAAATATCTAAGGGAGTAGACAGCCTTGCCCACTCCTTTAGGACATGAACCTGATACAGTCTTGGGGACAGTGGCATTTGTGTGTGCTGGCTCCCAGGGTACTGTCTCTCTACACCCAGAGGAGAGGGGACAGCTTTCCCTGGGCTGTTTCTTATATCTGGTGGTGCTGGGTTGTCTCTTAGGGCACGGACGCTCAGAAGAAGACTGTGGGGACGAGAGGAGCCGCCACCGGGACAGCCATCTCCTGGCAGGGCGCTTGGAGCGGGATCAGGAAAAGCTGCTCAGGTGAGAGTTGGAGGCAGATGGGGCCTCTTGCCACAGTGCCACAAGCTGTGCTCAAGGACAGGCTGTCCGAAGAGTGGACGGGATTGCATCCGCCCTGGTGTAGCTGCTGGCACCAGCCTTGCCGGTGTGGAGAGGAGCACTGGGTGGGGTATCACAGGGTTATAGGCAGATCCTGAATCCGCAGCAGAGCAGACTGCTGCAAATCCATGCCTGCCTCAAAGGGCTGGAGAGATGGGATGTTTTATTCTGGACATGACATTAACCACCTCCATCCAGCTTTTCTTGAGTGTCTGACGCTGGTTTGCAAGCATACCTGTTCTGCAGACTGGTCCATAACGCTGGGCTCCTCCAGCCAGGCAGTAACCTGCAGCACTCAGACCCTCTCTCACTCTCTCTCTTGCCTCCTCCATCACCAGAGAGAGCAAGGAGCTGGCAGATTTCGCTCGGATACACCCCTCTGGCTGCGCCACGAACGGTTTGAACTCCAACCTCATGGTGACGGGAGGCCCAGCCTTGGTGGGCTCTGGGCGCTGGTCTGCAGACCCAGCTTCGCACTTGGCAGCTCACCCGTGGCTCCCCAGGACGGGGAGCCCCTCCATGTGGCTGGCCGGCCACCCCTATGGTGAGTGCCCTGGGAGGGGAGGGAGCGATGTGTCCATGGCATGTTCACACTGATGCCATCCAGGGAGAGGTGTTTCTGAGTGCCCAGTGAAGCTGCTGTCTGACCACGGGGGAAAGGGAAGGAGGTTTTTTGGAGCTATCAAATAGCAGATGACTTCTGGCATGGGTAGGAGCTGCCTGCATCCCCTGAGTTGTGACTGTGGTGTTTCTTCTTCCAGGACTTGGTCACCCTTCCCTGCACCAAGGCATGACTCCAGGCTTCCCCCCTGCCATGGGGGGAGCTCTGCCTTCCGCCTACCAGTTTGCCAGAGACCCACAGTCGGGGCAGCTTGTTGTGATCCCCAGCGAGCACTTGCCACACTTTGGTAAGGATGTGAGCACGGTCCCTGAGGACCATGCTTTGACAGCTGTGGAGGAAACAGGCTTTGGAGTGGGCTAGATGGGAGTGAACGTACCCTTGGGGACCAGCAGCCACAGCTCTAGCATGGCATGAGCTGGCCACTTGTTAGGTGTGTTTTGGAGATGGAGTTGTGTAATCTTAGGCAGTGGCTCCTCATCCCCTGCAGGACCCTGTAGAGTTTGAGTCCTTGGTTAGGACAGTCTACTCGTGGGCTCAGCCAGGGACAGTCAAACCAAGGGTGCCTAGAGAGCAAAGCAAAGTCAGATGGCCCTAGGACCCGTGGGATAGTGGGAGTGGGGGTGCTGAGGAGAAGGCAGCACACTTTCCCCTCTGCATTTCTGGGTGCGTTTCTGCATAGCCTGGTGTTTGGCATTCCCCACACCCTGGGACTGGGGTAGAGACACTTGGTCTGATTGATCCTGAATCCCCTAACCATCCCCATCCTCCTGCCTCCCTGACTGCATCCCTGCTCATTCCCCAGCGGAGCTGATGGACCGGGCGCCCCCGCTGTGGCCCGCCATGTACCCCCCAACCAGGAGCTCCCTCCAGCACGCTCACCAGCTCCAGCTCCTCTCTCATCAGCAGCTGCTGCGGCAGCACGAGCTGTACATCCTGCAACAGCAAGCAGCCCACGCCATGGAGCTACAGAGGAGTGCCCAGCTCGTGGTATGTTTTCAAGAGCTTCTTGCTTGGGCATGAAATAAGCCTGAAGCTGGAGTGTTGGTGGGGAAAGAGCAGCTGTGCCTGCGTTGCAAGTGTGCTGCAAGGATATGGATGCATTGAGTGATCCTGGCCTGGTCCCTGGGGTGTGAGGCTTTCAGTGCATCCTGCACAGTTAGGGTGGGTTTTGGAGGGATTTGGTGTACAGCCATTGAGCAGTGCTGTTGGGAGGGCTGCCCAGCAGCAGTGTGACTGTAATTCCTTCCCTAGGGGTGTCTCTTGTTCAGTTGAGTGGTTTCATCCGTGGTCACCTCCAAACAAACCTCCTGAGTGGCTCGGAGAAGCAGCTGCAATACTGGCAGCAGTCATGCTGGGTCTTGGAGCCAGCTCCCATTCACCAAACAATTTTGGAAGTTGTGAGCTTTCATTTGGGCGTTCTACACCCATTTAATTTTTACAGTGGTCATCTGGTTTTCAGCCTTCATTTTGCGTGTGTGCTTGTTAGGCTGGAGGCTTGGACATAGAAGTGGTTTGCTTTGGTTGCAAATGAAAGCTGAGATACCCTTCACATGACTCCTGGAGCTGAGAATTTGTAAAGCAAGCTATCACAGATCAGTGTCATCCTCCATCAGATTGGTCTTAAAATGGTGTTGCGTCAGGTGTTTTATTGCAGTGCATATTTGATAAGACCATATTTTGGTCTTGCTAGGTGGTAGACCTGTACCGCTTTCCAAGAGCAGGTAGAGATGTGCTGAGTTTTGCTCTGTTCTTGTCGCAGGAGAGATTGAAGGCTAACGAGCAGCGTGCAGATATGGAAGAGAAGGTGACGAAACGGAGCCTGGACAGTGCCAAATCAGGCCTTTCCTCCTCTGCCTCGGGACTGGTGCACCGAAAACCACCCGTGCTGTCTCCTAGCACCTCCACGTCCTACAGCAAGGCTGTGAGTCCACCTCCCCTCTCTCCCAGGGCCTCACCCGTGTCTGTGCTCAAAGCTGAGGTGATCCAAAAGATGGAGGAGCCACCTTCGCAGCCAGCCTACTCCTACCCTGCCACCCCCAGCTCCCATCCTTCCAGCCCGCCCCCCGCCTCTCCACCCCCTGCCCCTGCCATCCCTCCAAAGGAAGAGGCACCCGAGACCGTGGAGAAGAAAGACCTGGAGCTGGAAAAAGAGGCTGCTGGTCCATATCAGGCCTTGTTCCCAGGTAAGAGAGCCCTGCTTTAGCAGAGTCCTGTTGTGTTTGTGCCTGCCTCCCTTTTTCTCCTTGGCTCTTTCCTGCTTCCATCCCTTCCCCTAGAGAAAACCACTTAGCTCCTCTAAAAGGGGGGAGAGGCAAGGACCAGGGGTGGTTTGATGGACTAGGATTAATGTCTGGGTCATAGGGGCACCTAGGGCTGTAGACTGTCTTCTTCCCTTGGGTCAAGCCTGGGTTGGTTCCTCCAGGGCTGAAGCCTCACGGGAAAGGATGGGAGAGGCAGATGTCTCTCCATTTGCAGGAGAGTGCTGTAAAGGTGCAGAAGGGACCTCTGGGGTGCTGCTGTCTGTGTCAGCTTAGCCAGGAGAGAGGTGCCCAAAGCAGCTACTGCTTGAGAACAGGAAGGGATAAGAGATGGTGGAAGCAAAGGGAACACGTCTTTGCCTTAGTGAGACAGAAAGTGCTTTGGAGATCCGGCCATTACACAGCCTGTCCCTGCTGATATCTTGCAGAGATCCCGCCGGGATATCCATTCCAGTCCCTGCCTCCCTCCTTTGGAAGACACTATCCCTACCTCCTCCAGCCCACTGCAGCATCTGATGCGGATGGCCTGGCTCCTGACGTCCCACTGCCTGCTGAAGGCTCTGAGCACATGGAGCTTTCCCCAGAGGTCAAGCCCATCCACCTGTCTCCGTCCAAAATGCTAGAGCCCATCCAAGCAGCAGCAGAAGAGGAGTCCTTGGAAGAGAGGGTGAAATCAGAGGTGCAGATGGAGGAAAGTCAAGAAGGCATCTGTGAGCAGGACATGGGGACTCTGAACATCACCACCTCTGCAGCCGTCCCAGTGCAGAATGTGGACAATTGCAATCTCCTGTTGCATCAAGGTGAAGCCCTGGGTGCTATGGAGCAGGACCAGGAAGACCTCCAGAGCTGCCCACCTCCTTACCAGGTTGTGGCCTGCCCTGCAGAAGCAGAGGCTCAGGCAGAGACTGGGAGTGGAACTGAAAGCTGCGCCATGCACATGGACTATGATGGTTTGCTCGTGCACACGGAGAACGAGCCACCTGAGATGGACCTGACACCCCAGCAGGAGGAGGCCTCTGTGGCCATGGATCTGCAGAGTGCTGATGTGGCCCGTGCAAGGGAATTTCCCAACCTGCCCCCTGAGGAGGGGGAGCAGGGGCCAGAGATCCCTTCCTACACGGAAGAGGCAATCTCTTGCCAAATCCCAGCTCTGGACATCAAGCCGGGTGACCCGCTGGCTGGGATGAACGCTTTGGTGGCTGCCACAGAAATGCCTCAGGCTTGTTCCTTGTTGACTACCACCAGTGTCACTCCATCCCAGATGAAGGTGGAGGTGTTAACGGATCAGGCCTTGGAGCACTCCTTCCTGCAAGGGATCACTTTGCTGAGTGAAATTGCAGAAATGGAGCTGGAGAAACGGAAGCAAGAAATGCAGAGTAAGTTGTGAGTGCAGAGCCTGGCCAGCCTTGGGCCAGGTTGGGTCTCCATGTGTACAGTCCCTGCACTCTCTGTGCGAGCCGAGGAGCAGAGGTGCAGGTGGGATCTCTTGCAACCTCAGCAAGAAGGGCATTGCCCTGAGTTGCACGAGTCGTTGGTACTTCGGATGGGGTCGGAGCAGGGTTTTTGTAGCAGTAGGCTGAGCGACGTGTGGCTTTCGTACTGCTCACCCCTTCCAAAGGCTCTCGCCATGTCTAGACAGCTTGTGGTATGCGTAGCGGAAACGGAGCCCCACTTGCCGAGAGCTGCCAGGGTAACACCCTTCTGGCAGGCACTGAGTCTACAGTCTGTCGGGGTTTGGCACAAGAAGCCCCAGTAGCTCCAGATGATGCTTTCCAAGAGCTTGGCAGGTCCTGAAAAGATCTCACCTTCCAGTAACTTCCTGAGGCGAGACGTGATGGGAACTGCCAGTTGCACCATGGCTGGGTACAACAGGAGATCTCAAGCGGGGGCTGAGGGGGGCTGAGAGGCTCCTTGACCTGCCATGGTCCAGAAAAGGACATCAGCCTCTCCTTGGGCCTGCCTGAGGAGCAGTCTTGGAACGTGAACCTCTATAGCTTTGTTTTTTTCCTGTCCTTTCCAGCAGGTCCAGAGAGTTTCCCTGTCCGGCCAACACTGGAGAGTTTGCTGGCTGCCAGCACCCACATGCTCATGGAAGTACTTTCCACCCCCTTTATGGAAAGTCTGAAAACCATCCGGCTGCCTCGAGAGCTGAATCCCAACAAAAAGTACAGCTGGATGCAGAAGAAAGATGAACCCGTAAGTAGCTCTTAGTGTGGCTGAGCCTGAAAAGCCACAGTACATCCACTCGCTGCAGCTTGCTCTTCCAGCCCCACTTTGCCACCCGGCTCGTGCTGCCCTTCTGCACTCAGCGAAGCGAGCTGGCTCTGCCCTCGTGTCACGTTTGTAGCTGCGCAGGAGGCAGCCTGGTGTCATTTAGCTTCCTCCCTTGTTTGTGAATCGACACATTGAATTCAGCAAGACCCTCGGCGGCCCTAGAAGTGGTTTTTGTAGTACAAAGCCAGCAGGAACTCCTGTGTTACTGCTTTGGTGGGGGGATATGTAAAGCTAGTGGCAGGAGGACTTTTCCATCTTTTTTTCTTTGCTGACTCTTCCCCATGGGAGAGACTGACAGATTACTTTGTACCCAGCAAATAAGTGTTCCAAGTCAGGGAATATTTTGATCTGTCTTTTTTAAAAAGGCAGAAGAGACTCCACGGGTGTATTTTATCCTACAGGTTCTTTCCCAAGGTTGCTCTCCCTCAAAGCTGCTGCCATCCCTTGCATAAGGCTCAGAACAATTTGGGCTGGCTGGTTTTATTTGTGTGCTACCCTAGGGCTGTGCTTGTGGTTATGGGTGTTCTGCTCCGCTGTAGGCATGGAGGGCTTCCCTGCCAGGCTGCAGGTCTTGGCCATTGCAAGGGCACCCCAGTGGGCATCACCCCAGCCTAGGTGAGGGCCTGGACAAGCCCTGACCTTCTCGCCTCCTCTTGCCTCCCCACCCTAGATGTACTCCATCAAATCGGCCATCGAGAACATGGATGCAATGGAGCTGGACTACAGGATGAGGCTGGCAGAGCTGCAGCGGCGATACAAGGAGAAGCAGCGGGAGCTGGTAAAGCTGCAGCGCCGCAGGGACTCCGAGTAAGTCACAGGCTGCTCACTCGATCTTTTTTTTTCCAGCTGGGCACTTTCACTGCCTCTCGGTCTGGGAGAGAAAACAGCCCTCCACCTCTCCCTGTCTCCTCTCCTCTCCTCCTGGTACGGCCCGCCAGAGCTTTGCACAACACACTGCTAGGCTATGTGACACGACAACCTGATCACTGGTGAATGCAGCTGGGAGACCATATTAGAGACAACCTTGGCTTCAGCAGCTCAGTTTAGCAGTTTGGTGACAGGCGAAGGTTCTGGGTTGGCTCCTGTTCTTGCTTGCTTTCTTTTATTTTTTTTTCTTTTTTCTTCTTTTTGGATTTATTTGCTTTATTTTTTTCCCCTGTTTGTTTTGCTTTTTGTTCGCAAAATTTGCTTTTGCTTTTTTTTTTCTTTGCTTTTTTTTTTTTTTTGTTGCCTTGGTTAACAGTGAAGCGTGTGGTTTTTTTAAAGGGAAAAGCATGACGAGAAAAGTAGAAGCTTGGCAAGAAGAGGCCCTGGAAGGCCCAGGAAGAGGAAACTTGGATCAAGCGCTCTGTCACCCATTAAGGAGAGAGGGAAGAGTGACAGCAAGAGTGGAAAGTAAGGCTGGAATTTGGGGAAGATGGGAAAATGGCAGGGTCACTGCACCAGGGTCTTACTGGGGAGAGTATCTCAGATGCAGCAGGGGCTCGCCGTGGCGTTGTGTTGTCAGGCCGGTCTCTGGCAGCAGTGGTGTTGTGGAAGCGTGTGTATTTCATGGGAGTGTGTCCTTACAGTGGGAATACAGTGCCAGCGTCCTCCCTTCCTGCTGGTAGAGCACGTATCTGTGCTGCTGGGTGCAAATAGGACAGGCTGAGTTGTGCAGCGGTGAGGTGATGCAGAGCAGCTGACTGGGCAGGGACCTGTAGATGAGGTCTTGGTGTTGGGGAGCGCGTCCTTGTGTGTTTTCAGGAGAGCGGACGGTGCAAGCGGGTGCTGTGGAGCTAATTGCAGGGATGTTGATGTCAAAACCTGGAAGGATAGGGCTATTCCAGGTTATCTACTTTGCAGGGCCTTTCTGCTGTCTTCATCTCTGTTCCCTTAATCAGTGGGAGCTGGTTTCGCCTGACCTCTCTCTTTCAAGTGTCTGGATCGTTCTGTCTTCTGCTTTTTTCTCTTTTGCAAGTCCAGCTGCTCTAGTTTGGATGCCTGGATCTCACTGCCGTTGGCCATCTAACCATCCATAGGTGGCCAAGTCTCTCCAATGGGAAGGCACCTCCAAGTTGCCTGTGTGCTACATATTTTTGCAAATGTCCTTTCAAAACTACAAAATAGATTCAGGTGCCCAGCTCCCACTGACCATGCGCTTCTGAAAATCTGTCTTCTTGGTGGCTCTGTGTTTTGCTTTTTGTGTTTGGATGGCTGGACAGGTTGGAGGCATCCAGAGGTGGCTGGAGTTGTGCATGTGTGCGTGCATGATCATGTTGTGTGTGCGTGTTCCCACATCACAGGAATGCTTGAGCAGCCTGGTGTGGGAGATGGAGACGCACCCTCAGCCAGTGTCCAGGGCCTGAGGTGTTGGTTTAGCTGTCTGTGGAGGTCAGCAGAGAGGACGGAGGGGAGGGCAAATACCTGGAAACTGAGAAGGCTGCCCAGGTCAGTGGCTTTGTGGTGGTGGTGTGACCTGGGCCAGCAGGCTTAATGTGGAGGAGGTGGCATATGAGAGCTTTTAATGGAGGCTTGGTAGGGGTCTTGAAGTGTTGACTGATGATCCATCAGATAGTTATTGGAGACAGCTGGGGAGCAGTGAAAGATGTGTTTGTAGTCTCACCTACTTTATTTTTTCTTTTTTTATTGTTTTTTTACCCCCTTCTTTCCCCCCAAATCCCAAAGAGGGACCGAAGCCGTAGATCACACATGCCTCTTTCAGAGGGGCCAGGCTTGTAAAGCAGACCGCTTGTCCTTTGAGCAAGCCAGTCCTTGCAGTGCCCTGTCCCTCTGTGTCACACTGCGTGGCAGTTCCTTACCACCTCCTTGCTCATACCCGAGCAACCAGGGCAAGTGTCTGGGCAGTGAGGCACCTCCCTGGGCCTCGGGAATCTCCCTCTGCACCTACAGAGTCCATGAGAGTAGAGGTGGGAAAAGGGCTACAGGGCCAGCTCCGCTGTCTATCCTTCCCTCTGCTGCTCTGTACCAAATCAGGCACTTTATGGTGGCTGTTACTCAAGACACCAAATATTTCCTTTCAGAGACCACCTTGCAGGTCTGCGATTTCAGTCACCCTCATCTGTGCCAGTGGCCAGGAGCGTGCAAGAAGGGCTTCTTGGCTCTCCTGTTTGGTGGAAAACCTTGTCCAAACTACTGTCACTTCACAGTGGACTTAGCTCCTGCTGAGGATCCCCACTGTCCTAGGAGGCATTTAACCTCACTTTTGAGCTTGGTGGGGATCACAGGGAGGAAAGCCCCCCACCTTGACCTATCCTGTGCTTGGCTTACAGACTGAGCAAGTCCTTGTTGCTCTCTGAAGACTCTGAGACTGGTGAGGGCATGAAGAAGAGGCACAAAGGGGCCCTCCCGGAGGAGGATGAGGATGTGGAGAGCGGCAATGGCAAGATGAAAGGGAGGAACCAGAGCTGGGAAGAGCATGATGCAGCTCCCAGCTTCTCAAATGAGGTCAGTGCCCTCATGGGGAACATGGAGCCACAGGCCAACAGCAGATCTCTTTCCTGCTTTGCTAGCATTGGCTTGTAATGGGTAACTCCTCCTGATCTTAGAACATCTGCTTTCAGTTCATGTGGGTTTAGAAGTTCTTCATGAGAGGACTGTGTGCCGCAGAGGGGTGTTTGCAGAGGCTAATGTTGTCTTTTGGAGGTTGGACCTCTTTGGTAGGCAGCAGAGAGGCAAGCACCTTCAAGCCAGCCAGAACATTGCAGTGTTGCACTAGCTCTGAATCCGGAGCAGTGCTTGTCTTACCCCTTTGTCTGGTGAGATAGTGGAGGGGAATGGAATTCCTGAAGCAAGGGAGGAAGGGGAGAGCAACTTCACTATATTCAGTGCAGGGTTTTCTTCTGTTCCTGTTGAGGCAATGAGGTATTTACTGGAGCTTTAAGCTGCTGATGAAATCCAAAATGCATACAGGCAAAGTACTGTTACAGCTGCTGTTATCTAGCTGCAGCACATGTAAAGTATATTTACTTTTTTCAAGAAGCAAGAAAATACTGAAAAGGATGTAACAGCACTGGCTGTAATGCAGTGGTGCTGATGCTCTCGCTGAGAGGTATTTGGATCTTTTTGGCATCCTCGCCTCTGGAGCGGGTTGATATGTGGAAATCCATGTTTATTTGGCTGGGGCTTGGGGTAAAGAAGATTGTTAATCCTCATGATTTAGAGAAAAGCTTGTAAAACCAACCCCATAATACGCTGAAAACCAGAAGGTGTTGAGAAAAAAGAACTCCAAAACATGTTTCTCTATGAACATATTTATTTTGGAAGAAAATTCAGTTTTTCTAAGTTAATCTTGTGATTTTGTAGTGCTTGATAAGGGTAAAGCTGTGCTGTCTGCTGACATCTTCCTCTTCTTCCTCCCTAGCACCATTGTGGGTTATGGCAGCCGGGACTTAAGACTATAATTTTGAGGCCTTATTAACAAGAGTGCATGAGAGATGGTTATGAGGGCTAGTAAAATCGCTCAGGTCTGCCATGGTACCTGCTCTGCATTCACCTGTGTCTCTTCCTTTCGCCTCGGCAGTTAAAGCTGAAAAAGAAGAAGGTGGCATCGGATCAGGAGCAGCTGGCCAGCAAGCTTGATAAGGCTCTGTCACTCACCAAACAAGACAAGCTCAAATCCCCCTTCAAGTTTGCTGACAGTTCTGGGGGAAAGCCAAAAACTAGTGGAGGTGGCAGCAGGTACCTCCCACCCCACGAGGCTCTGCCAAGCAAGGAGGAGAAGAAGAGCCTGGCCAAGAACCTGGGCCTGTCACTGAAAACCACCAAGGAAGGTAAAAACAAGGTGGCTGCCAAAATGAAGAAGATGGAGGTGGGGTTAAAAGTCAAAAATCAGCTCAAGGTTTCCCATTCACCAGCAATATCTGAAGTTAGCAGCTACTCCTATAGTAAGTAACCCCTCATTTCTCTCTTCTTACAGTGTAATCTGTTGTGGGGGCTTGTGGTGGGGGTCTCTGGCCTCTTGGAAGGGGTTTTGGAGATGGGTCTGGTTTTGCTCATACCACCTCCCTGGCTAATCAATGCTGTGGCATCTTTGGGATCAGCATGAGTTGTCTGCCCATCCTGCTGTCCCAGAGGTAGCCAGTATCAGTGCATCTCTTCCTAACCTGTTGTACTGATTGTCAATGGGGAAAAATGCTTTAAAAAAGAAGTTGACCCACTTTCTTGCTTTCGGTGGGAGCAGACACTCTCTTTCAATGTGTCGGATGAGTACTCATAGCCTCTACGCCAAGAGGTGGTTAATGGCTGACTTTTGGAAGTCCTTGTTGAGTTGGATGGGAGTAGCTTTAGGATTATGCCATGGAGTCAGTTGGAGAAGGGACAGCCTACGGGGGACACTGGTGTTCCTAAGCATCCTCCTGCCCTTTGGTGTTGTGGTTTTGTTCCCGGCTGACTGTGCTCAGCCTCCCATTTCTCTCCTCAGTGTGCATCTCCACCCTGGCATCCTGTGTAGTGATTGTCATTTCTGAACTCAGAGTGCACCTGAGGCAAAGGTTCCTGCAACCGAGCAGAGCTAGGGACCCCTATTACAGAAGGAAAAATCTGAATTGCAGATAGTGTTGGGAAGACTGTAGAATGGTAGAAGAGTCTGCAACGGTTCAGGCAGATGGTGGGGCAGAGAGCATGTGAGGGACTTTGGAGTTTATGGTCTGAGGCCTGGCTGTGTAATTGTCTTAGCTCACTTGCATATGCGTCTTTTCCTTCGCTTGCAGCTATTTCAGTCCCGTGTTAAAACCCTGATGGGGTGTTTGTATGCATAACAAATACATCTCTCGGTGCCACACCGGTTTAGAAATTTCGCTAATGGGGAAGATGATGAGCTAGTGATCCTCCAATGGAACAAATGTTTGGCATGAAATTAGCCATTTACATGGCAAAATAGAAGCCATTGTGTCCACTGGACTTGAACACAGCCTTTGGCTGATCTTGCTGTACACATCACCCAACAGTCCTGTTCTTGAATGTGCTTTCTCCCAAGGACAGACACATGGCTCCTAAACTCGGAGCTCTGGAGCTAATGGGGAGAGGAGGCATAGGCTGTTGCTCGAGCTAAAAGCCTTGGCTTCTGCCAGAGGGAGCTTTTGCAGTGCCCTTGCACTTGTTACTGTGATTTCATGAACAGAAACTCCCTCCCAGACCTAAGGGAGCTTCTATCTGACCACTCTTTTCTCCAGCAAGTCTCCTGATGTAGGAATGTGCCCCTTCGTCCCACAAATCTCAGCTCAGGAGGGTTGTTGTCACTGAGGAACGGACTCTGAAGTGGCTCAGCTTTGGTGCGTGGTTTTTCAGCTGTGTGCAGGTTTAAGGAAAGGGCTTTAGCTTGTTACTTGGTCACTCAAGCGTGATGGATTTGGGGAGGCAGGTCGAGCATATGGCAGCACCTCCCATGACTGGTGGGCCGCTCTTGTGGAGGAGGAGAAGCGGGACTGGTGCCAAGTCCTTCTGCCTCCTAACCTCATGATTTTCTAGCTGGAGTCCTGAAAACCTTCGGCATAGATCCAAAGGGCAAGCTGAGCATCCTGTTCCCACAGATTTTAACAGAAGTCAGATGCCCAAAACCATTTGCTTATTTGGGTTTTGGGCCTCCTAAACTTGCTGTCCATTACCACCTCTCCACAATCGATGCAGTGGAGGTGGGGAGCAATGCTTGACCTGGGCTGATGCTGGAGAGCATCTGCTGCTGCCCACAGGCTGGGATGGTCCCCACCACAACGTCCGTAACGTTGTGGAGCTGGTGGTGCGTTCCCAAGAAGGGAAATGACAATTCATACCTGCTTTTATTGCGTCCAGGGCTACAGTATGCTTTTTGTTCTGTTCATCAGGTGCGAAGGGGGACTGATGGATAACTTCTCACTGCCTGCAGGGCTTGGCAGCTTTGTAAAGCCACAGCTCACAGTCTGAGGGGCGGCTTGGTCCCTGCTCCGTTTCGGCGTATTTCATATTGCCCACTGCAGAGTGTCTGGGGTGGCGTGTTTGGAGTTAGACGTTTGGAGTTAGTCGTGTTGCCTGCTTGGCAGCTGGGCTCCGGCTGCCTGTGTTGAAAACACTCTGGGAGAGTTGGTTCATGCAGAAAAGGAGATTCAGGTCAGAGTGTTGAACATAACCATGGCTGAGGCTAATTCAGGTTGATGGCTCGGTTGGTGGCGTTGCTGCACTTTTGGTGGACATCTTCATAGTGGAAATGTCTACCTCAAATTTTCTGCTCCTGAGCTAAAAACACTCCTTGGATCTTGTCTGAAGGGAGGACAGGGGGTGTTTGGCCTAGGTGGAGAGTGTCTGTTTCTGACCTAAAGAAGGAAATGCGTGTTTCTGTGTTTATTCAGCTCCCACTCGCTGGGTCCGAGGCTTGTGATGGAAGGAGGTGGAAAACGGCGGCACATGGCCCCTCCTGCAGCCACGTTCCCCTCCTGGTTTACAGCCTCTTCACAAAGAAATGCACCAAAGCACACACACACCCCGCAGCCCCCCCAAACCTCCATTCTCTGATGTAACATTCTTCCCACCTGCTTTGACCACAGATACGGACTCGGAGGAGGAGGAGGAGGGATCCCTGAGGGACGAGTGGCCAGCGCAGCCGCCGTCAGCCCCCAAGCCACGGCCACCCGGTCTGTACAGTACAGCCGCCAGGAAGGGCGGCCGGGTGGCTGGTGGCCCCAAGGCAGCCCCCCGCAGCGCGGTGGCCGGGCGGCCGCTGAAGCCGAAGGCGGCGGCGGGCCGCAAGCAGCCCTTCTGCCTGCTGCTGCGGGAGGCCGAGGCGGGATCTTCCTTCAGCGACTCCTCGGAGGACTCGTTCGATCAAGGTTACTAGCTTATAGCAAACGCAACCCCCAATGCACCCCTCTGCCATGCCCGTTTGGGAGCGGGTGGGCGGGGAGGGGGCGAGGACAAGCGAGGGGCCTGGCGGGCTGGGGTCAGCCATTTTGATGGTCGGAGCCAGGGCGGCCATCTTTGTTCTTGGCAGCGTAGCCTGCTTTATCAGCCTGACATTCATTTTTTATCCTTTTTGTACCTGTATCATTGTGATATTACTGGCTGGCTCTTTTGGAGCTTTTATATCAACTGGGTTTTAGTGTCCACCTCTCCCTGCTTTCCTGTTCCCTTCCTCCCTTCAGTTTTTCCCTCACTTTCTTCCTTGCTGCCACCACCACCACCATTATATTATTATTATTATTATTACTATTATTATTATTTCATTTTGTTTTATTTTGGCATGAGCCTTGTAGAGGTTTGGAAGGAGCTTTTTTTAAATTACTTTCTCTTTTTTTATCCTTTTCAAGTTTTTTTCCTTTTCTTTTTTCTTTTTCTTTTTTTTTTTTTTTTTTTTTTTTTGAAATACCGGGATACTGTTGTGTGGCCGTGTGACTTGATGTTTGTACTGCGATTTGGTATACCAAGCTTTATTAAACATATCGAGTTCATTTTTAACTAAACCTGTGTACCTTGTCTCTCTTGCTGTGTCTCTTATCAGGCGATTAGGTTGCCGCTTCACTTCATCCTGCTCTGCATCCCCCTCCTGCTCCCACTCCCCATGAGTAGAACTGGAATTAACCTAGTCTGGGGTACTCTCTATTATTCAAATATCCCTGCTGCGTTTGTCCAGATAAAGCCTAGGCCTTCCCCCCTCCCCACCTCGACCCCTTTAATTCAGTTTTTATTTTGTTCACCCAGTTTTGTTATTTTTCTTTTTCCGTTTGTTTCCTCTGTTGATAGACTTTCTCAAGGCAGGCAGATGGAACGTGGAGGCACTTGGTCCTCGTTGCTGCTGCAGGAGGGTGCTGGGTGTAACATACCCGTTATTTAACAGCCAGAATTTTTTCTTTTTCACTTTTCAAAATGTATACGTCAAATTTTTGTGTCTCTTTTTGGGAGGCAATTATTTTCAGATGCCCAGACGTAACCCACAGTGTTCAAGGATGTGGCAATTACTGCATTAAATTTGACTCTGCAGTTTCCCTCCCTCACCCTCACCCCAATTTTTTTCTTGCAGCTTTTTTTTGTCAGCCTGTCATTAGTACTTCAGTGGGAAAAGAGATTACTTGAGGCTTTTCCTCCAGAGACACAAGGGGTTTCTGTTTTAAAGCGCACTCGTTAAATAATAATCATGGGGAAAGGTCATTTTAATGAGCCCTCGGCTCCCAAAAGAAAGTAGCTTGTCTGGGCTGAATGCTAAGCAAGAGCATCCCCAGTTGTTATCTAAGTTACACGGCAAATCTGGATATAGCACAGCAAAAGCTTTTTAGTATTTCACACTGCTCAGACGACTGTTAATTGAAAATGGGGCTGGATAGTTTTGCTTTTGTTTTGTTTTTCCTTACTTTTTTGATGTTAATTTTCTCCATGCACCTGTTTGGCTTTTCTTCCCTCCAAACCCAACCTCCAGAGAAAGATAATCTATGCTAAAAGAAATTAAAATCAAACACAGCAGAAAGATACAGAATGCTGATTTGGTTTGATGTGGCTCTGGGCTGGACCCACCAATGCATTTCAAAGAAAACCCAAAAGAGAGAAACGTATGTTTCCAAAAAAAAAAAAAAAAATTTCTTAAGAGAACCCAAAAAGTTCTGGGGATAGTGGATTTTATGTAAGGGTGAGATTGCCACATTTCCATGAAGAGTCTGCGTTAACTTCCATTCTTCCCCTCCCTGTTCCTTCCTGCATCTTTTCTTTGTTTATTTTGCTGCTGTTGGAAATTTTGAGGATATCGATCCCTTCTAGGTGCCAAGTTCTTGAGGGTTTTTTGGATTTGCTTTTTGGTTTTGCTCCAGGTGAGCAGATAGGTAACTTGTCTCTAATTGGCTTTGTCTATTTTTCAAGTAACCTGTCTGCTTAAGAAAAGTAAAAATCCCAGTTTTATGGGATAAAGTCTGGGGAGGGGAGGGGATATGGGAGGAGGTTGGGGAATTTGGAACAAATGGGGAAATGCATTGTAAATCCCTCTGGGGTGTCATTTAATGGTGGGGAAACCAAAGATGCAAAACCTCCTGGGGTGGGAGGTGGGCATGGAGGGGGAGGTGGTGGTGGTGGGATTATTGGTTACAGTTTTATTTTTTTTCTGCAAATGATTTTTTTTTTGTTCTTTCTCAGAAGCATTACTTGAAGGGATATTTGGGTAATAGGGTTTCTAATGGCTTTCCCTGATACTAAACCGATTAATAACCTCAGCTTTTCTAGAAGTGCTCGCTTTCTCCTTGCAGCTGCTTGACCAACCCTTTCACCCCTGCCCCTATCCATGATGCTTTGAATGTCTGTGTCGGTCTCTTGCATTTGCTCTCACGCTGCACTAAAGAAGCAAAGTGGTTGGCTGGTTGTAGGGCAGACACTTCTCAGCGAGGGTCACTAGCCATGAACCCGAACCTTGACCATTGTTATGTAGGTAGGCAAAATAACTTTTCTTTATGTCATCTGTCAGCCTCAGATGTTTCGATGTTACCTCCGTGAATAATGACACGTAGCTCTTTGCATTCTCTTGGTTATTTTAATTTTGAAGATGATTGCTGTCCACTTTTGACTTTCCTCTGTCCATGAAGAGTCTTGCATGGAAGATTTGCTTGTGTGTATGTGTTTGAGGACTCCAGAAATGCTTTACTGTTTGCAAGCTTCCTTTTGGAGAACCTAGCAAAGGGAAGGCTTTGCAGATGGGTCCGAGATGAGAAGCCACAGCGCTGCCTACAAAGGCTCTGCTGCTGTCCTTAAAAGGTTTCTGGGGCATGATGCAGGCTGTCCTAGTATCAGGGTAATTGCCTGGCCATGGCCCTGCCGATATCTGTGTCAGAGGTAGGAGTAGCTGCAGGAAGACCTGTTTTCATCTGGTTTGAGATAGAAGGGGTGGGGATGCACTGCTGTCTTACAGACCGAACACCATGTTACCATTCTGATGAGAGGCAAAGCTTGTGGTCTTTCATCCAGTGACCTTGGAGAGGAAACTACTAATGTGGGCTAAAGCCACACAGGACTTTGAAACCCATCAGGATAGGTAATACCTTGAGCTTTCTGAGACTGAAGACCCATACATCCTTCTCTTCCATACTCCGTTTTCCTTAAGAAATTAATACCTTCTTCCCTGCTCTCCTTTCTCTGACTTAGAAGGATGATTTTATCCCAGTGAAAAAAAACCCAAACAGCAAGGTATAACCAGTTCCCCACACAGTCATTCCCACGTGGTAGTTGTAATATTTTTAATTTTTTATAAGTACTTCTGGAGTCAGCAGCACAGCACATATGGGGGGAAAAAGGAAAATCTTCCAGTAATGAGAATTGGCTTGTTTGAAGGAAAAAAAAAAAAGGTACAATCTTAAATTGGACATTCAAAAATGAGTAACCTCCAGTATTTGGACAGATAACACAAATCAGATGTCAATGACCCAGTAGCTGTCTAAAGTCTGCCTGTACTTAGCCTGCTTTGTATGCTGTAGGCCTGCTTGGTGTTACGAGAAAATCATGCTATTTTTTTTACAATGTGAAATGACTCTTTTTAAGTGTATGTTTTTACTTCCCCCTTCCCAAGCCTTTCCTCTCCACACCCCCCCTCAATCTGTCTTGTAACATCAGTCTTTAAAAACCAAATTGCTTAATCAATTTCTGTTCATCATTAACAAATCTTCATTTACTGCTCTCCTACAGTAAAATACCATGGCAGCTTAGCTGTTAAAAGCAATGAGAAAATTTAGTATTTTTAATTGGGTTTGGTTTTTAATTTAATGCAGGTAGACATTTTAGAAAAAGAAAGTATCTTCTTTGGCTCCAGTTTATCTGGCATCAGTAGCATTTAAATGTGAATTTGTTGTTTGTTTTGGCTGTAGAGTTGTATGTACACGTGTGGTTGCGTGTGTGGGTATATACACACATATACATGCTCTTAAAAATGTCAATTAAAAAAGGTATTTTTAGCTTTGAATATTTTTTCCCTTACCCTTGCTCAGTGTTAGAAGAATTACCGTTGAAGGAAAAAATACTTTTTAAAATGTCTTTTTCCCCATTGTTAACTAAAAATTGCCTTTTCAGGAGAAAAAAAATAGACACTTCAATTGTGTAAAGGCATCTGTGCATACTTCATTTTAAGCCCACACATAGTTTGGGTACAGTAGGAGTAAAACTGCTTCACATTAAATACAGACATCATGAGTCTCTCCAAGAAGCTGTGCAGATGGCCATAGAGCACCAGCAGCTTAATTGCCACCATGGCCATAAATTTGGGGAGTTAGCTTAGAAGCGTGTGGGTTTGGAGCAGAGCCCCAAATGTGTTCTTTTTGTTTAATTTGTTAGGTTTTGTCCCTTGGAAAATCAGGAGGAAGAGGAACGGGGATTATGTACTTCATGTAGAGTGGGGTTAGCAAGATCTGCCCTTGCCATGAGAGGTGGAGGAGGATAGATCTGTGCTGTGAACGTGTTAAAATGTGTTTATTTTCAGGCTGAAAATTGTATCTCGTACAGATAAAAGTACAAGTGTTTTGGTAAAAATGCTGACAAGAGACTATTTTCAGTTGTCTTTCCATAGTGTGACACCGTGTATTTCGAAGAGGTTAGAATAACTGCCAGGTGCATTTATTATATCATAAGTTTTCTGTAGGGTGAGTAATGGCTGCTTTCATCCTGGCTTTTAAATCTGTTTTACCTTGGTGCATTTGAAATACTGTAGCTGCTGGGCACCCTTACGCCCTTGCACATGCAGAGTCTCTTAAGTGCCGAAGGAGTGATGCTGCCCGCTGCTGCCCGCGCTCCACGCAGCCCCCAGGCAGTTGGGGCTGAGCCAAGGGTGCTGCGGGGGGGATTACGCAGGACAGGTCATAGAGGGTTTTTCCTGCAAACTTTCACCGTTTTTGCCTGTTTTCCTCCACAGCTGCTTGATGAGCCACTCTCAGCTCAGCCAGGTCTTTAGCTCTGGCATGGGGGGCTGTACAGGTTGATTTCAATTTTTTCCTGATTTTCCTGAGAATTGCTGAATTTTTGGAGCCAAATGGGATATGTGGAAGGGGTCTCAGTAGCCCATGGTGTGTCATTGAACTTGGGCACGGTATTGCTGCTTTTCAGGCAGGTGGTTTCCACATCTCAGAATAGCAGAGTTCATCTGGATTTGTTTTCTTTTTGGCAAAATGTGGTAGAAAACCAGCAGGTTTGCCCTTTTCTGGTAGGGGAAGGAATCTGATCCTAATTTTCTATGGATGGTTTTTTTTTGCATGTGGTTTTTATGCAAGGCGTGAGCAGGGCTGTGGATTTCTTGGTATTCACTGCAGGACTATAGGTTAATAACATTTTTATATCACAAGGAGCTAGCCTGAGCAACTGAAATGAGGAAGGGATTTTTATGCAGTTAAAAATTAGTATTCTGTGACTATCTGATACATGCTGTGGAGATAAGCTCTCCTTGTTTAAAAAAAAAACAATTAACTAATGGCCAGCTTTTTTTATTTTTTAAGTTGATAAAATGCAAGGATGAGAACACTGTTTTCTGATATTCCTGTTATTTCCAATGTCATGGAACAATAATCCAAAGTGGAAAAATAACACTTGTATTATTGTGGTTTGGTTTGGTTTTTTTTAACAACCAAGTGTTGAGGACGTTTTTATCTATCCCAGAGGGCATATGTGAAAAGAAAAGGATTTTCATGTTCATTCCAGCTCATTTTGAAGGGATCTGGTTTCTCATTTGGCTGGCTTTCAGACGCAGGGATAGTGGCTGGCGGGGAGCTGGCGAGTGGGCTCAGGCGGGGAGAGCAGGGCTTCTGCTAACAGTGGAAATTTTCCAGCGACCTTGACGATCCTACTTAAGCCCTCAATTTCAAGAGAAATTAAATATCTTTTCCAGACCCGCTTTCTGCAGTTAAATATATATAGATATATAAAAAAGTATATGTGCTCATATATGTGTGTGTATATGTATGTGTGTGGTATATGTGCATTTGTGTAGTGACTTGCTCACCAGCACTAACTGGATGAGATGCTATTAAAATTAATTGCCTTTGAGCTTATGACACTCCTGGGAAGTGCTGTAGGAAGGGAGAGGTGCCACTCTCAGAGCATCTACCCCCAAAATACCTGCTGTATATACACTGTGAAGGAAAACCCCGGCCCACTGCTCTCTGCAGGTGACAGCCGAGGCAGGCGGCAAGGCTCATTTCTTTGCCAGAATTAGATTTTGGCTGTGGGCAGCTCTTCCTGCCTGTGCTGAGCTGGGCTTCCCTAGCCTGAGCTGTAGAGAGGAAAATGAAAGGCACGGAGAGTTTTGAGGCAGAGTGTTTAAACACACCTCCTTCTCTCCAACACTACCTACACTTTCTCCCCTTATGCATTCCAAATCCATTGCTTTCAAATGATTATTTCCCTCCCCTCCTTTGCATTTTTGCCTCCTGCCCCTTCTTCTCTCTGTGTCCTCCTCGCCTCCTGCAGTGGTGCAGGCTGGTCTCTGGTATTCCCCTTCCATGCTGATCTCTAATTCTCATTACACTAATGGATTTTGTTATGGAGGAAGAGGTGGTGGGCGGGAGGGGAATCCCACAGCTCTGAGGTTGGGATTTTCAAAGGAATTAAGCTTTTTACTTCCTCCTGAAAGCTGCAGGGAAGGGGTGCATGGCATCCTTTTCAAATCTCTGCCAACACCCTGCTCTTCCCTCCTTTGCCTTGAATGGGTCCTCTTTGCTGTACCCTGTATTGCTGTGTCCTTCAAGGGTGGTGGTAGGCAGGGTGATGGCGGCTGTATGGCTTCAGAGACACGTGTGTGTCCACGGCCAACATCTTCTGGCTGTGCTCATGGGCAGCTCAGTGCTACTTAGGTGAGCACAGAGCAGCAGGAGAGTTATCGGTTTGGGGTGGAAATGTGGCCGATGCACAACTCCATGAGATTTGTAATGGGCTCCCTCTTTTCTGCGTGCTAGATTCTAGCTCAGAGGAGGAGGAAGAGGAGGATGAAGAGGAAGAGGACGAAGCAGAGGACTATGGGACAGATGGCACTGACAGGCTTTCATCACCTGCTCTTGACGAGAGTGGCCTGGGCCTTCTAGCAAGGTTTGCCGCCAGTGCAATGCCCAGCCCCATCGTTCCCCCTCCACTTTCCATCATCCAACTGGAAGCCAAGCAGAAGGCAAAGAAGAAGGAGGAGCGGCAGAGCCTGATGGGTGAGTGGCATGGTTAGGACTGGATGAAAGGTTCAGGAGGTCCAGGCTGTGCTGCAAGAGAGCAGATTGCTACCCAGGCACTGTCTTGCTCTTTCTTTGCTTTTGGCTGTTTGGCCCTGATGCTGAAGGTGGGGGGAATCTCTGGCAAGAAAACAAGAACCAGTCTCGGGTATGGCAGGTTTAGCAGCTGCAGCCATGGCTTCCCTAGGGGCAGTTGCCTGTGGCTTTGTCAAATTTTCCTCACTTCCTACCTACCTGGCAAATCCTTAACAGCCATGCTGCAACGGCAAGTGATGGGGTGCTGTGTCCCCTTGGACAGGGTGCTGTAGGCAGTGGTGTGCTGTTACGTTTTAGGGAAGGAAGCATGTGCTAAATGCAGCTGATAGATGCCAAGCAGAAGAAAAACCCCTTCAGTCAGCCTGTCCCATCAGCTTCCTCATAAGTAATGGGCCAGCAAGATTTGAAACAAGCATTCCTTCCTCTGCTCATGTGTTTGCAGTGCCAGAGCCTGTGTTTCTGTCCTCGTCTCTGTCTCCGTTTCAGTGTGTTGCGCATAATTGGGAGTTTCATTTCTTCTCCTCCCCATGCCCTGCTGCGCAGGTGCCCATTGGTGATATCTTTCCCGGTCAGACAAATCTATATCAGCTCCATTTATAAATTCTCCATTAATATTTATTAAGTGGTAATGGAATTTATAGCATGCTTCAGAATGGAAAATGATGTCTTCCTTGGGAACCTGGCTTGTTTTAGCACTGTTTCCATGCTATATTTGGATTTTGCCAACTTGTTCCAACAGCCTCTGTTAAGAATTTATCATCTTGTAACCTGTCCTCCTTGAAACTGGAAGCATCTAGAAATTGCCTCATGCAATAGTGAGAGAGGAGAAAGAATGTTGTAATTTCCGATGGGTTTTTCATTTTGAGCCTTGCCAGCGTTGATTTTGACAGCCTTGCTCTTTCCCTCTTCTTACTGGGGCAGTCTCAGGGGAAGAGGTTTGGGGAGCAGGTTCCTACAGATTGAATTTACCCAGGCAAGTGAGCGTATTTCAGAGAGAAAGACTGACAGAAGATGCTCTCCATGCTTTCGCTTGGTCTGTTTTCATGTTCCCATGTGAATGCTGTTCAGTCCCTTGTGTCCTTCCTCAAGGGTCTCCTGCACACACTGGTTGTCACAGCAGAGGTTGAGAAGAGTTCACTGTTGGACTTAAGAGTTTCTGCCAACCTCCCTGGCATGAAGCAAGGCCCGATTTCAGACCTTGCTGGTCTGAAGGCAGAGTCATGCAGATTGTGTGCAGAGAGGAACATTCCACAGCAGGCTGGAGGAGGATACAAGAGAGACCTTTGGCTGGTGCTCTCTTTTGGAGAGGGAGAACCAGGTTCTGCTGATGTTTGCACACATCTTCAGAGGTGCTGCGCCACCCCATGAGATCCAGTGCCCTGGGAAATAAATGGATTTAGAAAATCTGGGCTGTCTCTTGTTCCCACATAGACTTACTGCATGACCTTGGGCAAGTTTCTTCCTGGCTGTTTGTAACCTCCCAGTGGCACAGTGCCTGTGCAGCCACAGTGCTTTGCCTACCTCCTGCCCATGTTGCTGGGTGGGTAGGTGCTGCCTCAGTTTCCCTTTTGCCCCTGGAAACACATGATCTTACTCTCCTTTATCGGGTTCTGGGGAACACACTGAACGTGGTGAACGTCTTGGCATTACTACAGTATTTCAGACCTCTGGGTACTGGTGTGCCTGTGATGCTGAGCAGAGGTGAATGTGAGGGGATTTCCATTTGCCACAGACAAAAGATCATTTACCTCTCTTGACTTTAATGCAATTACCTGAGCCAGTAAAAAGATCTGTGGTATCTGTTGGCCAATGGGGAAAAAAAAGGCTTGAAATATGAGTTTATTCAATTTGTTAAAGAGGTTGTTCTCCTGAAACTAAGGTGAGACTGGAGAGGACTCCCACCAGGAGGGGAGGAAGCCTCAGCCTGTGGGGTTCATGCTTGGCTTCAGCTGAGCCAAGCCCCTCCTTTTTGTGGAGGGGCAAATGTTAGAGTATTTTTTCTCTTTAAGAGCTTCGCTGCAGGGTTTTGGTTATGGGAGAAGGGAGAAAATGAAGGCAGGGAACATGCTGAACCACACTGCCTGAATGAGTAGGATCTGGCTTGGGGCGGGGGAGACTTATTTCCAGGGAAATCAGTGTTTTATGGGGCAGAAATACAGATCTGACGGATATGGGGATTGGAAAGGGGAACAAGCAAGGGCTCTGTTGGAACAGATATGACATCTGCCATGGAGCCCAAAAGCTTTCAGTCGGATATTGTCCCTCTTGTCTTAGCCAGGGCTTTGACTGATGGCTAAATCCTTTCCACCTAGGGACAGAGTTTGAGTATACCGACTCGGAGAGTGAGATCAAGATCAGGAAGAAGTCACCTTCAGGGCTGCTGCGGGGAAAGAAGGGGCCACTGGAGGCCACCAGCATCCCACCAAGCCAGACCCCCAGCAGCCTCGACTCTGGATCTGGGAGCGCTGACAAGGCCAAGCTTGTGTCTGAGAAAGGCCGCAAGCTGAAGAAATTCAAGTCCCCCAAGGACTTGAGCTTTGAGTTCGGGCTGGAGGCCAGCGATGATGACCTGTGGAACCGGCGCCGGAGTGAGCGGATCTTCCTCCACGACGCCACCACATCCTCGGCCATGCTGACCCCTGCAGCACCTGCCAGCTCCACACCTGTATCCAAGCCTGGACGCTGTGGCAAGGGGGCACCCATGAGCCCCAAAAAGGAGGGCAGCAAGGGGAAGGACAGGAAGGAGCTAAGCAAGGTGAGGAATGCACTGGCAGAATTGGTGTGGAACCCTTGGGACCTGAGTGTGAGGGGAGGGTGATTAACTCCACTAGAGCAAAGGAGAGTTGAGTCCTGTCTCAGCAGTTGCCCCAGTGTTGTTTGGCTGCCCCTTGTCACCCCTGCCAGCCCCACGTACTCCCAGAGGAGCTGTCGGCCTTGGATCTGACTCATAAGGAGTAAAAACCTGTGTTTGGACAGGGCAGGTTACTTGTGTCATCCTCAGTGTCCCAAATCCATCCTGCTTGGATTGACCAGAGTGGATGATCCTGCATTAAAATGTCTGTGAAATCTCTCTCCCGCTGTCTGTATGACCTTGTCTGCTTGCGGAGCTGTGGCCTCCACGCTGGCCTTTAAGGCTGTTCCCCTTTTTTATGGTGGGGTCCCTGAGGGCTGCCCCTGGCTGGTGGTGGCATTGATCTCTGGGTTGCTGGCTCTTCATCCTGGCTGAAAGCTCAGCTTCCTCCGGCTCAGTTCATGGCCGTGTTACGGAGGAGCACTGATTGTGGGGAGAGTTAGACAACGTAGTTTTGACATGAGGCCAGCTGTGATGATCTTGGCGCTTTCAGGGGGAAGGTTTGATAGGCAGGAGTTGCTCTCTGTGGTAATGAAAAGCTCTTCCCCAAATGGGTGAAGCCTGAAAGGAGAGCAGGGAGTTATAGGACGTGGTGTGGTCAGCGAGCTAACTGCTGGCTGAATGTCATCCTACCTGTGCGCAGCCTGCTTTGCTCCACCTTTTCCCTCTCCCTGGGCCTAGATCTTTACCAATCCCCTCTTTACCGATGGGAGTGTTTTCTTTTTATTTTTAGCAGCGGAAGAAGGGTAAAGAAACACCCTGCTGCTCCTCCTCCTCGTCCATGTCTCCTCCTGGCATTCCTAGCTCCCCATCTGATGTTCGTGTGAGCCTGGCAAATGCCCTGAGCTCCACCAAGAAGAGTAAAGCCAAGGTGAAAGCCAAGGAGGTGAAAAAAGAGGTGAGGGGCTTGTTGTGGTCTGGGTGAACTGGAGGGTGGCTGGCTCTTTTCCTGGACTGTTGCAGTGTAAGGGAGGAAAAACAGACATGCAGGTTTTGCTGGGTGTGTTACAGGCAAAATGCTGGTTTGAGAAGCCTACAAATCCAAGGAAGGCTTACCAGGTAATACCTGCTGCTACCATCTGGCATTCATTTGCCTTCATCCTCCAAATGAATGAGCAGGCAGGATTTTCTCTAAGGCCCACCACGGGGTGAAGGGACAGCCTTCATGGATAGCAAGGACCAAGGAGATGGTAGTGGATTTGCCTTACTCGGCACTGGATGAGCCAGGTCACAACTGGTTTCTGCTCCATTGCTTGTCTTCTCTCATAACACACATTACTGCATTTTCTCACATGATTTCTGAGTGTAATGCTTACGGTTTCTGTGTAGCAGCACGAAACAGATCACAGGGCTTTTGAAAAGAAATAGGAACAGTGTCTGCTGCCTGTTTATTGAAGACAGTCTCAGGTGTTCTGTGCAGAGAGATGGTGGATGCAGAGCAAAGCTACAGCTGTCTGCTCGTCCTGGAGTGACTTGTGGCTAGGATGTGTGAAAACAGCTTTTGGTCAGCTGTCAGTGATGCTTGGGGGTAAACCCAGAATAACAAAGGTTGAACAATGACCAAAAAACAAGTTTGGGTACATCTGCTTACCTCTGTGTGATTAACTTGGCTGAGGATGGAGACAAGTTTGTCCCAATATCCTCAGGTTATTTGTTGCTGGAGGAAGGTGAGATGGGATCAGACAGTTGCCTGTTGTCGCCCAGCTGATGTGCTGCTTGCTCTCCTGCAGAACCGAGGGAAAGGAGGAGCTGTCAGCAAGCTCATGGAGAGCATGGCAGCAGAGGAGGATTTTGAACCCAACCAAGACAGCAGCTTCTCAGAGGATGAGAACATCCCACTGAGCATGCTGGTTGAGCGACCGCCCACACCAGGTGAGGGCAGGAGAGGCCGGGGGGCTAACTGTACAGGTAGAGGGACTGGGCAAGTTTCCCAGGGCTGCTCAGAGGAGGATTGTGCTGCTTTCACATGTTCCTCATGCAAAGCCGTGAGTTCTTGGGGTGGAGATACCACTTCCCCAGTCAATTTGGCTTGCCAAAACCAAGCCTTATCAGAGTGGCCCACTGTGACATCTAGATGAAGCCCAGTCTCTGAGCTGCCCTGTTTTCATATACTGGTATATTATTATTACTAACAAGAGGGGGAACTTTTTATTATTACCAAGAGGGCAAAATTTTCTTCTGCCAGGAGCCAGCCAGAGGGAGGGAGCCCTTTCTGGAAAGGGCTTACTGGCCTTTTCCTAGGGGAGGGTGATGCTGGAAGTGTGAGGTTTCCTTCTCCCCTTGCTGTTGCTTTTTCCTGTATGGTGCTCCCTAATCCTCATCTTGCTCCAACACCTCACAGCTCCCCGCTCCTGCATAATTGACAAGGATGAGCTGAAAGATGGTCTGCGTGTCCTCATCCCCATGGATGATAAGCTGCTCTATGCCGGGCATGTCAAGACAGTGCATTCACCAGACATGTGAGTTGAGGGGCTCCCGTATCCACCTGGGCTCTGCCAGTGAATGGGGATGCAGGGATTGATCCGGGGGTAGTGTAGAACTGGCTGGAGAGAGACTGATGGAGCCTGGCAGGGAGGGAAGGAGAGTTCACTCTGGTTTATCAGTGCTGAGGAAAATCCAGTTACCTCTCATTAAACACTCTCAAATAAACTGGTGGTAGGAGTCAGAGGGAGATGTTAGCTGATCGGGCTGATGTCTTCCTTGTGCCCTGTATGACTGGGCCTTTGTGTTTCAGATACCGTGTGGTGGTGGAAGGTGAGAGGGGAAACCGTCCCCACATTTACTGCCTGGAGCAGCTCTTGCAGGAAGCGGTACGTGAGGCCAGCGGGTGCCTGTACTTGGTGCCTGAGCCCTGTTTTGGAGTGGAGGAGGCTAGCTGGAAGCCTCCTCTTCGCCGAGCTGGGGCTGCAGGGATGCCCTGGTCCTGCCGCCATGGTCAGTCTGGGCAGAGCTCCCTGTGGTGTGGGTCACTGCCCTGTGGCTGAGCTCCCCACTGGCAGTGGGCACTGGGCCTGTGTGCCAGCAGGGGTAGTCCTTCACACTACCCTGTGAGCAGGCAGGAAGCCATTCCCCAGCAGGGAAACTGCCCCTTGCCTTCTCCAGAGCTGCTTTGCCTACATGCCACATGTGGTGGGGTGGTCTGTGCTGGTGCCAAGAACATCAGTAATTGCTTTCCTCTCTCCCTGAGCAGATCATCGATGTGAAACCACCTTCAGTGCGATTCCTGCCCGAGGGCACAAGGATTGCAGCCTACTGGAGCCAGCAGTACCGCTGCCTCTACCCAGGGACAGTTGTTCGAGGTAAGGCCACCCTGGCTGCTCTGCGCTGTGAACCAGGGATGTCTCAGTCCTGCGTGTCCTGAGGGATGCCTGGGAAAGCTGTGAGATCTGCTGTGAGTGTCCCGGAGTCAGAACTTGGCCCGTTCCTCTCCTCCAGATCATGCCCAGCTCAGTTGGATGCTGGTTTACTAACATCATGTCGGTCCAGGAGATGCACTCTTACAGGAAGAGGTCTGAGCAATTAGAAGCTTAAAATAGGAGGGGAATTCAACACACTTGAGAGTCAGAATTAACTCCAGGCACCAAAGATTTCTGAGGTTGTGGAGGTTTCTAAATGAGCTACACACTTTGTAGTGTAGCTTTACCTCTGACACATCAGCTCCACCATCTGGTCCCATTAAAAAGCCAGTGAAGAGCCCTGGACAGCTCTACCATGGCTGGTCTTGCTTTTGGGCTCTTGTTCACACTGTGTGTGTATGAGGGAAGAATTACTTGTTGTAGACCGGTGATGCTGATGCCAGAGAGGGTGGGAACACAGATTATTTTCCTTGGAGAGAAGGTGAAAAGCAGCTTGTGATTGCTGAGAGCAGTTACAAAATGCAGGTTAAAAAAAAAAAAAAAGAAAGAAAGAAAAAAAATACTGCAGTGAAAATAGAGAAATGAATTTCTGTAAGAATAGAGGAAAATAGGGGGAAGAGGTAGGAAGTCAAACTGGAATCGTTGTTATATTCTGGAGCAGTGCTGCTGACTGGGAAATTTGACACTGGGTGGGCTGGTTTAGTATTATCAGGGACTTTCCGTTGCAGAGCAAGCCTTCTGTGCTCTCCCTGCACAGCCTAGGAAAGGTGGGGCTGGGATGCTTTGGAGCTGGTGCAGGATCCCTGTCTTTCCCCACGTCCCCAGTTCCCTGACAAGGGGTTTGTACCTTGATGTCTGTTCCTGATCCCATCTTCTGCTCCCCCACCCCACAGGAGCCCTGGACCTGGAGGAAGATGGTGACCTCATCACAGTAGAGTTTGATGACGGCGACACGGGACGTATCCCGCTGTCTCACATTCGGCTTCTCCCACCTGACTACAAGATCCAGTGTGAGTCTTACTACTCGGTTTTTTGGATGACACTTCGCACTATGAAATGCAGGGAGTTTCAGGCCACCTGCCTCTGAGATTTTTTGAGATGAGTTCACAGGCTTCCAATCACAAAGATTGCACCATCAATTATGGACATGGGGGGTGGGATGTAACCCATAGGGAAAAAGGCCCAGTCCATATTGCAGAATTGATAGTGATACATTTGCTGTGTCCCATCTCTGGTTTGTATGTTATTTGACTGTATTTGTCCATCTCTTTGACCTGTTCCAGGTGCCGAGCCTTCCCCGGCCCTTTTGGTGCCCAGCACCAAGCGCCGTAGCCGTAAATCCAGCAAAGACACTGGAGAAGGAAAAGAGGGAGCTACACTGGGGTCAGAGGAGCCTGTGTCAAAGGGCAAAGGACGAGGGAGAAAGCCAAACGTCAAAGCGAAAGCTGGTAGGTTGTTGCCACTGCTGGACCTGGAGTTGAGAGAGTCCTTGCACAGTTCCCCACCACTCTTCCCAAGTTAGTGCTGTTGTTTGGGGCAAGATTTGGAAGTGAACGGATGCACTGTTTGAGTGCAGAACATTCATGCGTCAGCTTGCTCTGCTGTGGCTGCGGTTTGCAGGAGGCTGTCTTGGAAGCTGGCCTGTGCTGCAAGAGCCTCCTTCTGTCAGTCAGGGCTGCGGAGCAGGGTCTCTTTTTCAGCTGAGCATCTCAGCGGCCATCAGGAGGGCCAAAGATGCAGGAGATCTGCAGTTTGGTTCCCCTGCAGTTGGAGCAGCATTGTTGGGCACTGCCCATCAGCTGCTCACAGGTGCTGCCATCAGGCCAGGCTGTTTAGTAAGGCTGTTCAGTGAGCGGTGAGGACCTGTGTCTCTTTGGGGATACCTAAGCATTCAGGAACGAGCCACCGTTGGCCAGGGACTGGTCGGTGTCGGTGTTTGGTTGCGTATGAGCTAATAAAGCCCATCTTGAGGGCTATCATCATGCCTTGTGTTTCCCTTCCTCTGCAGAAGAGGCTGCCTTGCCAGAAGAGAAGGATCAGGTTGAGTCTTCACCTGTCACCTCTTCAGTCCCAGAGAAGCCAGCCTGCTTGGGCAAGCCAAGCATGAAGGGGTCTCGAAAATCACAACTGCTGCCGACTGGAGGCTCTCCTACCCCCACAGAGGAAAAGCGGTCAAAGGCCAGCAAAATGAAGATCTCCACTAAGCTGCACAGCCCCCCGCAACCCACTTACCAGCCTGCTGTGTTCGGCAGCATCCTTGGCACGGAACCCTACAGTGACCTGCCAGGGACACTGGCGGCCTTCAGCTCCAGCGATGCTTCGGTGTCGAAAGCCAAGGCCAAGAAAGGGCGGCTGACAGAAGAGACACAGGAATTTGGCAGCATGGTCAAGGGTCAGAGGAAGCATGACAATGAAATCCTCATCAAGCTGGACCATGAGGGTGTGATGTCTCCAAAGACAAAGAAGATGAAGGAGGCGATGAGGATGCTGGAGGACTCAAACCTGGCCAGTCGTAGAGATGGCAAAAGTCTCTTGGGGCTAGGCTATTCCCCTGCAGTGGGTGTGGAGGGCAAGCAGAAATCTTCCCGAGCCAAAGCAGCTGAGGGAGACCCTTCCCCTGCCAGCTTCGGAGGAAAGTTTGATGGCTCAGCAGAGAGCCTCACTGCTTCGAAGGACCAGGAGGAAAAGGCAGCAGCTCCAGCAGCCATGGAGGAGTCAGAGAGCAACAGCAGTGACAGTAGCTCAGAGTCAGATGGAGAAGAGGAGGCTGAGAAGAACCGAGGGGAAGCCCAGGACAGCAGCTCAGCCAGCTCGCGAGCATCCACCCCTCTCTCGTCCTCCAACTCATCCTCCTCTTCCTCTTCCAGCAGCAGCTCCTCTTCCTCCTCCTCTTCGTCCTCGTCCTCAGCCTCATCAACCTCTTCTTCATCAAGCTCCAGCTCTTCTTCGTCCTCCACTACAGATGAAGACTCCTCCTGCAGCTCCGATGACGAAGTAGCTGAGGCCCAGCCAAGTTCCTCAGTGCAGCAAACCCTCCCACCCAAGCAAACCAAGCAGGCAGGGAAATCCCGCGCGTCCTCCCACCCCCAGAGCCAGAAACAGCCGGCGCAGCAGCCGGCGCAACAGCCGGCACCACAGCAGAGCGGCAACAAGAGCAGGCCCAAAAAGCGCGAGGGTATCCACCTGCCCACCACCAAGGAGCTGGCCAAGCGCCAGCGGCTGCCATCGGTGGAGAACAGGCCCAAGATCGCTGCTTTCCTCCCAGCACGGCAGCTGTGGAAGTGGTTTGGGAAACCCACACAGGTAAACAGAGCCTCTCCCACTGCTCCGTAGTGCTTGGCACTGGTGTTTGCCTTGTGGTGCCTCCTTCTGACGCCTTTCCCTTCTCCTGAGGTGGTGAAACTCTGCTGGCAAGGTCTCCAGTTTGCAAGGAGACTGGGGTTGCCCTTTGCTGTGTCTGGGGGAGCCATCCTGTGTGGTGTGTCCCTCTGCCCGGTTTCCTGCGGGAATGAATGCCTGTGGATGCTGTGGCTCTGCCGACAGCAAAGGGTGGGATGCAGGAAGTGGTAGGCAGGGAAAACCTGGGTGATCCCTGGTTGCTCACCTGTGCGATCCTCTCTTGGCAGAGACGGGGAATGAAAGGGAAGGCCAGGAAGCTCTTCTACAAGGCCATCGTCCGGGGCAAGGAGATAATCCGCATTGGAGACTGTGCGGTCTTCCTCTCAGCCGGCCGCCCCAACCTGCCCTACATTGGCCGGATCCAGAGCATGTGGGAGTCGTGGGGGAACAACATGGTCGTCCGAGTCAAATGGTTTTATCACCCAGAAGAAACCAACCCTGGGAAGAAACTCAACGAAGGCAAGGTAAGCTGGTCCCCTTTGCTGAGAGGGCTGCAAAGCTGCTTGTTCCCTTGTGTTTCCAAGGATGAGGAAAGCACTCGTGGCCCAGTTTGTTACTGGTACTGTAGTGGGGGTGGCCCCTTTGTTTCGTGTTGTGGGGAATGCCTGTGGCGTGGACAAGCCTGGTGTTTGCCCCTTGAGCAGGGGAAGGGTGTGTTGGATTGTACTAGGAAGTGGAGACTTCTGTGTCGGTCCGAAAAGAGTCTCAAGAGCTGGATCAAGCCTTTTGCAGTGTAAGAACGCCGGCCCTGGCGCTCAGAAGCACTGCGTTTTGCACATGTGCGCACTGTGGTTTACAGTAGGCTCTTGGTGTTTGTTACCAGTACCTGTGGGCAGGGGTTGAGGTTGTAAAAGCATATGCGGTGGGCAGGAGGTGACAGCGTGGAAAACCAACTAATTCACCTGCTTCTAATTTCTGTTTTCTCTTTTCTCTTCCTCTTGGGCACAGCGCTGGGATCAGAAATCAGGCAGGAGTTTGTCCACAGCTTTGCAGGCATCCAACCAGAGGAAGGACTTTATGGAGGTTGGTGAGGTTGGGAAGGGCTGGCAGGGGATGCTGGGGGCTCCATAACAAACGCTGCTGGGGAAATGCCCCCCGAGCTTCTCTGGCTCTTGCGTTTTTCCTCAGGTGTTGAGTCGGCAGTGCCCAGGACTTTGGGTGGGTGTTTCTGGGACGGTGGGAGTAGCTACAGGTGCTGGGTGTTGGGAGCACCTGTCCGGCACCCATCTTTGCATTTGCATCCTTGAAGTGAGGATGACAAACTCCTGGCCTCTGTATTCCCCTGCCCACGCGCTTGGTGGCTGTGGCATTCCCATCGGTGGGAGCTGAGAGCGAGGGCTCAGGTTTAGTGTGCTGGGCGGATCGTGTCCGTGCTGCCCCTGCGGATTCCCAGTGTCCCTCCCCTGGGCTGGCAGTGGGGATGCATGGGGAGTTCTGCTTGTCTGTGAGCACAAGCCCTGGCCAGTTGTGTTGGACATTTTTCCTGCATATTGAAGATGATGCTGTAAATGCTGTGAGATCTAATGGCTCCTTTCCATCTCCCTCCACTCCTGTAATGCAGCGAGCCCTCTACCAGTCCTCTCACGTGGATGAAAACGATGTCCAGACCATCTCACACAAGTGTCTTGTTGTTGGTCTGGATCAGTATGAGCAGATGCTAAAGACAAAGAAATACCAAGACAGTGAGGACCTCTACTACCTTGCAGGGACCTACGAGCCCACTACGGGCATGATCTTCAACACTGATGGGGTCCCTGTCATCTGCTGACTGCCCAGGGGACATGTGCCACCCCCTGGGAAGGGACGGGACAAACCTGAGGACGTGCCTGTTCAGACGACATGATTGTTTCTTTCAATGCTCATGACTTCTGTGTCACACTACAGACAGGATAGCGCGAGAGACACGAGGAGGAAGGAGAGGGCTGAAGAAAGGGATTGGGGAAGCAGTTACAGGACTTGAGGAAGATGCCATTGGAGGGGTAGGGGTGGTGCTTGAACCCCAAGGCTCTTCTGGAAGTGGCTTTAAGTAAGGTGACACTTGACCAACTTCTCCCTTCCTCCTTTTGGTCCAGGAAAGCACATGGGTCTTGTGATCATTTCACCAGCGGGCCCCCCCGGCAGGAGGGTTCCCTTTTGTGTCATTTGCCCCCATCAGTAACTCGGAAGCCGCCTGTACATGGAAGGACACCCACTAGCCTTCCGTGTACACTCCTCTCCGTCCTTATATTCCCTTTCCTGCTTAGTTCCGCATGACCCTTTAGGAAGGACAGGGTGAAAGAGAAAGGAGATGAGTCTCTCTCAGCGCCTCGTCTCGATCCTCTCAGCGCCTTTTTGCAGTTCCCTTTCCCTGGAGGACCACAGCCGGCAGCGTGGAGCACGAAGGGGCAGAGCTGGCCCCAGCACAGAGATGGCAGAAGAGGTCCGACGGGCTGGAAGGAGCCAGGTGGAAGACAAGCCAACATCCAGTCTGGGATGCTGCCTTCCCACTGCCTCGAGCAAACAGTCTGAACCCACTTTCCCTGTCACTCTGTGTCCCTCCTGCCCTGGAAAGGTGTTGGAGGGAGCAAGCGCGTGGTGAGGGGGTGACATTTGGAGAACAAAGAGCTCGTCTCAGAGTGCGCAGTGAAGTGGGGCAGGAAATGGCTGGGAAAAGCTGCTGCTCGGTGCTCGGAGCAGAGGAGCCCACAGGCTACTGAATTTTGGCATCCCTCGCCCAGCTATATCCCCCATGCCTTGCCTGAGCAGACGTGGAGCTGCTGGGAAGCCCTCGCCCATCATTTGAACGGAGCGGGAGTAGAGTGTGAAGCCCGCTCGTGCCCATCTATGATGTTTCCACAGCCAGAGCCCCACTGCCACCTTGGGCTCGGGGAGGGGACCGTTCAGCTCGCTCCATCCAGCTGGCCAACCTCCCCACGGCTCCCAGCGAGCCACCACCACCGCCCCCTCCTTCCCTCTGCGGAGCTGACCCGCTGTCTCACTCCCACTGGGCACACGCTGGCACCTGGAGCATCACCGCTGCCGCACCGGCGTTGTACCTGGCCCGAGGGGCCACCAGAGGAGAACCATGCAACGATGCAACATCCTTGCACTTAAAACAAAACAAAACTCCAAGAGACGCACTGATCTTTGCAACTACCGACTCGCACTACAGATTGCTAGGACACGGAGCGGGGCCTGGCTCGGCTGGGAGCGACGGCCCAGGCTCCGGTGGGGAGATGCTTACGGCAAGGACAGATTGGAAACTATCCGCCCTGGTACCGGCTGCGTACCAGAGACTGGAGGCCAGGGCTCAGGGGAGAGGGACACCCCTGCAAAGTTACCCCTCGTCCTTTAAATGAACCACATGGTGCTGAGCTCGTACCATCTCCACCCCGCGCCACCGGCGCCCCGGCACAGCGGATAGTGACGGTTCTAGCCTGTACAGTTTTAATGTACCAAAAGACTCTTTAGCCCTCCTGTATTATAAGTCTTTAAATGGATTCAACTTTTTAATTATAAATATAAATATAAATATATATATATAAATATAAACTTTTTAAAACTGTGAAAAAAATTATGAAATTATAAAAAAAAAGGAAAAAAACAACAACAGAAATGAACACAGTCTGACGTTTAGAATATTATTTTTTATTTCCTGTTGGATTGTGATTGTAAATGATCTGGGAACAGGCACACCCCCCACGCTCAAAGTGTACTGTACTTCTAGAAGCAAATTGTGTGAGCATATTTTAAAGAGCGAGAGAGAGAGCGCGCGAGAGAGATTTTATGCTAATGTTAAATAGAAAGCACTTAAAACCCACTGCCTTCTATGGAACACAAGGATATTTCAGACAATCGAGAGGAAAGGAGAGCCAGGTTTTTGTCTTTTTTTTTGTTTTGTTTTGTTTATGTTTTGTTTAAAACAATTTTTTTGGCATTCTGTTTGTTGGAGAACTCCGTGTGATCTTTTTTCATAAAAAAAAAAAATAATTGAAAAAAAGCAACACAACGAAGCATCTTTCTTTGTCTCGCTTGTCCTGACTGCGGGGTTTTTCTCCCCTTGGTGGCAATGATTGCTTTGGGGCTCAGCCCCTGCCTTGTGTTTGGGGAAAGACCCAACCCAGGTGCCGTGTGGCTCTTTGGGGACACCCTGTGGGGTGGCCCGGCTGGATGGAACCCTGAGCAGAGGTCTCAGCTCGCTGGGGCCCGTGGGGCAGGAGGCGAGTCCATCCCTAGCGACCATGCTCATGGCAACTCCTACACCCTGAGCCCTGCAGGGACGATGTGCTGAGGATGAAGCGCTGGGTTTGCTCTTTTCAGTGTGAGCTGTGCCTCACCCAGGCGGGGATGGCATGGCGAGACCCTTTGGTGCTGGTGGGGCTGGGCTGGGGTGCCAAGCCTGGTGCTTGCTGCCCCCTGCTCCCACAGCCTCCAGCCCTTGGGCTCGGTTCCCTGGGAGGCGGCACCCACTGCCTCCTGGCACAGCGAGGTGCAGCCAGTCCCACAAAGCAGCAGGCTCTGCTGTTGGCACCTTCTCCAGATGGTTTCTGTTCCGCTCGGCTCGTTCCCTCTTCCCCTTGCTGCCCACAAAGGTAGTGTGCTTCAGCAGTAGTTTGCAGGCTGGCAGGGGGTGGAGGTTGATGGGACCTGGTGACAAGTCCAGCCACTCCAGGTGACAGAGGGGACCCTGAAGGGTCTCCAAGGTGCCCCAAGCAGCACAAGGGCACCCCAAGACCTGAGAGGACAGGCATTTTGCCAGCCCAGCCCATCACCAGCAGCCAAGTGCCTGCAGTGCCTAGTAGCACAGCTAATGACCAGGCATCATTGCAAAGACATTTAATCTGACGTCAGCTTCAGTTACGTCCCTTGCAATAAATCGCAAAGCTCAGCAGTGGCGCATGGGTGGCCTCTGCAGTGCTGTGGCCACCAGACCCGCCCCTGCCCCGTTGTGATGGGGCAGACCCACAGTGTGTGGCAGGGGGAGGAAGGCAGGACCCTGCCTCTTGACAGTTGGGGGGGCAAAACCAAGACACAACTAAGAAGAAAAAGAAGAAAAAAAAAAAAGTATTTTTCCAACCAGCAGAAGTGGATTGGGTCTTCTACACAGCAACTGGTGTCTTCGGGGAGGGATTGTGAGTTATTCTTGGTGAAAACCTGCAGCACCATCAGTGAAAGCTGAGACCTAGCTTCCTAGAGCCCCGGGGACTTAAGGAGCATTTCCTTCCTCTCCTGCGCCTCCTCTTCCTCACCATCCCTCCGTCACCCTCCTCCCCAGCACTGGTCCTCTTCCCTTTGGGATTGGGCAGTATTTTCTTCTTCCTGGCACTGGCTTGGCTCAAGTAGGAGAATACCCCCTTGCCTCCACCGGAGAGCTGCGCATCGCTGATGGGGAGCCCCCCAAGAGCCATGGAACCGTCCTCTGGGGTGTCGGGGGGAATGTCACCCCAAGACGTGGCCCTGTGCAGCGCCTGGCTGGGCAGCACGGGCCCTTTCGGGATGTCACGGCCCCGTGTCAACAGGATGCCGGTCCCTGTCCACCCTGGGGCAGCTTTCCAGCTCCAGGCTCCCTCCCTGAGGAGGGACGTGGGCGAAGCGGGGTGGTGGGGACTGTGGTGGGAAGTGGGTCCCATCTTGTCCCCATCGCCCCGCCCCGGGGCTCAGTACCCTGATGTAAAGGAGCCGTTGGAGGTTTCAGTGTAGAAACAGGTACTGTGGGATGTACTGGTGAGGCTGTAGGCAAAATATGCCACGGCTGAGCCCAGCGTCAGGCCTGTCATGTAGGACACGGTCATGGTGTTCCCTGCAGGAAGGGACATGGGTGTCAGGGTGCTCTGGCCACCCTGCATGGGACTCCCGAGAGGGCTCGGTCCTACCTGCCAGCTCCCGCTGCTCAGGGCTCACTTTGCCGGCAGCCAGGATCATGGGGACGCTGCCGAAGTAGCCGTTGGTGATGCCCATCAGGAGGGAGAAGATACAGGGCCAGGCGGGGTGGCCAAAGGTGGGCCTCCCATTGGGGTAGACACACATGATGAAGAGGGGGATGAAGACCACACGCAGGCAGGAGTAGACGAGGAGATGGGTCCCTTTCCAGTTGTAGGGCAGGGCAGCCAGGATCTGCAGCAAGGGTCAGACAGCATGCTGGGGTGGGGGGCAACATGGTGCCCGAAATGGGGCAACAAGGAGGAGATGAGATGGTGCAAAGACCAACTGCTGCAGGAGCCCCACCTCGGCCATGCCAGTGAGCAACCTCACGCCCATTAGATACCCATGGGTGGAGATGACAACTCGGTGGAGCCAAGTGGCTTTGAAAGAGGGCACAAAAAGGAGGCAGGCCCCCACCACGCTGGTGGTGGCCTCTCTCCTACCTTGCCGACGAAGTCGGAGAGGTTGAAGATGGCCATGATGAGGATGGGGAGCCATTCCCCCAGTGTGCAGTTGTGGATCTCCGACTCCAGCCCAGGAAAGAGGCACAGCGTGATGAAGTAGGTCATGGCGATGGAAAGCATGTAGGCCCAGATGAGCCGGGACACGACGTAGCGGTGGAGCAGCATGTCTGGCAGGGATGGGCAGCACAGCTCAGCCGAAACCTGCAGCCCTCCCCTTGCAGAGCCCGACAGTCTTGCCTGCACCCAAAGGGTGGCTTCCAAAGATGAGGTTGTCCCATGGTTTTGGGCAAATTGAGAAGGGGATGACCCTTCCCCAACACCCTGGGCCACCAATTGCTCATTCCACCCCATAAAATGCTCCACAACCATTCCATTGGCCATGGCTTGCCCCTCAAGCCCACCACCAACCTCTGAAGCTGGGCCAGCTCCTCTTGATTTTGGGCCGAGGGACGTCGAAGCGCATGTAGGTGCCGCTGCCAGCGAGCTCAGCTTCGAGGCCCGGGCTGCCCCGGGGGGGGCTCGGCTGCCCCCGCTGCCGGTTCTCCTGGGTGGGGGGAGAAGGGATGCCAGTGCTGAGCTCCAGTGGCAAGAGGGACCCCAGGAGCCAGCAGGGAACCCCCCACCCCTTACAAATTTGGCTTACAAATCGGACATCCTCAGCGGTGACATCGTGGTGAACGCGGTAGCCTGTCCCATGGTCACCGGCCCCCCGGGTCTCGGGGAGACCCTTGCAGGAGCAGGCTGTGTAGTAGCGGACGAAGCGGGTGCGCTTCACCAGGAGGTGGAGGATGAAGCACGTCAGCTCCATGCCAATGGAGATGAAGAAGAAGATGACCGTGTTCGCCTTCTCGTCTGACAGCAGCAGCTTGGTAAAGATACGACTGAGCGAGATGATGACCCCGGCAGTGCCTGGTGGCATGGGAGAGCTATCGGCACCGGGTCCCGCTGAGCCCTGTGGCTCAGGGACCCCCGTCAGCCCCCACCATGTGGATGTGATGCCTCCAGGTGTGGAGGAGCTACCAGCAGTGATTTTGGGTTGATGAAGCTGGCTCCTGGCAGACATCCCGCCCCCCCAGCTCAGCGAGGCAGTGCAGCGGGTCTTGCAAGTGATTTAGAAACCATTAATCACCCCATTATGCTGGGGAGCACCCTGGGGAGTCCCTGATCTGCTGGCAACCCGGCTGGGCTGTGCTGGGGACTCACTGGGGCTCCCGGAGAAGGCACAGGAGGGTCCCCCCGAGCAAGCCCATGTGGTCAGACGTGGACGCGGGCAATGGACACAGGTACTTACTCTCGCCAGTCATCACTCCCTGCGTGTAGCGCTTGGGCAGCAGCCCCGTGTAGCCGTAGAAGCTGGATTGCTGCACTTCAGGAGAGACACACCAAGGGGAGAAGGAGGGATTATTGCTGCAGCCGAAACGCCGGACAGGGGGAAGAAACCCCAGTGGGAGCCCATGCGTGGTGCCATCCGGGAGCTACATCCTTCCCAAACAGCCGCTGCAGCACCCGAAGCCTCCTTGCCACAAAGGCAGGGAGGCTTGTTGTCCTCCCTGGATGCCCCACCACGGCTGTTCCCACTGGCCACGAGGTGCAGAGGCTTGGGAAGCCACCATGGCAGCCCAGCTGAGAGCAAAGCCATTGTGGTGGCCCAGATCAGCGGTGTTGGGGACCAATGCAGCGCGCTAGTCCCACAGTGCTTGGACAGAGGTGGAGGGGATGGAGCAGGGACACAAGGGTCACCTTCATAGCAATCAGAGCAAGAGCTTGTCGCAGGAGACCATGGCTCTTGGGGATGGGAATGGTTGCCCCCCAGCACCAGCCGCTGTCCCACATACCTGTGCAGCCAAAGGCCACCACCCCGACAGCAACCAGGTTGATGGCGTAGGCTTGCCTGCGAGTGAAGAGCTCCAGCCAGACATCACAGATGCTGACAAAGAGCAGGGGCCCCAGGGCAAAGAGGTAGCCTGCAGGTGGGAAACAGAGGTGGGTGGTGGGACAGCACAGGGAGTGCCAAGGGGCATGGGGACCTCCACTCACCCACAGAGATCCGGGTGTGCAAGCTCAGCAGCTCCACCAGTGCATTGTTGAGGATGACGGCCGCCAAGGCCACCAGGATGTAGGTGAGGCTCATGTCAAAGACGATGGAGGTACCTGCAGAGGGTTTAAGCATTGGATGACAGGGATCTGGCTCCCCTGGAAGCATAGCCCACCTCTCCCCAAGTTTGGGGTGGCTGAGAAGTGCTGCAGATGCTGGAGACCTACCTGGGTATTTATGGTGCAGGTAGTCCACATCGGTGATAAAGCTGTTGTATGGCAGGAGGAATCCCACCCCAGCCAGCAGCATGGCAAAGTAAATCCCATGGTATCGATCCTGGGGCTCAGGATCCTCTGAAACTGCTCCAAAAAGGGAAGGAAAGAGTAAGATACATGACAGTGGCACTGCTGCAGCCGTGGGACCTGCACCCATATCCTCAGGGCTATGAATGATGCTTCCACATCCTTTATGGCAGACGAGGCTGTCCCACCCACAGCAAGCAGCCCAGTGCCCTGCAGATCTCACAAACAACCCCAGCCCTGAGAAACTCCTTCCCTAAATAAAGGCGTTGCAATGTGAGACCCAGGAGACAGGAAAACACCCAGGCTTCGTGGGGTTAATGAGTTTTAATTGCAGTCAAATAACGTGAGAGCCAGGCAGAGTAGGTAACAGGCAAAGTCAAGGCACAGGAGGGGTTGAGGGGGGTGGGGGTGGACAGGCTGCCTCAGATGTGGAGCAGGGCTGAGGTGAATCCCGTAAGCATCCCTGAGACCTGCACGGGAAGGGCGAAGCTGCAGGCTGGGCACGAGCCAGGGCATGAACGCTCAGCTCCTGGCCAGCCTGCAGAGCCCACCGCCGTGGGATGCTGTGGCAGCTCACATGGGTACAAACAGGTCCAAAAAAGGCATTAGGCAATCTTGGGGCAATTTGGGCCATTTGTGGCTATTAAACCCACCCCAGGAAGCTGCTAAATGGGTGGGAAACCAACAAGGAACGCAGCTCCTGGTCAGGGCCGTGCCTGCCCTTACCTGGCTCCATGAAGGTGAGGACGCCCTTGGCCTGGCTGCCCCGCTGCAGCTCATCCTCCTCCAGCTGGTAGCTGTCGAAGCTGAAGCTCATCACCACGTTGCCCTCCGGTGTCCCTGCTGGGCTCAGCTCCTTGAAGCGCTCGGCTCCCACCGAGCCCATGGTGGCCACCCTGGGAGGGAGAGCGGTGACACCCCCGGGGTGCACAGCTGGGTCACGGCTCCTCTGTCGCCCCCCCCTTGGGCATCATCCCCGGGTGATGCCAAGGGTCTGCAAGGGATGGATGGTGGGTGGGTGGCCCTGAGCATTCACCACCTCACCATATCCCTCTGGCTACTGTGTTTTTTCCACCTGGAAAGATGCTTTCCCCGAGAAGAGCAGGGATCCCTCGGCCTGCTGGGCAGGAGGATGGATGTGGTGTGGGGAGCAGTGATCGGAGGGATCCACGTGAGCCACCCCGGAGGCACAGCGCTCGCCCCAGCCCAGCTCAGCACCTACTGGGATGCTACCAATACCAAACGCTGCTGCGATTTCCAAAAGCAATTAAGAGAAATTAATGGGTGAAAGCCACTCATGGAGGGAGGCTGCTGGGGAAGATGCCGGCTGCCTTGGGAAGCCCTTGTTCCCTGCAGGCAGCAGATGGTTCCTCTGGTCTCTGCCCTTTTTCAGCATCTCTGCTGCCCAAGGCTGGGGCAGAGCCACTGGCAGGGGCAGACACACTCCCACAGCCTTTTCAGGGAGAGGATGGGATGCGACCTGGCTTTTCAGGTGAGCATTTTGGATTTGCTTCTCTGAGGGAACACAGCAAGCAGGGAGATGTTCAGGGAGCTGCTGGAGGGACCCCAGCAGCATGCCAGAGAGGGGCTGCACCAAATACATCCCAAAATGAGCTCCCCAAATACCTGGCATCCTCCAGCAACCCTACCAGAGCCACCCAAAACACAGTTCATCCCTCCAGTTCCACCCCAGGCCAGGCCCGGGGGAGCAGCCCGGGGCGGTGGGGGTGCCGCTCTGTATTACCGGTGCCAGTCGCTAGATGCCAGCCTGCCTCCGTGCCCACGGACCACCCAGCCGGCCGGGGGGGGGGTGGGAAAAATCACAAAAATTCTCCTCCAAGGCAGCAGGTTGAGGCAGGCAAGGGAGGGAAAATCGATGCTGGTAATTTCTGTGGTCTCCCTGCCAGACGTGGCGCTTGCAGGAGCAGAGAGGCTTTGCAGCATCTCCCTGGCTGCCAAGATGGGCGAGATGCTGGGGGGCCCTGGGGTGGGCAGCAAATGTGGTGCCCACAGACCTCGTGAGTGCAGCCCTAAAGCCCAAAATACATCTTCTCGCCGCAGGGACAGGTGGCACGGAGCAGCATGGCACAGCCCGATGCTGCGCAGAGGCCACAGTGCTGGTGGGGGCCTGGATGGGGCCAGGCTGGGGTCCCCACCCTGTGCCATGCCGGGGTGGGCCCCAGGACCTCCCTATCCTGGAGCCCCGTGGGCAGGACAACCCAGCAGGGCTCGTTTTGGCTGGGGACACCACTCCATCCCACTGCTCACAAAGCAGCTGGCTGTGATCCCCTTCACCAAGCACCCTTCTGTGCCTGATGCTACCCCAGGCGCTAAAACCCAGTGGGAGGCATCTCCCAGGATGCCGGGAAAGCCTGTTGCAGGGTTTTTCCATAGCGGAGATCCCAGCTGGAGAACACGCCGGCTGGAAACACCCCGTACCTACTGTGACCCAAACTTCCAGGGGCCGGGAGCGGAGCGGGATGCGCTGCACAGGCACAGGGCTGGACCAGCCCTCCGGCCCCCGCCCGCTCCGAGCATCCCTGCATCGCGGTAAAGCGGCTTTTCCCCTCTCTCCAGCTTTACACCCGTCTCCGCGGTGTAAACTTGGCCCCTGCCGCCCCCCCCGGCCCCAGCGGGGGAGGGGAGGGGGGTCCTCCATCACGGCCAGGGGTGGTAGGACAGAGAACCTGCAGGGCCGGGCAGAGCGGGGGAGCCCCCCGCTGCCCCCCAGTGCCGGCTGAGCCCCGGGCACCGCAGCACCCCCCCACGCCCCTCCCGCGGGCAGAGAAACGGTTTTTGCTCTGGCAAAAGGCCCCCCCGACATCTTGCAAGCAGCGAAGTTGCAATAACCGAGGGGCAGCCAACCCCCCGCCCAGGCTGGGGCATCCCTCCTCGGTGGAGGGAGAGGGGGAGATCCCGTGCCCGGCCGCGCCCGGGGCAGGATGCGGGGCAGCCCGGGGAGGAGGGAGGGCAGGGGGCTGGGGGGGGGGGGCGGTGTGAGGTGTCTCCCCGCAGCTCGCCCCGCACGCAGCCGGGCCCGGCCGTGCCCAACAGGTCGGCGGCGGCTCTTACCTCGCTCCGCCGCGGCGGCTCTGCGGCATCGGCGCTGCCCCGGCCCCGCTCAGCGCCGCCGGCCGCCGGCCCCCGGCCCCGCCATGCCGGAGCCTCCGCCGGGCAGCGGGGGCGCGCAGCGGGGGCGCGCAGCGGGGGGTGGGGGGGCGCGGGGGAGCGCGCAGGGGGCCGCCGGCGGCGGGTGCGGCGGCTGCGATCGCGGAGCGGAGCGGAGGCGGCCCCGGCCCTGCCTCCCGCCCGCATCCCCCCGCCTCCCTTCACTCCTCCTCCGCCCCCCGGGGGGCCTGGCAGCCGGGGAGCCCCAGGCCCCCCCGCCCCCAGCAGCCCCGGCCCCCGGGCGGGAGGTGTCTCTAGCCAACAGAGCACATTCATACCCCTGTCTATAGGTACCCTCCATAGGTACTGCCCATAGGCACCACCTGTAGGCCCTTTAGGGTGGTTTTGAAGGCCTGGAGCTAATTGCAAAGAGATTAATTAGAAAGAAAGCCCAGGTCATTTCATTTAGGACAGGAGCTTTGCAGGGACAGGGTCCTTCCAGACCTGGAAAGGGGCTTGGCAGGGTCAGCATGAGCTGTCCGATGGATGACAGATGGACAGAATAGATGGATAGAAGGATAGATAGTTGGACAGACAGCAGCCTTGATGGATGGATGGATGGATGGACAGAAGGACAGATGGATGGATGGGTTGCAGCTTTGGCTGGCAGAACGCAGCAATCCTACAGCTTTTGGGGGAAGCAAGTGGGGGGGTCTCTGTTCCCCAACATACCCAAGGGGTGGGAGCAGAGGAGGAAGGGAACAGTGTGGGACAGTGGGGACATCTGTCCAGTGAGAGGACGTGTGTCCCTGAGGAGGGTACTCCAGGCAGGGATGTCATGGGTGTCACCACCCCTCCTGAGCTGGGTGAGCTGGCCAAGGCCGCAAGCAAAATCACAGGGATTTGATGCTGTTGTTTTTCTCTCGCAGGAGCAGCAAAGTGCAGGGGACACAGAGCAGGTGCCCCCTTCCACCAAGGACTGGGTGAGGGCCCTGGGGGACCAGCCCTTGCTGGGCTCTCCCCACCTGGAGCATGGGAGGACGGTGGCCGTGGGAGGGAGAGGTACTGTCCCTGCTCACACGCCATGGCTGCAACGCGCCGGGCTGTGAATTAGGATCTCGCAGTCAATAAATGCTGTGTTGTATAAATCAGTGTGTGGGGCCGGCGGGATGCGCTGCTGCCACTCACACCAAAGGAAATTAGAGACAAAACCGGCTGTGCCTCCTCAGCCGCCCTTCTGCCGGGAGCAGGGCTGAGCGAAAGGTCTCTCACAAATTCATCGCAGGGAAGAAAACAGGCCAGGTGGAAATTTCCATCTTTTCTCCTTGGCTGAAGTAGCTGGAGTTTGGCTCAGAGCAAACTAGACTGCTGTGCTGAGTTCTGCCTGGAGCCAGGGGCTCGGCTTTCCCTGCTCCCCCTTGTCTGAGCACCCGCACAGCTCAGCGCACCAGTGCAAGGCAGGGACTTTTTGGGCTGCTCGTTTTGGTTGGGTTTGTTCAGCTCTAATTTAGTAGCGTCACTGTAAAATCTCAAAGCACCTCACTCCTCTTGGGGTATGCCCCCTCTCCCTGCATCAGATTCCATCACCCCTTCCAGGTACTTTGGAAATTTAAGAAAAGGGGGTGACTGTGGTGGGGGTTCCCTGACTGTGCCTGCTGCTGGTTGGCACCCAGATGGTGCAAGTGCTCTACAAAAAGAGCAGGATGAGCTGAAGCATATGTGCGCTCGCCTTTTCACGGCTCGCCGGCAAGGCCCTGCTGCTCTGTGCTCACCAGGCAGCATTACTCAATGCCTTCCGCAGGGATTCTCCCTGCGAGCTGCTGCTCCCCATCCTGAAGCCACAGCTACGGAGCCAGGGGAGGGGGGGAGGTGGCCCTTAAAAATGACTGAGCCCAGGGGAGCATCTCTGCTCCCCAATGCTCTCTGAGCCACTGGGAGATGCTGCGACCGAACACCTTGTGCCAAAGAACAAGCCCCTGACTTTTACCATCTACAATCATGACCTCTTGATCCCTGTTCTGGGGAACGAGGGGGTTTCCTTGCTTCTGCTGTGGGTGCAATGGGGACATGCTGGGGTACCTGAAGAAACTGCTGTGGCTTGGAGGGCTAGGGGGGACCACAGGGAGGCGAACCTATCAGGGTGAACTTCTCAGAGTGCTTTTTCTCTGATTTTCCCATCCCTAAGGGCAGCGTTAGACCCAAACCACACTGTCTGCCCTCCCAAGGTGCCCCACCGAGCATGAGCAGGCTCTGCCCAATGAGGGTATGGGGGCAGGGGGTCCCGTAAGCTGGGCTTTCCCTGAGTTCTGCTGGGCTCTTCAATTTTTTACACTGGCCCTGAATAATTCAGCCTTGATGTAGCTGGCTCGAGGTTGGTGAGCTTGGATGCTCCTTGGGTTTCTGCTTGACCCACTTTAACAGCCAGGAAAACCTGCCAGGCGTGATGCTCCAGGTGCAATGGGGCAAAGCTGACCCAGACACCCTGGTCCCCGTGGCAGGAGGGACATCCCACCCAAGCCCCATCCCGGAGTCTCTCTCTGCAACTCCACACCCAACAATGTGGGCCACAGAGCATCCCTCACCCACACCACGGCTTTTTAGAGGTATTTTTGCCTTCTCCCCTTTTCCTGTCTCTCTCTGCTGTCCCACAGCTCCTGACACGAGTGGGTGCATCCCAGCAGTGTTTGCTGGATTATGAGGAGGGATTTGCTCCGCTCCATGAACCAGTTAACACTCTGTGGCCACCATGCCATGGCTCCTTGCTATTCAGAGACTCACCTTGCTTTCCTGGAGCCTGCTCGAACGCTGATTAATCCCGCCAGGCAGAATAAGACGCTGCTGATTCATTTGGCTCAGGGACGTTGGATTAGGATGGTCTCCAGAAATCCCCTGTACTGTTTTTTTCTTGCCCTTCCAGCGGAGTCAGGTTTTATTAATCATTGCTGTTGTGGAGGTGAGAGGAAGGAGAGACCTTTCAGGTGTCTGCATTCCAGTGTACTGCCAAAACCCTCAAGCCCCAGCTTTAAACCCTTGGGGACCGTGGGAAGCAGCTGTTCCTTCTGTCCCCATTGTGGGCACAGCCACAATCCACCCCATGGTTGTTGTAGAGTAGCAAAACCCAACTCCTTAACCAAGCTGTGCTCACCCTGCCAGGGAGCTCCAGGCATTCTGTGCCCAATGCCGCGTCCCCTCTGCACCAGCCAGGGGGGTGACACTGTACCTGTGACTGCTGAGCAGGGTGGGGGGGCAGGCAAAGATGAAACATCTGAGCTCCCCCCTCCCACACCCCCACGCTCAGGGCTCCCAGGAGTGCTGTGCATCCATCTCTTCTGCTTCACAGGAAGGGGAGGCTGTTCCCAAGCCTGCAATCCCCTCTTGGAAAAGCTCCTTTAAATAGCATCGCAGCCTTCGCCATCCTTCCCCCAGGTCTGCTCCCAGTGCCCACCAAGCGTGCCGTGCCAGCACCGGGAGCATCCTCAGCAGCGCCGGCTTTGCACGGAGACGGTGGAGATTAATCAGGGATGTTGTCTCTTGGCTGGAGTCACACTTGGGGATTAGCAGGGCCTGCAAGAAGCAGAGAGTAGCCAGGGAATTTATTTGATGCAAGTGGAGGGGTTTGTCACAATCCGATTGCAGGCAAACAGAAATCCCTGGTGCTGGCAGGAGCTCGGCACTGGAAGCCACTGGGATTAACTGGGTTTTTCCCAAGCCTTGCAACAGGACTGAGGTGGGAGGAGGAATCACTCTTAAGTCCAAAACACTGGGTTTAAATGCTTCAGGGAGATGCAGGGGCTGAGCTGAGCACCAGCTTTGGGGCACCTATCCCTCATCTTGAGGCCAAGGACCAACGTCCATGCGGATGCCCTGATTCTCCTGCAAGGGGTTACTCTGTACATCCCTCCCACTCCACATCAGCTAAACCAGCCTGGGAGAGCTGGATAAACCGAGAGGATACCCACAGCCTTTGCACTACCTTCCCCCAGCCCCCCACCTTCTTTGTTGGAGCAGATTTGCATCCATCACTAATTAATCCAAGATGAGCTGCTAATTCAGCTCCTTGATTGCAATTTTGCATAATTGCTGCATGCACAGGCAGAGCTGCAGGACAGGATAAAAAAAGGAGACAGTCAGTGGCAGGCGTAGGGGAAACAAGGGCCGGGAAGGGCCGGTTCAGCTTGCTCCCACTCACCGGGCTATTTAAAGATCCAGGTTGAGGGAAGAGATATTGCTCTGGAAGGAGAAAACGGTGACAGCCACCCCTGGATGGGGTTTTTCCCCCAATCCTGGGCTTGCAAAGGGCCTTGCCAGCAGCTACAAGGGCTCCTCTGGCAACAAGGAAACCACAGGTTACAGGCAATACAGCCCCTTTGGCTATTCCCATCATGCTGCCCTCCTCCCCATGCTTCCTTTTTTCCAGTGTCCAAGCAGTTGTCTGTAGGTTTCAGAGTGAATGCTCCACCAAGGCGAGCAGGGCAAATGCATCCCTCAAAGCCAGTGCTCCAGGCTTCTAACCCACCCACCGGGTACGTGAGACCCTGTAAAAACCCCCGCTCCAAAACAAGACCCAGCGGACAGCAAGCCAGGCCTGCTGGCAAGGTACTTCTCCTTGGAAAAGCAAACCAGCGGCACAAGGGAGGCCGGGCAGCATCACCCAGTGCCTTGGCGAGGGGCAGAGCCCCCAGCTGAGCCACCTTAAGCCTTCAGTGGCACAATTAGCAAGAAAAATCTGCTTTTCCTGCCAGCAATGCGCAAAGCCATTCCACAGGGCTCTGGGGGCAGGTGGGCACCCAGGCACAACGCACCCTGCACCCCCACTGCCACTCGGGCAGGCAACGGGCACGCAAATTGCTGCAGATATTGGCTTGGGGATTATTTTCCCACCTTCCTCTGCCCACATCCCACCCACAGACATCCCCCCCCAAGTTTAACACCTCCACGCACCCCCAGCACCCTGAAAGCTGAGTGACAGGGCAGCAAACAGCGGCAGACAGCTCAGCCCCGTGCTCCCCATTCACGTTTCGCCCTGCAAAAGAAAAGAGCTACTTTCAGCTCCAGCCTTTTCTCTAGAAAAATGCATCTCCCAGCCTGGGGGCCCCTTCCCCGGCCCCACGGCGAGGGCTGAAAGGGGGCTTGGGCAGCCAGGCTGCCCCCACCGCCCCTCTTAATCAGCCAGGGCATGCATGAAGCCTAATGCCGTCGTGAAGATTTCGGCACTATTGACACACACGGCGCATTAAACGCCTTACGGGGGATTTGCATAAGCTTGGGGAGGGAGGAAGAGCGTGGAGGAAAGTGTCGACAATGGGAAAGTAAATGCATTAAAGTGCTTAGGGGAAAAAAAAAAATCTGATAAAGGAATAAACCAGTTAAGGGAATATATTGCTCATAGCCTGGTTATTCAAATCCTGCCTTATAGGAAATCCTCTTAAAGTGATCACCTGATTCTGTGTTAAATTCCTAATTGAATAATAAAAGAATTATGTATTTCTTCCATAAAGGCACAAAGATGGGAGCCCGTCTGGTGGTTTTCTTGGCGGGGGGAGGTGGTGGTAGAGGAGATGCCGGGAGAGGAGTCCTGGGCCAGCAGCACCATCCCGGAGGGATGTGATGGGAGATCTGGGGAAGAGGGAGGATACAGGTGCTGGGAGGACGCCTGGGGAAGGCTGCAGTGCCGGGTGCTTTTGAGGGCAGTGGAGAAAAGCTGTGCTAGGATGGGCTGTGGAGTGATGGTGCCCAGGGGGAGGAGAAGGACCCAATGGATCTCCTGGGATCCTCCAGCCTTGGCTGCTGCGGGGCTCACAACGGATGAAAACGCACCAAAGGTGACTCCTGCCCTGGAGCTGCACGGAGCACAGCAACTGCAACCACCCAGCATCTGGGCAAAGGGGAGGTTGGAAGGGGTTACAGCAGCCCCGAGGAGCAACGGGGGGGCCATGGCCAGCTCCGGGGTAACCCTGCTGCTGCCACAGGTCCTGCAGGAGAGGCATGGCCGCCCCTGCTAGCTTGCCCCCCAGTTTTCCCAGACAGGGCTGAGGGTGATGCCTGCATGGCCTCTCCTGCCTGCTGCTGCCCTTCCCCCTGCCTCTGTGCTATAAATAATATGCAAAAAAAAAAAAAATTAAAAAAAAGCATCACCTGGCAGTCAAGAGGTGAGGGAAAACAGCAGGACTGACATGCTCCAAACCCGCAGCCTGGATGGGGGGCAGTGGCAGGGGGAGAAAAAGAAACAAAAGCACTAAAAATAGCCCTGGGAGCTGCTTTCTTCCCAGAGATCGTTTTTCTACCCAGCTGTTTCATTTCATAAACAGGATTATTTATTTATTTCTCCCCTCTCTTTACTCCACTTTCTTTTTTAATTCAATGCTACCACTTTAACCCTCCCACATCTCTTTTAAAAGGAAGTTAAAAAAAAAAAAAAAATCAAACCAAACACAAACAACATCCAAAATCAAGAAAGAAAATACCACCCCCCCAACCCCCTTGATCACTTCAGCAAAGGCTTGCCTTGCTCCAGCTCTTTATAGGTAATTGAATATCCCAGAGTGCATCTGCTAATGCAAACTCCAATATAAATAAGTGGCAGCGGTGAGTGCAGGGAGGGCAGAGGCAGCAGCTGAGAAAACAAAACAGGCAGCACCCAGCAAACCCCGGCCCTGGCCCAGCTTGGGGGCTGCCAGAGGCTTTTTATTAGCTGGAATTGGATTGCTGGAGCCAGGCTGAGGTCCGGCACCTGGGCGAGCACGGGAGCTGGGAGGCAGGGCTTGCAGGGAGATGGTTATTGAGTTATCCTCACCCCAGCAGCCCCTCCAGAGCCAAGCTTGCACACGGCAGTAGGGCACAAAGCCCCCCAATTCCCAGGGGACACCTGTGTCCCCCTTAGCCTGGCACATCCCCTGTGGCCAGAGCAGCTCCAGCTGCACAGAGGTTTTGCATCATTTGCATCCCCGGCAGAGCCTGTACCTCCCTGATTCAGCATCCTTCAGCAGCAGCCAGGGAAATCAGGGACGACATGAGCCCTTAATTTGAGCCTGCAGAGGCCATCTTCCTGTGTGTGCGTTGTTTTGTTTCCAAATAGACTTTTAGTAACTAATTTCAGATGGTAGAATGACATTGCTACATCATGACCTCTTGAAATGCAAATTGCCTTATACCCTGGGAGAGATGAAAGGTTGTTTCCCATCTGAAACATTAAAAAGGAGTGAGGTAACGCCTCCTGGCTCTGCCTCCCTGTTTTTATTTTCAAAATTGTTTTCAGGTGAGGAGAGAAGAGATGCTATCTGTGATTTTGCCGGGCTTGTTGCCCGTACAGAGCAAGCGTGGAGCACTGAAGGACCACCAACGCCCTCCCTTTCCCTACAAACCAGACCTGCTCCAGACTTCAGACCACAGCAGAGGTTGTGGGGCCGGTGAGGACCAGAGCTTTGCTCCCTCCTACCACAGGGCTCAACTTCTGAGCCCAGTTTCCAAGGCTGCAATACAATTTGCTCAGGGAAACATGGCAGAGCAGCAGTACAGTCACTGGTGTAAGGACACAGCTAAAGGCACCACCGCTCTGCTATGGCTTGGCCCCACCACTGCCCCCCAGCCCGGCATGGCTGCAGATCAGCTCCATCCCCAGCCTGCCAGCAGCTTGCCCCCGCAGGGGCCTTGGGGCACACAGCAGAGCCCCTCTGCCTCACCGGGCAGCTTTGGCTCAGTGGCTCGGTTTGGGCAAACACAGACCAGTTTGGTTTGGTTGGTTGTGGATGGTTCCCCACACACACACACCCCCCCAGCGTCTTGTTCTTGCTCTGAGTCATGGAGCACCAGCGCAGAGAAGGTGCCCTGAGCATGCACAAAAGGTGCTGCAGAGCTCTGCTGCAGGAGCGGGCAGGGACATGCTCCGGGAGGGAACAAGAGAAGGAGCAGGGATGCAGTGGGGAGAAAAGGCTGAGATGCAATTAGGGAAGAGAGGAAAGGGCATGGATATTGCAGGGGCAGGATGCGGGGATGCTCCCGGGGAAGGGAGGGAAGCACACGGGCGTTGCGGGCTGGGATGCGGGGATGCTCCCGTGCACACTGCGCACCACCATCTAGCGGCTGCGCGGCCGCAGAGCGGGGCCCCCCCTCCGCCTTCCCCATCCCAAGGCCCAGGCGTCCCCTGGGACAGCGCTCCCACCGCCCTCCACAGATAAAATAAAATTACCAGCCCTGATGTGGAAGCTGCCGAGGAACCAGACGGTGAAGCTCCAGAAGGGTTTTGCAAGCACCACTTGCCTGGCCTGAGCAGCAACAAGGGAGATGCTAAGCAGGTACGTGCCACACTGGCACCCAAAAGTGACAGTCTGCACCCACTGGATGGACAAGGTGGATCTGCTCAGGTGGACAAAGCGGATCCATCCCTTGTGTCACTCAGTGCTCCCCAGTACAGCCCCCCACCTGGACCTGTGCAAACACAGGTCTCGCTGGGCCTTCCTTGCCCCGACAAAACAGCATCCAGATTATCAAAACACTGCCAAAATCCTCCATTTTATGGATTTACCTGCACATAGCGATCTCCAAATACTTTATTATAACCTGTAACTTAATAGAACTCACTTGCTGAAAAACCCAAAACATACTAAAGTGCTGGAACAGCAGGCATCAGATTTCCTCAACTCCAGCAGGCTGGGCAGAGAGCCCTCATTAGCTCACATCACACCACTAATTGGCTGAAGAAGCCTTTGCCAAGGGTCTGGCTGAGGCCTGTCTGGGCTAGGTTAGATGTGGTACACGAAGGTGCACGCTCAGGGACAGTGAGTGCTCAGCTGGGAGCGGGTGCTGTGGAGGGAGCTGCTCCCGAACAGGGGCAGGATCAGACCCCCAGCACCACCCCAGTATCTGCCTTCTCCCCAATTGCTTAAAAAAAAAAAAATAGCAATGCTGCATCGAAGGAGGTTTGCTGCAAACCAGCAAGGCTGAGGTCAACGTGAGCCCACCAGAGCTGCTCTGCCTGGTCCCTCGGCTCTTCCCCCCGCTGCCAGCAGTGCGCTCATCAGCACAGCCACGGCCCGGGAATTTACACCAGAATCACATGCTTGCTCAGAGTTCCTGCACGCAGGACTCCAGTCCTGTGCACCACAAGGTCTCCGTGTCTCATTGCCGAGACCACCACAGCACGGCTAAATCCAGAAGCCTACTCGCTACCAGGAGAAAGCATGCCGGGAAGGAACATGGGCACAAGTCCATGTCTATATCCTTGTAATAAGATAAATAATTGGAGATGAGATTTCTCAGTCCTTTCCCTGGGAATTCATGCTTAATGGGCCAGACTCGTTAACAGCGGACAGATGCTAAACTGCCAATCTGAACCCAGCTGCGGCTGTCTAGTTCAGGGCTGGGTTTGACACATTATTTACAATTTTTCCCATACTTACTGCAGAATATCCTGCTTTTCTCTCCTAGAGCAGGAGCAGAGGGGCAGTCAGACCTCCCGAAACATCAGCGGGTCTGGATGACCACATCCATTCGGGATGCAGGAGACAGTGGAGTTGCTGGCATCACCACCGTGGATGGAAGTTGCTGCCACTTACAGAATCCACCAGCAACTTCTCTCAGATCTTCAGTTTGCTCCAGGCAGAAGACAGGAAACATCACCAGCAGCCGAATGAACGGTTTGGAAACGCTCATCTGAGCTAACATAGCCTATTTTGCCTGAAGCAAACAGAGGCACACAAACGGCACTGACGGGACAGCATTGCCCTCCAGAGCTAGATCAGGAAAGGAGACGTCTGCAGCTTCACAGCTGCAGCCTTGCTATGAGACCAGCACGCAGGAGAACAAGGAGAGCCTCATCATCGCGTGCTCCGCCACTGCTAGCAAAAGCAGAAAGGCTTTTCCTCCTCTCATCCGCCCTGTCAAAGGGTTTGTCGTGGCTTTGCAAAATAAAGGATACATACAGAAGCAGGCGATGCCTCCTCACCCATCTGCGTGGACTGGCTCCAGATCTTCCTCCTGGGCTTGGACGCAAGAAGCAACAAGCTTGGAGTGACAGCACAGTGAGCAGGATGCGTATTTGAAAGCACTGCTTCAGATGCATGCCATAAAAGAAAGAATAAAGGAAGTTATTTACACTCACCTGAGAAGCGGTAGAGAAACGCATGAATGCAAGTCCTGAGAAGAGCAGCTTTAAAGGAGGAACAAGAGGGAAAATTACATTTGCAAGCAAAACGTGCTAGGAGAAATTCAGCTTGCTCTTTCCCAGCCCCTGCAAAACCCAAGCTGACTGTGCCTTTCGAGAGCAGCTACAAAGCATAGCTAGGACTGAGGGCTTACTACTGCTGGCATTTTTGTTTGGAGCACAGAGCACACGCAGTGTCACCCTGATCTTATCTGGCCCCATCTCCAGGCAGCAAACAAAAGGAAGACGACACAGAATACTTATCACAACACAGATTTAATTTCTTAGGCAGTTATAAAATTACAAAGAGCGATGGGCTAGCAGTGAGAGTCAGACACTTGGTGAGGTGGAATGTTAAGACATTTTTCCACTTATCGACACAGATACCGAAGAGAGTAAGCGAGCACTGCAGGATGCTGGGTTTTTTCCAGGTAAGAAAGCAAATGCAAGAGCAAATAGATCCAGGTAGACAAAGGGTTGAGCCAACGCCCCATAGAAACCCCGAGCTACAGGTTCAGGAACAACTCCCCACTCCTGAGAAACAAGTTGGACACATGCAAAGGCAGCCCAGGGGGAGTCAGCGTACGGATCGCTGCAGCTGCATGGTCAAAGCCACAGCACCCAGACACCTGTAACAAGCACAACTGTAGCTACTTGCAAGCCAGAATAAAAACTTCTTGTCCGTTATTTTCAAGGCAGTGGAAGATGAGATTCGCCAATTTGAAGAGTGTTAAAATGAAGGCATGTCATGGTTAGAAGAATAGGAATTTGCTGAATTCCTTTGATTGTGCAACTGGAATCTGAAAGGATTTATTTACGGTCAGAGCCATGCTTTCTTCATTGCAAGCCTTTCATGGTGCAACAGATTGCAGAAAAAAGAAAGGCCTGCTCTGCACGTGTGGAGAGGAGACTGCTTTGTGCTCAGATGTTAACAGGTTAAATCAAGGCGACTGTTAGCCAGGACTGCCGGAGCACAGAATAAAACTTTCCAAACCTCTGCAGTGCTTAATCCCCACCAATGCTTTGGACAAAGACTCCTGTTGCTCTGCAAACAGCAGTGGAGCATCTGCACACGCAAGTGGTATACTGAATAGCTCAGTGATCTACCAGGAAAGAAATTCTACCGTCTTACTGCATGTTGCTTTGGTGCTAATGCCATTATTAAAGCTAAGAAAGCACAGCATGGGATGTAACGGATCAGCTTCTCAGGGCTCTGTGCTAACCCTACTCACTGAGCCGGTGGCTCTTCAGTTCATTCCTCCCTTTTTACTGCTACACATAGATCAGATGACAGCTTCCTCCTCTATGGCGACATCTGTCACCGTATTAAGAATCTTCTCAGGTGTTTGGCTGCATTCAGGCAGACTTAAAAAGCCATCATCGCTACCCCCGTCCTCTGTAGAAAGCGGGCCCAAGAAACTCGCTTGCATAGGACCTGGAGCAGCAAGGTACACGCACACACCTGATCCCAGAGGCAGCACTCGCACAAATGTCTTGCTGAAAGGGCCTCAGAAGCAACAGCTTGTACTAACCTCTTTGTGCTTTTTACTTCCCCCTCTCTGCCAGGCCCAGCTTTTAAGTACTAGATTTGTATCTATCACTTGTATTTTGGAAACAGTGACATAAGAGGAGACTAGAGCAGACAAAAGCTTCCTGCATCAGAACTTGAAATACAAAGTAAACAGATGTCCAGACAGCAGCAGAGTATATACACTTGCTAGTTATTTGCACATCAAGAGAAATAGCTCCTTCCCTGCGGTACTCACTGGGAACAGATCCCACTGCAATTTAAGACCTGAGTTCAGGATTCCAAGTTTATAAGCGTCACCCCCTCCCCAGCTTTGGTTGTTTCAGTTGTCTTTCTCTGCCCCCAACCCTCTACAGAGTTAAAAAGCTATCCAGAAGTGCAGCCTGTACCCAGAGAGAAACTGTCACAGAACAAACACTGTCCTTCCAAGGAAGGGTGTTTCCATAACGTATGATTAGACACCCATGGCCACAGCACAGGGCTAGAGCCTCCTTGGCTTTCCCTGGAGAATCCAGGGCTGTTAGACCATCAAAATAGAAATGTTTAGGCACCACCTGACCCACAGACCATAACAGTGCAATCATACGCTCCACACTCAGGTGAGGATGCAGCTGCAAACAGCATTTCTGGTATATTTAAGAAAAAAGTTATCTTTGTTTCATTGGAAGGAAACCCCAACCTGAAAGATTTCTAACTTTGGTAGCATACCACAGCAGGGTGGTTACTGAGGGCCTAAGGCCATCAGAGGGAAATTTTATTTGTCATATTTTATCTGAGAAAAGGTTTATATCCTCATGCAATGAACTTAAGACAAACTACTGTCACCACTCTTAAATACACTGTCAGTGGGGAACTGAAACCATCTACTCCATCCTACTAGCTCCATGCTGGTCACTAACCCCAGAATATTAATACTTTTGCTCTCTAAAAAAGATTTTCCCAGTTACAACAACAATGACAACAAGAAGATAACTTTAACTGGCTTCCATTTCTACCTAAGAGCTAACCAAGCAGGGCACAGCGATTCAGTCAGTGTGCAGCTCAGCAGGAGCATACTACACCATATGGAAGACACAAATACAGTGAATATGGGATCTCCAACTCACCTGTGGAAGATAAGGTGTGAAAGAAGTGGGTAAAATGAATATGATAAATGTTCTCAGTTTTTAAAAGTCAGTAAGATACACCCCTTCATGTGATTACTACGCAACATGGTCTTTGTTATACTAAAGAGTCATAAAACCTGGGTGCTTAGCAGGCCCGTGTTGCTTATGCACGTTTATGGCGAGCTCTACGTGTGGAGTCTATGCCAAGCCTCCAAGTATGTTATCAGGAATGTTACCAGCTTTAGCCTGGAATGAACAGACATCTGACAGCTCCTGGGCAGTTCAGTTTGCCAGCAAAGCTCACTGAGCTCATATTTACTTCAAGACTTGCATTTTACTCTGCAGTTATGAGCTCCACAGCAAAGCTCATAGTACTTGCAGTAAAAAAAAAATAATAAAATAACTAAATTCCGTGGTCTGGAACTATTTTGTCAGCCAGAGCTTAAAAATTAAGAGACTAAGCGAGACTTCAGCATGGCTCAGTGGTTTGCTTTGAACGTGCTGGGTCCTGGAGAGGACACCACAAGCCATTCCAGCAATCTAGTTAGGACAGTCAAGGGCCTTCAGTGAATAAACAAACTTGTCCCTTCTCTCCCACATGCGCTCGTGAAAGAACATCCTCCACTTACACAGACTAACACAGTCTTACTGATAGAGGCAGCTCACTTGGCAGGGGCTACCACCACCTTCTGCACTCTGAGAGGAAGGGGATGCCCACTGCCCACACACGGATTTTGGGACAAAGACCACTGCCTGCTGTTGCCCGAGAAAAGACTTGTTAACAGTACCAAACCCTAACAGCACATCATCTAATTGTGGTAGGGAGTTCACATGTAGCTGGAGCACTCAGCTTCTCCTGTCCTCCTCTCAAGATCTGCAATTTCCTTGACTGTTCTTATTTTTATTTCTTTGAAAGCAGTAGAGGGAAAGGAAGCAACCCACACTGCTACGCAAAAGGCAAAGCAGGCTCATTTTGGCAAAGGAAAGTAACACTCACCAAGTACTTTGCTAATCACTTGCTCACTAACTGTTATCCAAGACTTAAGAGAAGGCACATTACAACCCTAAAAATAGTCTGCAGCACTGCTCAGCCTTGGAAAGCCCTAGCCAGGGTCAGGGCAGTTAAGGATTTATTCCAAAACTCCCAAAGAGACAACTGGTCCTTGGAGTATACCACAAGAGGTACTCTGAAGAAAGGAGGGAAAAAAACCCCCAAACAAACAAAAAAACCCCCACACTGTTATCCAGCAGAAGAGAACTCAGAAGAAAGTTTCAAAAATCACTTATATTTACACCAGTATGCAGAAAAAAAAAAGTCATGAACCTTCATTATGAGAGCAGCAGACTCAGCCCAGACTGAAAAGAAGCAAGAACTGAGCGCTGTGCCTTCCAGCTGAAAACCTCAAGGCTGTTTATAGAACGGAGCTGCCACACTCTACAGGGCCTTCCCTCCAGCATGACAGAATCCGTGCTTTGGATGATTTAAAAAAGTATGAAAAAAGGTTATTGCTACTCTGCCAAGGAAATAAGACAATCTACAGGAGAGAAAGAAAGTGCATTGCAAGTCTTCTCTAAAAAAAAAAACCCACGAGCTTATATAGCCACTATGGGCTATAGCTACCCAAGTACTAAAGGTGTACGAACAAGAGTCTCCAGCAATTCCTTCTTCATTCTAGCTTTCTTCCTGCAGCAATTCCTTTTCTTCCCTGTAAAGGCACTTTCTATATTCTATATCCTTACGCAGGGAAACACTTCCCATTTTCCATCCCAACAAACAGAGCAGTCCCACAAATACACAACATTCAGAAGGAATTTTAATTAACAAAATGGTCCAGGAAAGGGAAGGGAGAACCCAAAAAAACAGGCCATTGCATTTGAAAGGTTGCATGTCAGTCACTAGGTATGCCTGCAAGCCCATGCACAGGAAACCATTTGGACCTTTGTCAGTGCAGAACTTGTCTCAGCTTCCAGAACCACTTCTCTACTCCTTCCTTATATAAGCTAAATATTATATACATATATAAAAAAAATACAAACTTGAGTTTGTTATAAAGTGGCTTCTCTCTCTCCCCCTCCTATGCTTGCTTGGCACATGAACGCATGCAAAGCTAGTAGGCTCCGAGGGCTGCACAAACAGCAGGTTTTGGCAACAAAAATATAAACACAGCTAAAATAGATAAGCAAGATTAAAAGCCACTGAATTGAAAACCATATATTTTTCCAATTGTATAGAATTAGGACTACAGCTATGACTTAAAACTGTAAGAGTCTGTCATCCTCTCTCCCAACTCATGTCAAAGTTCATAGCAGCATAACACGAGATTCCTCAAGAAACATCAAGCCAGTGTTCTCTGCTTCAGGAGTGAGTTCACAGGTCAAAGTTTAGTCTGTCCGAAGGATCATGGGGGGATGCTCACTGTCTTCATCCAATCTAAGGGAGTTGGTTTCATCTTCCAGGCAAGCTCCACCCACAGCACCCAGGTCATCAGTATAGGCTGGGGAGAAAGGAACAAGTAGTTGGGGGATCAGCAGCACAAACTAGGGCTTGGACCCAAAGTGAATGATTAGAGCTGAAGTACCAGACGCTACTTGCAACAGTTTCACTGCCACCTTATGTTTGCTTTTATCATGACCACGTGTCTCCAAGCCATGAGCAGTTTATGATCAAAATTAAAGTACTCTGCGTGTGTGCAACACATACTGGTGATTTGGGCAGGCTGACATTTTTCTTACTCTCCACTCATGCATTAAAGCTGCATCTGCAGTGCAGGTGCTACAAGTGCAGACTGTCCCTCCTCTGCAGTTGAAGCACTCACCTGAGTGCCATACAAAGATGGTAAAAGCCCCACTGACTTGAAGAGCTGCAGCATTAACCAAGTTCTCATCCTCTTGACTTAACAGAGCAGTGAATCAGGCTAAAAGGTCACTGTTCCCATAAAGTAACAATAGGAGAACTTATCAAACTTGTTAAAAAAACACACAAAAAAGCCAAGGGGGGCTGTAATTCAGATTCTTTGCACAAGGTCTGGGCAGAACTTCTGTACAAAATAATTGTGTTAGGGTATCTCAAGAACCATTTAGGAAGTACTTCAACTACCGCTATAGTAATTGACCACAATTAGAGACAAAGTTCTCCCCAGAAGGTAGTAAAGATGAGTGATCCGTCTATAGAAGGCTACTGTAGATCACCAGTGCTTTTTTGCTGCTGCTCACCAACGCTCCACATCACTCACGCAGTTATGAAGAGCTCAGTGTGGAAGCAGACGAGCTCACGCAGCCATCTAGAATGAAGCAATAAGCAGAGGTGCTCTCTGCCCCATTTCCAGCCTTCTCCTTACCATGCCTTGTGGGTGAGGAAGGCACATATGTACCTTTAGTCACAGCAGCACTGTATGCCTGCGCTACCAACGGCCGGTCATGGGATGCAGACTCTAAAATTTCGTTGGCTGGCTCCATACTGCCATCGAGCCTAGGAAGCAGAGAGAGGTTAGCTGGAAAGGTGATCTACCTGGGCATAATATAGCTTTAGTTGACAGTTACAGAAGAATATCTCATTAGATGCGCAAGAATAATATGTATACACATGCAACAGAAGAACTGGGTCCCTCCATTCCAGAGGACTGAAGAAGGCATTTGACAACACTTCGTATTTAACAGTGAAGACTCATCGGTGACATGCTTGCTTCCGACATGGCATCAGGATCTAAATCCTAGTAGCTGGGGGTGGGGGAAGACCTAAAACAGGAGTGTGGGATTAAAATAACCATTCTAATCAGCAACATTACAGATTCTCTGTTGAGCTCTGGCCACAACAGAAGCGGTTGCTTCATACATATATACTAGAAAACCCTCAGTGAAGGCATTAGAGCTTTTCAGAGATCAAGAACTTGATAAAAGCCTCCCTCTATGAGGCTTCATCTGCAAGTGAAACCAGAGGTCATACCTTAAAATGTTCAGACAGATGTATGATTTTTGACCAGTATCATAGATTGACCAAAGCTGCAAACCTGGATCATCATCAAGAGTTATTTGCTTTAGTTCTATGATTGATCATGTAAGTAATCTGACTATATTTTCCTACCAAACCTTACTAAAAAACAACAGCGCCTTGTCATATTTTCCCTAAGTGTTCTACAGCACGCTACGGAACATAAGTTGGCTGGCCTATACGCAAGGAAGTTTAATGAGGGGTATTGGAGAGGGAATATAATAAGAAGCAGTAGAGAGAGAATACAGATAACTTCTTAAGCCAGACTCTCCCCTGTGAAGTCACAGTAACATCTTTTTCTCGTGTCTGTAACCATTTACTGACTAAGAGGATGGTGTCAGTCGTTTCAAGTTCTTGTTTAAGTAACTCAACTCAAACTGCTAAGTAAGAGGAAATAGGATCACACGGCTAACAGCGATTGATCCTCTGCTGCAATCAGACAGTGTTAGGTTTCTGCTGGTAAAGTGGTGCTTAGTGTAGTAGAAACTAGGAAGGCAGGCTCAGGGGGATTCTGAAATTACTCATTCATGTCCGAGGTCCAGAAAAAGATTAGTTTAAAGAAATGAGCTGTTTTAAGTTAGACTTTTGCAGAACAAACAAAGTTTAAGAACATGCTGGATTTTGTGAGGAAATAAAATACAACAGCCCTCGGCTAACATGGACTTACTTGTGCTGCTTCATTAGTGTGCACTCTCCTCCTTCTTGGGGGTCTAGGTTGTACATATAGAGATACCCATCAGCAGCTCCCACCAATAAACGAGGGATTTTCTGGATTCTAGAAAGGTTTAGGGGAGAGCAACACATTAATAAGAACTTAAGAAAACACACTCTCCTCTCCCATGATTAAACCATCATTTTCCACACTCCTGCTCCTACACAGGGAACATTGTTAACAGTTAGACAGAGCACCCAGGAAAGAACTATGCATAAAAGGTAAGGCATAACCACATTTTGGGGCTAACTGGATGCCACAGGAATCAAGCAACTTCTATATAAGCCAGTAAAACAGATTCAGAAGTTATCATCCTGTTGTCAAGCTTCGTGCAACTCCAGAGATAAATATTCTAATGGGAAGTATTTACTTATTTCAGAAATGTCACAAGGCTTAATTATTGCTTAAAGGGTGCTTTGAGATCAGAGCAGTGAGAGTAAAGACATGAAGTCAATTTAGCATAAAAACTATACAACCCCCACAAAATAAGCTTACTAGTGCTCAGCTTATTGCTGTGGTAGCTGTGCCAAATGGGACCTGCCTTTGGTGAAGACAGAATAAAGATTAGATTCAGTCCTCAAAATTAACTTTAATGAACACTATTGCTGGTTTAGAGACAAGAATAATGTGAATTTGCTTTCAAAGACTTCTCTAATGGTTCGCCTGGATTGCCTAATTTTGCAATTTGCTAGAAAAACACACAGTACTCCTAGCACTAATGAAAGTAAATACAAGCTCATGGGTCTGTTCTCAACATTCTTCTTTCATACTTAAGACATCTTTAAACAACTCAAAAATAGTCTATTCTCATCCAAATATGATGCCTTTTCACAGACTGCGAGGTGTTAGCTCAAACACATTGCTCAAACTGGAAGAGGCTTTGAAATGATTCCAGGTGATGGAGTGAGCATACGTTCTACAGTGTCAGCCCCTCCGCGGCCTGACACGGCAACCCAGCGGAGAGGTGAATGCAGGCTCATCTTTACTCACGTGGCAAGTGCACAGATGTTTTTGTGCCCACAGAAAGGCAGGCGGACTGTAGCAAATGCTCTACCCTGGTTGAACATTTCTGTTACTTGAGAGGGCAGATAGCTTGTTGAAGCCATCAGCACTTTTCCGAAGTAACCTGTCCAGGTTGTAGGCTCTTCCTGAGGTCTACAAGTCAGAAAAGAGTGATTGAGTTTGCCTTCACATTAGAGAAAAAGGTCTGTAAAGACTCTGAAACATCTTTATTTTTAAAGATATTAAGCAGCTAGTTATTTCTGAAGAGAAACAAGTAACAGCCCCAAGAAGTCCGGTGCACTCCATTTATGCTACAGGGCACAATGTGTCCTACAATACCCTCTGTTATTTAAGCATGTCTGATTGAACTGATACTTCTGCTTATAAAACTGCATTTTGTAAGGTTCATTACACAACAGAGAGATCTACTGGGAAGTGCTACACTTCCCGATTTTATTCGCCTGTTTATCACTAAGCAAATAATTGTTTCTAACAACTTCCGCAGAAATGTAAGTTAGACTGTCCTCCCAAATCATAAATAGAAACATTTTACAACGTGGTGCCTTTTAAAGCCCTATAGGCAGCTGGGAGGCATTGCTGAGACAGCTCTTCCCATATGGATGTCAGAAGAGGTGAAACACAAATGTAACTGAAAACATTAAGGCTGCTCCACATTCCTCTGCCTCTGTTCACCAGGAGAACAGTACACAGCTCAGCTACAGCTGCTGATTCACCAGTGAGTTCTTACGTCCTTTACAGAAGTGTTCAAATGAAGTTTGTCCACACTTTGGAGAACTCATCCTGTGGAGTATCATCAGTTTTAAAGCCTTTTCCTTGAAAAAAAAAATCTAAGAAAAATCTCTGAAACCTACTTTTCTTTCACAGTCTCAAGTTTGAAGATATGCACCGTCTCTGTGTTACTGGATGCAGACAGAAACATGCCATCCATGCTGAAAGCCAATGAACAGATGCTCACACACCTAGGAAAAAAAGGAAGAAAAACAATGAAGCATTATTTTTGGCATTCCAGTACCATATCAATTGGTGTAAGAAAGCTAGTGTTAACTAACTCATAGGAATTGACTTAAATGAGAATATTACTTCTCCACTTTGGTAGGTAGGAGCCTTTCTCCACATTTACCATTAAGGAGCTCCATAACGTTCACACGAGCTGTACTGTGAGAGCTGGGAGGAACTGTGGCTGCATGGTAGACTCACCTGCTCTTCTCCTGTCAGTGACTGCAGGTGACTCACAATTAAGCCGAAGTATTTGGCTTAATTAATAATTATGCAAATTTCTCAGTCACCACTGCTTCGCAAATAAGAAAAAAAGGACATTTCCATAATAAGCACTCTGAAATCAGATATCTTCCTAAAAGCACTTCAAGAGCAAGATCCCCATTAAAGATGTTCAACTCTGATGTATACCAGACATGGGCATCAATTAGTAACAATCTGAACTCAGTCTTACCTCTGGTATAAAGTACAGTAGAACTACAGAGTTACTACTACCACAAATCAGAGTACCATTTCACAATGGCTATCAATGATCACTGCACTAGAAGGATTTAGAAGAGAGTGAGAGTATTGAATATACTGCTTTCAACTGCCATAAGAATACAGTATCTCTTACAAAAGCTGACCCACTTTAAAATTCCCTCACCGATACATTTTTAAAAGACAAGAGGGAGTACAATCCTGACAGGACTGATTTGTAGAATAGTCAAGTCCAAAGGAGTGAAACTGGAAGACATTCAAGCTAAAACTGTTGTAAGCATACAGGTAGAGACGAACGAAGATGAGAACAGGCAAAAATCTGGATGCCAGCTCAATTGCAGAACAAACTTGAAGATCTACCGTAAGAAATGTGCTTCAGATAATTAGCCCAGTTGAACCTTACCTCTTCACTCCCCTTCGGAATTCAAATAGTTTCTGTCCCTCTGGAATGGAAAACACTCTTATTACTGTCCCCTGTAACAAAAAAAAAATAAATTTTCATTTCAAGTTTGTTCATTGTGTATTAGCTCTAGCGAGCAGAGTACAACTACAAGCAGCAAACCATTATGCTGTTAATGCACACCACATTAGTATGAAATATTTATGGAGCTTGTTCGTAGGATGTGTTTAAAGAGAAACAATGAGAGGTGGCAGCTACTAATGTAGAGAACGAGCTATGCATCGAGAACAGCCCCCCTTCTTATCATATTTGATCATGAAAATGAGTGCACTAGGCAAGTACAATCACCTGGATGTCTTTGTGACTTTATCAGAAGCAGTTACACCTTTATATTCTAAGCTGATTACTCAAAGATCAGAGGCTTCAGACTGATTTACACAATTTAGATGGACAATTTATCATCACGTGCCATAGACTAGCAAGACACTTCTGTATTCTGACTTTTAACTGTCTTGTTTTCATCAGGAAGACAGCATCAAAACAAGATTATTAATTTCTAAGTAGTATCCTGCACCAAAGGGAGACACACTTAGAGAACTGCCCCGATTACAGGCAGATTAAAATGTGTTTAAATAAATAACCGTATTATCCACCGTTTCACAGCACGGAAAATACCATTAACAGTTCTTAACTTAGATTTGCCATTAAAACTGTAAACCTTCTCTTTTGGCACTTGTGCTTGAAATTGTGCACGCTTAAACTTACTTAAAATGCTTAGAAACAAATTTCATTTTAATCACTGTCAGCAAGTCGATAAAAAGCCACCTTACCTTTTCTGATGCAGTGGCAAGTTTAGTACCACTTGCATCAAATGCCAAAGCAGCCAAGGGACTATCATGAGCTGGGATCATATTAGCAGCTCTCTGCAGGAGTGAATCAATAAAATACAACCTTAGTAGAGTACAGGTTAAAAGCTACATGTTTGCAGTGTAAGACTGCATATTTAAGAGCATTCAAGTCAAATACAGGTCTTGCTTTACAGACAACAGCTTCAATATTTGTTTCAGTAACTGTCAAGTACATAATTATCACTGAAGCATGTGCATATAGAGTACAAGCAGTAGAAGGATACTTAAAAGACAATTCAAATAAAAATTACTTTACTCCACCCATTTGCCCAACTCTACTTATCAAATCTAATATTAGCGCCTGAATTTTCTTTGCCAACTTTCTGTGAAGTCTAGCTGTAAGAGATACTGCAAACTGATGTAGAGGAACCTGACTGAGTGTCCTAGTAACTCCTCCCTGAGCAAGTTGAGTCGTTTCCAAAAACTGCATCTTCAGCAGTGGAAACAGCATTCACAGAGATCCTTACCAGATTGATGGTGTCAAAGACCTGTACTTCTCCAATAGTTGCACTTCCTGGATAGGCCAGGTAGCAGTTATCATTGTTTATCGATAAAGCACACAACCCTAGAAGGGGTGCAGAAACACAATTAGAAAGAGGTGAATTCCAAGACTTACACAGCAAAACTTGCTGATTCTGCATTTGAATACTATGGAGACAACTCAAGTTATCCTTGGAAGGTATCAACAGGAACAGAACAAGGATGAATAATCTCAACTTGCAACATGTATCAACTATTCAACACAAATTAAAGTTTAATATGAAGTAGGAAAGAAAGAATACTCACAAAGCTACAGTAAATGCTTAAGCATTCTACTGCTTAAGCATGTAGAATCTCCCATGTCTGCCATGACTTCCAAAACATTAACCTGACAAAACCTTTAACTATTACCAAGTGCTGGAAAAATCCAGTGTGTATCTCTGCTACTTCTAAGATTTCAACACAGCCACTCTAGGAGACTAAGATACTGGGAAAACACAGTTTAAGGCAGTCTGCTATTTGTTCTCAAAAACTTCACCTGCAATAAACGGGTAGGCTTTAAGACAACACTCATGTATTTAATAGTTACTTTTATTTGAAAGTGGAATTAATGCTACGGTAGGAAATATCATACGCTGACACAGAGTGTACTTTTCAGAGTTATGCTAGCTTCTAACATACCTACCTGCAGGATTGGGAGGCGTCTCCCTGATTGTATGTAATACCTTCATGTCTCTTATGTTGTGTATATAGAGAGACTCTTCCAGACATACTATCAGCCTCTAGACATGGGAAAAGAGGATGAAAAGCTGATAAACTGGAGATTAGTTTACCAATCCTAAAAAACCTGTATCCCCAAATGCAGTAGGTACCCTCCAATAGAGAAAAGGCCATACCCACCTGATGGGAAGAAATAAGAATCTGACAGAAGATAACACAAGATACACCTCTTGACAAGGCTTCAACAGCGCAATACTATACTCAGGCGCTTGAGCTGACCAGTGCACTTCTCTCAACCATGCTAGCGCAAACTGATTTAAATGAAAATGATTTACACTACTAGTTTAAGTCAGCAAATCACAAACCTTCATTTAAAGCTCTTTTTCTTCCATACCTGCCCTTATTTCCCCTCCCCTGCACAAAAGGCCAATTCACGTGTGGAAATAATTTTCAGCTTTGGCTAAACAGAAAAAAACATGCAAGACTTTAACCATTTATAGAGCCTATTACTTACTCATTGTCATATGAGAGGCTTTTTTTTTTAAAAAAAAACAAACAACCCTTAAGGTAAGTCCTTCAACATCTCATTTACACTTTTGTAGACTACATCTGGATGACTAACAAGATGTTTCTCATTTAATGCTACCTCACTATGCCAGAGATCAAATCAGCCACCGTTTCCCTTATGATTTTAAGCAAGAATCCCATCCTCCCACACCTGATTTTTGGGGGCAGGAATAGACACTAAAAAGATTTTTCTTCTTCAGATGCCATTTTCTCTACTTTGAGCAAGCTGGCTGAAGACAGAGAAGTCTGTATTTCCAGAAAAGCCTACTAATGATTTAGCAATACAGCAAACTACGGTTTCAAGTACTTAACTGAAAAATTTCACCAGTTCAGTGGTTTATTTTTTTGAAAGAATTCAGCAAACTGTATTTAACAACATCAGAAGTGAATAGATGACAACTTTAAGTTTATGCCTGAACAGAAACTGTCAGTTTCATGTTACTTTCACATTTAGGATCACAGGATGATTGATACTGGGAGGGACTTCAGGAGGTCTCTAGTCTTGACTTCCCACTCAAAGCATGCCCAGCTTACTCAGGGCATTTTCCTAATTAAATACATAAACATAGAACCAAAAATACTTAACTGAATATGAGTACTGAGATGCCATACAGAAGCTACAGTTGGAAAAGTGCAAGTTAATTTCAAATAGCAATTCTGTCACCAAAGGAAGACACATCAGTCAGCAAAGCAAGTGCCAGAATAAGATTCACAACCGCTTCCAGTGTTTTCACCCAACCAAAATTACTACTCACCTGTCTATTGAGTTTGACAGCCAAGATGGTGTTGGAGTAACTGTAGTTGCAAATCTCTGTCCCCTTCTTAAAGTGACAAACTTTCAGCTTGCGTGGAGCTTTAAGGCTTACTATGGCCACCAGACTACTGGAGAACAGCCTCTCCACAATGCACACATCTTCTGTGTCAGCTGAGGAATCACAGTAATGAGGGAAAAATAGAGAGGGAGATTTTAGGGAAGACGAATGATGCACATCAACAGGAAATACTGTCTTAGAAAATACAGTCTAAGACCACGAACATTCTACAACAGCAGCTCAGAGTCAAAGTGGGATGCAGGACAGGTTTTTCAAAGCAGAAACGCTGCACAATGAATGCTCATTTACAAGTATTTCCTCCCCCACCCCAAGGTGTCATGCAAGTTTATGCTTTGGAACAGAGCACCTACTCCTCCCTGCCCAAGATCTAATAGAAAAAAAATCCCAGATGCAAACCCCAGCAAACTGTCAAATTCCAAAATTTTAGTCTTCCCTCATCTCTGCAGAAATCTAGGAAAGCAAAGGGTTTTTTTTACAGTTTTGGGCATTTTTTTTGTGTGTGGTTTTGTTTTTAAAGTTTATTATGCATAGAAGGGCTTTTGATGACCAAAAACTTTGGAGTTTCTGCACACCTCTCCACGAGGAGCTGTTATTGTACTTAAAGAAGCCGGTAAACTCATTTGTTTTAAGACTGCTTCAGCCACTGATCACATATACCATCTTCTACCTGACAGTCCCTAACAACAACGTGTACAGGAATCACGGAAGCCCAGCACGTATGCGTATAGCCATGAAACAGCGTTTTGTCAAGTGTTCTATTGTGGAAGCGCAGAAGGCAAAAGAGGAGGAACAAAAGTCACCATTCAAAATGTGGGGAAGACAGCAGGAGGGAGGAATGACCAGGATCTCTGGCAAAGAAGCACTTTCAAAGCTTTTGATTATAGTACAGTATCAGACCAAGCTGGTACGAGTTCAAGTCCCACCACCAGTTACCCTGGCATGTGTGTTTCCCCCTCCCATCTCCTGAAGCTCCCCTCCAAAAGCCCCAGAGACACAGGGGACAGTTTTCACAGCAGGAGAAACCTGGAGAGAATTTTACCATTCTCTGCAGCTCTTCTACAGCTACCACCTACACTGGCTCTTCCATTACAGAACTGAATCAAGACAAGTGACTTGAGCCTTTGGTCTTGATCCACTGAAACAACCAAATTTTTCAGAAGTCAGTATCTGGATTAGCTCAATGCTTAATGTATTCCAAACTGTAAAACTGCCAGGGAAAAAAAAGGAAAAAAAAAAAAGCAGCAAATTTATTTCTGAAGGCTTCTGTTTTAGCTAAGGGACGCATTAATTAATTAATTGGCACTGTTCTCATCACCAATGACAGAAATCCCCTGAAAAAGAGTTCTTTCCAACATTCTCAGCATATGACACTGTCAGCATTGTGCAACATGTCTGCTTTGAAAGTGCTTTTTCTGGGCAGTTATTTCAAGAAAAAAAGAAGAGAAAATATTTAATGCTTTACATTCTTGTGCGAGAGAAAGAAATAACCTCCTTAAGGAAAAGGAGCAAGTTTATACTAAGCATTTTCCGTATGCTATGCAACACAATTGAGTTTTATCTAAATCTCATATTTAATAAGGTGCTTTTCCAGAGAAGACAAAACAGCTCACAGAGGCTTTGAAAATTCAATTTCCTCATACACCAGGGATAATGCATTTTAGCAATGCTGTTGTTTTCAAGGAATTGTTCTCCATTTTCCTGATGCCACACACAACATGAAAAAAAACCCCACAAAAGTTTGCCTCAATAAGTTTATGCAGACTTTCAAATGCAGAGGTCCATCTTCCTTGAATCAGATTAGTAACATAAAAAATTCTCAACTATTTTACAGTGTATGTTATCAGCTTTCCATCTAAGCCTGAAGTCCTCCATAGCAATGGCATCCTTTTACAAAAGTCAGAAGACCAGCAGAGACTGGGAATTCTTACTCTCCCAAGCAGGCAGGAGAACTGGTATTTCAGAGGAGGAACAGCAGCAGAGATACAGACGGAAAGAGTGCTGTCCTACGCTGCACTGATGGGAAGTGTAGGCAGCAGGCAAGGCACACAGGGAAGAGCACTATCAAGAACTAAGCAGTCACAGACAGAAGAAAAAACTTTCAACAAGAAAAACATTTAGAAGTTATAGACAATCCTTCAGTCTCATCATAAAAAGACTTACTATAACACAGATAGTTACCTTAGAGAAAGGCTTTGTGACAGACTTTTAATTAAATTCACTTTAAAAATAGAGGATGCACCTCTGTTCCTTTGTCTTCCCCTAACAGGAGGAAGTGATAAAATCTCTTCACAGCTGCCAAATCATGTATGCTTCCTAAGAAGCAACCATTCAAGTACAGCACCAGGCTATACTGCACATCCTACACACAGCTGACCTGAATTAATCATGTTTAGAAGCACTAGTTAAGCCCTATAGCAATGCTGTTAATCACAGGTGTTTTCTATTTTTTATTTCTCCTTTACACTACAAAAGTCAGCATTGCCAGGAACTCAGATTCAAAATACAGTAAGAACAAAAAGAACTGCAAAACGATTTCAGTATCAGCAGTGAGGGGAGAACAAGCAAATACATAATAAGACTACGGTTTCATAAACACAAGCATGTAGCATCACAGAAAAGAACTGGTTAGAACCAGCTAGATTATGATCAGCTGTGCTTTTATTCAATTTTTAATCCAAGAACATGAAGCATGTTTAAGCATTCATTAAGCCTTAAAGCCCCTCCAATCTAATACTTATTTTTACAGGGGGATCAACTGAGCACGGCAATTTGTACTGAGTCTCAGTAGAAGTCAGTGATGGGAGCAGACACAGAAACCTCCCATTCTTTTCAGTTGTTTTCTCAAACACAAGACAGCTGGGGCATGTTTTGTAGTTTACTTTAGACACCTACACAAGAACTGGCAGATTAATCTTACACAAGAGAGGGAGAGGTCCTTAAAAGCACTACTCAAAACAACAAGTCTTCAGACCTACTTAAACTGGACTGGGAGGCAGGAGGCACATGTCTGGGAGGCCTCAAGATACCTTTCATTGTGGAAAGGAGGTACCAAATACATAGGAAGCCCTCCACCTCCGTATCAAATTTTAAACAGGCACAGTTTGCAAGCTCAAGACTGAACATTATTTAACTGCATACAAAAAATTATGATCTCAAATATTTAGACCTGCTGCAGGCACTACATGCCCTACGAGCAAAGGTCAAGACAGGCTGGCTTATGGAGGTCAAACCATCAAGTTTTCTACTAATATTACCTCACACACTGAGCTCTGTATTTACAGACTTAACACTCATGGAAAAAACCCTTAAAATATCAAAAAGAGGTTAAGCCAACACAGGCATCCCAGAACAGTTTGAAGGCAAGACTGGAATCGGCAGGTCTAAATCCCCAAACCAGCTGCTTTATTGGTTTATTGCAAGATTTTGAGCAAGGCACTTATCTAATCTGTACTTTTTCTTTCAAGGACCACCCAGAAGAAGCAGTCTTACAAAGTTCAGTTCAGTCTCTCTCAATATGTTTATTCAGTGTCTTGTGTAACAGGAGTCATCTTCACTGAGTCTCCTGGGGTGGTATCAGGCCAGATACTGTAAGTGCCTAACATACTGCAGAGGTCAGGTACCTAAACTCAACGGCATAAAATGGAATTCAAGCCACTGATTAACCAGTACAACCAGACCATGACTCAAACAGGCAGATATAGCTGCAACACAATTTAACCTGACCACAGGTGCCTAATTTGAACTTCACAATTACTTTTCTCCATTGACTCTGTACAGAAACAGACTGTCACCACAGATAATAGGTGATCTGAATCACACACCATTTTCAAAATTTAAGATGCCACAGGGTCAGGTCACTTAGGGAATGGAGTCTGAAGACAACCCTGTTGCGCAGCATGGTACACCAGGATGCTACTACAAATGCTGACATCATAGCTATTGGTACCATCTGTTCACACGGAGCTTACATGAAAGCAAGGATACTCACGCATAGCATTCATAGTTCACTTATTAGCACCTCAAAAAAGGGAGGTCTATGAAGCGCTGGCAAAACAGGGGATACCACTTATCCCCATGCTTCCCTCCATCTCATATCCTACTCAACTGTGACCAGTATTGAGAAGTTATGGGAATTTTGGATTATTCACCATTTTGTATGAGTAAACTGGCAGCTATCGTGTTAAAGCATTTTTCAAATAGCAAATGCTAGGATTAAAGATAAGCAAGACTTTGCTTTCTTATTTGATAAAGGTATATTAGTGGTTGCCTGCCCCAACAGCCAGTCTAAAGACCCAAAAGACACACTCTCACACCAGTATTTTTTTTTTTCTTTATGCCCAGCTGCTATATAACCTGGCCACTGGACATAAAATTAGAAAAGCAAAGAGTTCTACTCATACCTAAACCCAATTTCACAACATACCAGCTAAATTGAAATACAGAACACTGATAAACAGTTTTACCCTGCCAGCAATCAATTGTTCTGTATTTGTGTGATATTTCATCATACACTTAAGGATCCTCTTATGTCAAACCACCTGTGAAAAAATGAAACATGTCTTATTCTTCCCAAATTATGCCAACTGGGGGGATAAAAAAAAAAGAAAAAAGAAATAAAGAAGATACTCACTGCATTCATAGATCTGCTCTAATTTGTCCACAGAAGAAAGAGAGAAGAATTTGTAGCCTGATTTACTGCCAACTGCAAGGGATCTGAAAAAGAAACAAGCCAGTCAGGAACATAAACTAAATCAGCTGTGATTACACTTGGACAGATTCTTACCCTATTCTAAAACTCCAGTTGGGTTAGCTCAGCAAGAAAAGCAATAAAAAGCTTGCCTGAAAAAGCCGTGATAGATACAGCCAGCTTCCTTGACTCTGAAAAGGTGAAATAGCTTCAGAATTACCCCAGGTGTGGGATCCTGCTTCACGTTTTATGAAATGAGAGTTCACAGCTTAATGTAAGCCTACTGTCCGATTCATACTGGTGACTTCTCCACACAACCTAAAAGCTTTAGTGTGGAGGAGAGATGATGACTTGAATAATGTAATACAAACCAATTACATCATTGCCTCATCATTAGAGGTGACCTCCAAGACCTTTTAAACTGGGATATCTAGGGATTTTTTTCCTCTTTATACTGCAACCTTGCCCAACCACCCCAAAAGAGCTTTCATATTAAAAAAAATAAAAAGGAATTAAAGACCGCCAACTCTGATTTTCTCCCATTTTATTTGATGATATTCTAGCACCTCCAGAGAACATTGTTAGGTCTCAGTCTTACAAATACTCATGCCGAATCTTTGATCAGAGGCACCCTCTTAAAAATGCTAGTCACTGATGTTGAACAGATTTTAACAATAGTAGAACATTAAAAAACTGACTACAAACCCTTCTTTCCCCCATTACTCAATTTTCACACTTAGCTCACAGACCATTTAATTGCTTTTCCAGTCAAAGACTGGTCTTAAATTTTAAGCTAGAAAAACCTTTAGGCTTGTCTTGCAGGTCTTTACACATCAAGACAGCAGACAATGGCACATTTTTACATTCCCCTCCCCATGTGCAGGATGACTTTATGCCACAAAAAGAAAATTAACAGTCAATACAGTTGTGCAGAAGTGTATTAGTATGCTTATAGTTCATATATTTCTTACTGCCAGGACACAAGGAGAAAACCTAATTAAATTCCAGTAAAATGTATTTTGATATGTCAAACTGTGCAAGTCATTCAAGACAAAGCTCAAACCCAACCCTGCCAGTCACCCTGCAAAATGCCCTTCTGAACTCAGCATGACAACTCTCTCAGATGCACTAATCATTAGTTCTGCATTTAGAATACAATACAGATTCCTAGATTTCTTGCTCTTTCTATAGTTTCCTCTCATAGCTCCAAAGCAAGCCCTTTTTAAACTTGAGGGTACCCAGAAGATTAAAAATTGTTCCTCAAATGGCTTACCCTCCAAAATTAAGATCCCCAAACACAAAATCAGCTTCTGTATGATGGTATGACCTTCTCTTCTAGAAAAATATACAACTGGCACAGTCTGATTAAGTAGTTATATTTAAGAAGGTATACATCTTCAAATTAAAATACGCACCACCAGGACAGAGAAGTAAGCCTCCCCAGATTCAGTAACAAATACATTAAAAAAGGATATTAGGCATAGAGACAGAGAAGCAATTGTAAAGCAAAATTTTGTTGCAGCTTCTCTAAGTCACCTTAGAAATACTGAATTTAGTTTTACTTCAGACAAAATCGGTATGTTCAGCAGACTGTATCTGATTAGTCAAAGACATTTCAGTGTTTTTCCTCAACTACTTTTGTACAACTCAGTGAAAATCCAAATTCTATGAAAAAATATGAAACTGTAATGAGTTAGCTTTTGTTAGATCACCTACTGCTTCCCTCAAAAGAAAGTTTAACAAAGAATGACATTAAAACTGTCACTTCAAAGGTAAACAAGCACTCAACCGAGTTAAAAATAAAGTGAGTCACAAGACTCCTTGCAGTGTAAGTGATGTACAAGAGACACAGGATGATTTCCTCACAGAGAATTCCATGTAGTAGCTATCTGTGAGTGTATTACTAAGCAGAATTGATTCCTGTATTGTACCTACAGCTTTGAATACTGAATATTGGTGTATCACTGTTTTACTGACAGTATCACTGAAACCAATGAGGACGCCCATTTTTTTTGTTCTACTGACTATCTATATCTCATTTGAATAAGCTTAAATGGCAAAAGCTAGTTGTATACATGATAAAAATCATTAGATTGAGTGGAAGCCAAAATGAAGAAGCACAGAATGGACCTTTCCATCCATGGCAACTGCTTTTTTTTTTTCTTCTTCTTCTTTCTTTCAGGATCAAGGTAATGAAGTCACAATCTGTTTACACAGAACAGTTCAAGTCAGTGTAATTAAACCCATTTCAGTATACAAGCATAAGTGCAAAACAACCCATTTTTCTTCTAGAACAGCACTCTTGGTTTCAGAGGGCTTCTTTTATTTTTTTAATATACTCTCAAATTACTTCTTATGAAACTGCTGGAAAAAGGCTTTTTATATGTAATAAGAGAACTCGCTAGGCTGAGTTATACCAGCATAATCACAACGATTTAAATCCCCCATCTTCCCCTGCACTGATATTACACTTAAGCCCTTAAGACAGCTGATAGCTATCTGAACGACCAAATCCACAAAACAAGTATCTAGCCAAAATTACCTCACCTCCAAAAAAATGTATAACCATACGGGGAGGAAATATGATCAATAAGCCATTCAATTATTGCTCAAATAGACAGTGGCCAACAAGAAGCTACTGTAGTTTATCAGAAGCTCCTTTAACAACATGGGCGTTATGCTTTATTATCACCAATTTTCAGAAGCTGATGAGAGACTGAAATTGAAAATAAAATAAATATCCAAAAAACCTGCCTTTTTTCTTCTAACATTATGCTACACGCAGATGTTTTTTAGCTCTATTATGTGCAGTCTCTATTACATACCTTAGATTGTAGACTTTGAGCTATTTCATCATGAAGGTTGTCTACTCAGTACAAAATTACCAATATAGCCATGATTTATGAAACTGTGCTTACCCACTTTTTTCCAAAGATAATACTGTAGTCTGATCCAACACTACATACATCTTGAGCGTATTTTCAAGAGTGGCTGTCATAAATAATTAAAACTAACCTCATCAAGCAAACAGTGTTGGAAGATATTTCACACACTCATTTCAAGATGCTGACATTCACTGTAAGCACACTCACCTAGAGTGGGAAATCAGTTGGTCCAATCTCTCTGACTCCTTAGAAACAAGTTTTTTCAGGTGGGTTAGAATCATACAGGCTTTCTTTTCCTTCTTTAATATACACACAGAAGGAAGAAAACCAGTTTTTCCCTTTCTGTATCATAAAGGACCTTAACTATTAATCAGAAATATTCTACATCAATCAGAAAGATCCTGCTACGGGCAGCTCTCTCAAAGATTAAAACCAGTTGCAGTACAAACAACTACAGAAGTCATTACTATTTTAAATAACTGGTTAATAGAACCTACTTTCATTAGATACAGTCTCATTATACTAATGCTTCACCTTACTTCAAAAGCAATGTAAATTTCCAAAGACAAAACATCTGTGAACAGAGGCTTATGATGAAGGGATTTTTTTTTTTTAGATTTAGTATTAGTATTTAGATTTAGATTAGTATTAAAGAAAAATCAATAAAACCACATAAAGCAAAGTAAGTTTCCTTAGTAATTATGTTCTTATTTTCCCCTCCTAAGTATCTGCTGAAACCAAAGTTGTAACATCTTATGGACATGTCTTAATAGAAAGGTCAAGAATGTCATTATTTTGGGCAAGAGCTAGATACAGAAACTCGTATGTTCAACATTTGTCAGCAACACTCCGACAACTCACAAGACTTTCCCATTGTTCTTATATTAAAAGAAAACCAACACAAACTTAAATCTGCTATAGCAAAGACCACACTTGCTCATCACTTAACATGCAGCCGCAGGCTGGGACAACAGGAAGTTCTTAATCCAAGCAAACACAACTACTCGCAGGCCAAATTCCTGTCCAAATTGTCACACACCGAGGAACTGCTCCTCTGGCAAGCCCACCTCAGCTGCCATCTCCACTGCAACAACAGCAAGTAACATGACATACAACTGCGTCTCGTCTCTCAACGATCTTCCCTGAGCACAAGAGTTACACGATTATGCTTCCTTCCTTTTTTTTTTGTGTGCGTGTGTGTGTTTAGCATTAAAGCCTCCTTGGAATAAAAAGCTCTCCTGTCCTCAAGGATCACGGGAGAATGACACCTGAACCTCAGAGAAACAAAGGCTGAGGAGCAAATGCCCAGCACCTAACCCTTGTTCTTCCCACCACAAGCAGTTTACTAGAGATCCAAATGTCGCATAGAAAGGGAACCAGAATACAACTTCTGCAACATGGAGTGTGCTATACAACTTTAGAGCTATAATCTTTTGCTTGGAGCAGAGAATAAAACTGATTTACTTGGAGAAAAAAAGGGCAGAATTAAATCAAAAAGAACAGATATATGGACTGATACCTGTTACATGTAACTCCATACGCAAATGAAAGCGGAGACTAAAGACAACCCTGCAAGTAAGGCATACACCGGTGTTTTCATTACAGGTCCAAACGCAAGGCTTCCTTTTGTCCTTTCATCAGCAGTCTGTTTTCAAAACTACAGTGACTATTTTGTTTCCAAATGCTGTCACGTGATTACTTATTTTTAAAAAGGCGACTAAAACTTCTCTACAGTCTGTTGACTTGCATTATTTCACAAGCAGGTTCTTTTGGTTTCTTTTTTTTATTTCACAAGCAGGTTCTTTGGGTTGTGGTTTTTTTTTTTTGGTGGGGTAGGAGTGTTTTTAGTAAATGACAATATTAACTTATGGTGTTCAGATTAAAGTTCTTCCAAAGCATTTCTCTGTAAATATTTGTGTAACAGTTTAAATACTGAAATTTTTACCTATTTTATAGATACAGATTTTGAGATCCTGAAGTTATGTTTTGCCTAAAAAGCCACAAATTTCTACTATATTATGCCTTTCCCTTATGGGTTTTAAGGCTTGTATGAGTCTGTGAGGAGACTTTAATTTTTCATAAGTGTATCTGTGCTCAGTTTTAGTAGTTCTCCCAGAAGTAATACACAGAGCACTTGGATTTAAGTGGTACTTCTTACCACATGATCGAGATTTAGAACTGCTAAAACCTACCTAGCACTGAGATCACCCACAAGCTTCTGCTGCACGGTTTTGCTAGGACATCTGAGTTCTGATCAGTTACTTCACTTTCATCTGCAGGCTGGAGCTTCTGCCTCTATCAGAGAACGCCAGTCATGCTGAGTTGTGCAATGATTGATTCACTGGGGAAAAGGGCTAGGTCCAAAACAAGCACACCAACATCTTCTGAAAATTACCTTCTCCATGTTTTTATTTAATGAAAACATATTATATCAAAAGAGAAGCCACAAACCAACCACTTCTGCTGCATTATAGGTGGAGTATTTTCAGGCAGAGTTCCAATCCCAGCCAATAATTCAAAACTCTCACATAAATAAAGCTTAGGGCAATATGGAATAAAGAGGCAAGACAACACTTGCAATAACGTACATACTATTCCAAAAGACAGTATCACCACATACAGTATCCACAAATGAACATTAAAAAACCCAGAAGTTAAGACTGGGAAAAACAAACAACTAGAAGCAAGATAGAGGATACCTGCTTCAGCCACCAGGGACTGCCACAAATGGGAAAAGCAACAGGGACTTTTATGTGGACAAATTCTTCTAACTACCAGCAATCAAATTTCCCAAGACTAAAAACCATCATGAAGCTCATCTCCTTTTCCTACAGGAAACAATAATTATCAACCCTTCATAAAGCCTAGGAAAAGTTAGCCTCATACCTATTTTTACCAGCACCTAGCCTTTTCCTAATACAAGGCAATTGGCTCTGCTGCCTAGGCAAGCGAAGTACATATGAGCAAGAGTGGAACTGGCACCTTGTTAAGTTGAAGGTAAAAGCTTTAAATGCAACAACAGCAATGCACTCATGTAATTTATTTTCCAGTTTTGTTTGTCAGCGATTTTTCTAATTACTGAAGCACGCCTTAAAACATGATGTGAGCTCTACTGACTGGGAAGATGTAAACAAAGCTTGTCTTTCATATACTGGCTGAAAGAATATGCATTTGTTTACCTTCCATGTCTGGAGAAGGACTGCAGTTATTTGTAATATAAGTTGAAAATAAGTAAGCTTTCTGAGGCCTAGCATGGGAAGGTGTAATTCATTTCTGTTGAGCTCTTTTCAGCTCACTCTCAGCCTGGTAAACAGTGATCTAGATATATAGAACAGTATACTAATAAACTCGGGGAGCTGACTTCTTGTTTCTCTACTCAAACAAGAAACTAAGAGAGATCAGAGGTGGGGAAAAAGAAAAAATACTTTAAAAAAAAATCAGATAAATTTCAGTTTAAAGAACTTACACAACCACTAAATTCTACTCAGTTTAAGAACTGGAATGCAACTTGGTTGTTTGGGTCACTTACCACATCAGAGAAGTATTTTAGTAAGAAGCTGCTCAAAGACATCTGCAAGACTGGTTTTATACTTACTACTTTTCTTCAAGACTCTATTAGAAAGAAGGAATACTTATTCAACATCATCCAACCATCTCATTTGTCTTAAAGTAAGTGGCCTTTTAAATTATTCTCAATTTTGAGACAAAAATATGAAAAGGAGCCTTTTTATATTTATGTAGTTTCTATAATGGATATCTAAAAATGCAAAAATATTCCAAAATTAAACAAAAGACCTAGTATCCCAAGACTTCAAACGGCAGAGATATATGGGTCTGGATAACATAAAAAGATACATCACCAAAATTCTTGTCAGCTAATCTCAAGGTGCTTTACATATTTAATTATTACTAAAATATATATATCCATCTACCTGTACAACAGACATTAGAATGCTGAATATAATAAAAAAACAACCAAAACCAAATTCAACTGAGACACAGAAACTGAAGAATGCTTTTTGGATATTTATGAAAATGGAAGGAGAAAAGTAGCAAAGTTGCATACACAGATGAGGAAAGAAATCACTAGCCAGTTGTTGTCCTCCCTCCCAGTAAACTCAAAGTTAAAAAGGAAACACACTTTACTCTTGATTTCAAGATATACAAACCAAACAATAATAAGTCTATATTACATTTTCTTTCTTTTTACTTGTGTCTCAGGTTTGTTCTCAAGTCAAGCCTGCAGCTCTCTTGTTCAAAAGAGGGGTTTTTTGTCACAACTCTGTGGTCTTTAAGTACCTACAGCTCTCCACAAGGCTAAGGTACAACTGAAAACAGGCAGTTGCTCTAAGGAAGAGGTACTAATGCTTTTAGATCACAATGTTGGACGGCACAGTTTAACTTCAAAAACGTATATAATGACCTTTATAAACTGCAAAAGAAAGAAGTGACATTTCCTAGTTATTATGACTTGTTTTGTCTAGTAATAGGTAAAAAATGGATGGTATCCGAGTAAAACGTGGGCATGTTTCATACACACAAAGACCAAATGAGCTCTATATTTTACTTGATGAAAAAATGTGAAAAGTAGTTGCAAAAGACTTTGGCTCGAATCAATACATGGGTAGTTATTTACTTACAATAAATGGCAGACTATTGCTCCCCCCCCCCATTTACCATAAGTTATTCAAAGCTTCTCATTTCAAGTCTATCCAGCTCCACTTGCTCAGCTCTTCACCCCCAACAAAACCTACAAAACACAGTATTTCCTTCTGTGACGTGACCTTTCTCCTCAATCTTGGCTGTCACCATAAATAATCTTGTCTTCACAATTCCCATGTGCTACAATACATGCTGAAGACAGTCATAGATCGCTCTGGTGAGGACAAGACGTTGCTGCTTGTAAAACAAACAAGTAAATTGTTAAAATAAAAAACCACCACCACACAGGTGGATTATGCTCTGTGATGCCAAGCTGAGCTCATTTCCTCTTACTCACTTCCTAAAACAAAACTCATCCTTTCCCAAGTACAAGTTCTTTCAGTTACTGCCCCCCCCCCCCCCCCCGTTTCATCCCTCAGGTATTTAAGACAGTCAAATCTTTCTTTAAAGGATCTTTAGTACTCCAATTCCAACTATTAGGGATTTCTTAAACTGAAAAATATTGCATTTTAATACCCTATAGAAAAATTAATATGCACTGATTAGTTTAAATATGCTGCAACGGTTAAATAACCTGCAAGGTGTACAGCATGAACTGACTGCTTCTAGAATTGAAATACAAAAAAAGTAAGTGCGATTTCAAGGAGCACATGAGAAAGACGTCTTCTTCAAAATCAACACCAAAAGCAGCATGGGCTCGTGCAAATACCTTCAAGCCCAAGGCATAATGCTTCAACACCGATAGCAGGTGAAAATAAAAAGGCTGTATGAAAAGATAACTCTAACAAGGTGTGGGATGAAATCTTTGCGCCTCCTGGAAGACCAGAGTCTTCGTGTCACCTCAGGCCCTCCAGAGGTTTACCCCTCACGGAAAGCAGACCCAGCTCTCCCTCCCTTTCCCAAAGCAAAACGAGCGATGCCCCAAAGCAGGGGCAGGGAAGGCGCCCCAGGGCAAGTCAGGGGGCCGCAGAAAGCATCAGGCTGCACCCACAGCGCCAGGCTGCCCCCGAGCCCTGCGCCACCGGCCCCTGCAGCCCCCCACTCCAGAGGGGAGGCTGAGGGGCCGCCCCCCCACCCCTCGCTGCGGGGACGAGGGGGACCCCGGCCCCGCTCCGCGGCTGCCAGGGCAGAGCCTGCGGCGGGAGGCACCGGCGGGTGGCACCGGCGGGGCCCTGCCACGCCCCCCCCCCAAGGCCGGACCCCCTCAGCGCCCCCCGGCCGCAGCCCTCCCAAGTGGCCTCCTCCCCGCGCCCGGGCCCTCCGGTCGGGCCGGGCCCCCCGGCCAGGCCGGGCGCCGCCCCCTTACGTGTTGTCCTGGTTGAAGTTGGCGAAGAGCAGATGGCCGCTGCCGGCGTCGCCGCTCTGACTGGCCAAGTTCATGGCGGGAAGGCCCTCGCCACCCCCCGTCCGGCGGGGGGGAACGCCTCCAGCGGGCAGCGCACCTCAGCCCCGGCGGCCCCGGCCCCCGCCGCGCACCCGCGGCCTCCTCATCCCCGCCGGCCCCTTGTTTACGCTGCGGGCGGCGGAGCGGCCCCGCGCCTGCGCCGCCCCGCCCCCGCCCCGTCGGCCCCCGCCGGCCGCCCCCTCCCGGCCGCCGTACTGCTGGCGCGCATGCGCCCCTTGCGAGGCGGGAGGGCTCGCGCCTGCGCTCGGCCGGCGGCGCCGAACTTGGTTGGGGAAAGGGCGGAGGGAGGGCAGCGGCGTCCTGAAGATAAGCAGGGCCCGGAGGGGTCAGCGGCTGGATGGGAGACTCATCACCTAGCCGGCGATGCCCGCCTCCGTGGCGTCCCCGCCCTTGACCGCGGCCGCCGCGTTGCTGTCCCGGTCCCTACAGCCCCCGCAGGGTCAGGCTGCGCGGAGCCGGCGCCTCTGCAGTTCTGCTGCGGGCCACGGGAGGTCCCCAAGGCTCAGCAGATGGGCCAGCAGGGCCGCTCGCGGGAGCCCGCAGCCCAGGGCGATGGCCCTGTCGTGGCTCTGGGGGTCCCCAGCTTGCAGGACAGCCAGGCGCGGGCAGGGGACACTTCCAGCGCGAGGGGACTCACGCACGGGCTGCCGGAGCCAGGGAGCAGCTTGTCGGGAGACAGTACAAATTGCAGGCAAAATAAAAGGCGACCGAACTAGGAATGTCTGGAAACCGGATCAAAATCAAGGGCTTGGGCCTGAGAAGAGTTAATGCCGGGGGCGCAGGGGCTGGGGTTTGTGCCCCTGGGGCCAGCTTGGCCGGCCAGACGGGAGCCTCTGGGCTCCCCCACATTTCGCCACCCTCCAGCTGCTGGTGAGGAGACACCTAATGGCTTAAACCCAAGTGGCCCTCGGCCACCCTGCGGTGGCCCTTGCCCACCTCCCCACCCCCTGCCGCTGGCGCTGCCCCCACCGTGCCTCTGCCCCTGCTACAGCTGCTGCCAACGTGTCCCGTAACTTCTGCCCATCCAAAGTGTCTTCTCTTGCCAGGAGGTTTTTCCTGCTAAGAGATGGCAGATTTTAATCTCAAATTGCCTTTTCTTACCTGCTGGCTCCGGCAGCTGAACACACAGGAAAACCTCCCTCCCTGGGGAGATATGACAGCAGCGTGTGCTGCCAGGGGAGCTCAGCCCCCCCCCCCCCCCCCCCCCCCCCCCGTGGCACCCAAAGGTGTGGATTTTCACATAATACACAGCTGGGATCCCTCTGGGAGCCGTCATCAGGAGCAGGGGACAATGCACAGAGGTGGCTCCAGCTATGGGACTCCTGCATGGTTTGGGTCTTTGCACATTGGGGGTAGGAAGCAGCACTGGGCTTCATGACCCATTCCTCCTTCTAAAGGAAAACCCTGCAGGACCCACCCGCTGATCTGGTGACATTAAAAAACCAGTCACTGCATTCAGGGTACCCCTGAATCTTGGAAACTCTCCTGAACATCAGTACAGTTACTCAGATCTTTGCAAGAAAGTGGGAAGGATGAAAGAAAAGCAAGGTGGTCTTGTGCACAGTCAATACGTGAGAGGAGCTGCCACGCAGGGAGGGGATGCATCCTGGTGGGGTATGGGTGGTGTGAGCGTGGACATCTCCGCATCCCACCATCGACCACCATCGAGCAGCTCCCGGCTGCCTGCGATTCTCCGGCTGCCAGGTTTGGAGGCAGCGCTGGGGCTAGAGCCATTCCCCAGCAGGATGCGCGAGCCTTCGGTTGCCATAACAACTGGATTCAGGCTTCAAAAATAGTAACTTATTTTTCATTCAATTTGCCTTTTGCCCTCTGAGACAGATCTATTTCGGGACTGATGGTTCACTTCAGGTGCCCCTTGCAAGTGCCCCCACCAGCGGGCTGGGGGTTATGTTGTTAAACGCGGTTTATCACCATTGTCTCTCCCTCCCCTATTCAGGCCCAGAGGAAAGGTAAAGCAGGGCACAGGCATCATGAAATAGCCTTTGCCAAAGCCTTGTCATCTGGAAGGCTGGGGAAGGAACTTGAATAAAATCTTCCCAGCTAAGTGGCAGAGTGTGGGAGAGATTTTTGGAGATGATCTCACTCTGCATCTCAGCTTGGACCTGCTGCTCTCAGCCGGGGCTCGGCTGTCCCAGATATGCTGGGAAGGTCCTACCAAAGATGGGGCTTATTTTGTTCCCCCTGCACCTCCTGGATCCTGCTGTTATCAGTGCAGTCCCCAATGGTGTCCTCCATCCACGATGGGAAATGTGCAGGAAGGTTGACCCCACTGCCAGCTCCCAGCACTGGGGAACCAGGGTTCTTATTGTGTGCATTGAGGATGCCCCACAGTGCAGCATGCACCTGGTGCACCACCTCTTCTGCATCCCCTGGGGGGTGAACTGCCTTTGGAAGGGGTTGCAGAGGGTGCCAGGATTAATTCATGCCTGGAATGAAGGGATCCCTTAATATTTGTCTGTTTTGGCTTTTGAAAGGGGTGTGTGTGTTTTATTTCCCATGGAAATGGCTGCAGGAACATAACCCTTTGTGTCCAGATGTCCTCGGCTGTTCCACCTTCCTCCCATCAACCTTATTATGGCATCAGCAAGAAGAGGTTGTGTTGGGGGGGTCAGGACTCTCCTCCTCCAGTTACTGCTGACCTCATGTCACCTTTCAGTTCCCTTAGCTGCTGGCCTGAAGGTGCCTGCATTCTCTGGCACAGGGTGGGCACAGGTGATGCCCAGCTGCCCACAGAGAAGCCTCCATCACCTTTTGCATCCCCTCTCTGTGCTGCCCAAACTCAGATGTACGTCAGGACATCACCTGCCGTGAGAGCCTCCCTGAGTGGAGGATGGAGGGGTGAAAGTGCTGGATGGAGATGGGGTGAGGATTCTGTGCTCTCCAGTCCTTGCCTTGCTGTTGTGCTACTTTGCCCCCCTTCTCCTGAGCAGGGAGGGATGGTGGGATGCTGGTGGCACCCATGGGCATCCCACAGGATGGGGCTGGGGCAGAGCTGCCCACCCCTCCGGAGCCACTGGAAAATAATGGGGGAAATTCATTAAAAGCAAATCAATAAAAGCAAAGCCAAACAGAACAACTCCCTGGGGATGGCGGGCCAGGGGCGGGCAGGGATGTGCCGGTGCCCCCCCAGAGGACCTCGCCGTGGGCAGTGAGCGGGCTGGCTGCCTGCACTACCCCCCGCCCCCCCCCCCCATGCTTTAATCACATTTTCAATTCAAATCTGCTGCTATTTGATCCTCTGGGGGTGGCGGCGGGGAGGGGAAGGGGGGGGGAGAATATTTTTAGCTGTGCTTAAAGCTGCCGGGGCTGAGGGAGATCGTGCAGGTTGCTGTGGCCGGGCAGAGTTGGACGGGATCCCCCCGCCCCCCCCCCCCCGCCTCGTCTTTTTCTTCCTCCTCCTCCTCCTCTTTGCACATCCGAGGGCGGCAGCGGGGCCGGCTCCCCCCTCCCGGAGGTCGCCTTTGTTTTCCCGGTGTCGCTCTTCCGAGCAGCCGGGGGGGCGGAGGGGGCTGGGCCGGCCGCCCCTGCTCCTCCTCGCCCCGCCGGAGCCCGCGGAGTTGTGCCGTGCCGCCGGGCAGCACTTTGCCCCCCAGCCCGGGGCTGAGCAGCCGCCGCCCCCCGGGACCCTCATGGCACCGCCGCGATGTTCGTGTCCCGGGTCCTGGATTTCCAGAAGACGCGCTATGCCAGGTAAAGCCGTCGGTGCGGCGGTCCCCGACCCCCTGGTCCTTGCGGAGCCCCAGGGCAGCCCCTGCCCCTACCCGGCGGGGACGGAGCCCGAAGGGACCTTCACAAGCTGCTGAGTACCCCAAAGCCCAGGGCAGGTGCGTGCTGGGCTTTTGGGAGAAGGCTACCTGCTTTTCTGCATCCCTAAGGGATTCTGAGCATCCTTGAGAAGCTCTCGCTGCCTTTTGCTGGGTCTAACTTCACCATTGTTCTCCTGCTGCTGGGGGACCGTGAGTCTAGCTCCCCGTGGGGACAGACCCCACCGCTGGCTGCAAACCCTCCATAGAGGGACCAATGCTGCCCAGGGTCCTTTGCCCAGGTGAAGCCCCCTCGGGGTGGCTCCCCCAGCCGGGCCCTGGGGGCTCCATGGGATGTTCTGGTGGTGAGTCCTTCTCTCCCTCCATGAAATACCCAGGGAGGTTTTCCAGCAGCAGCAGGGACTTGTTTTAAAAGCTCAGGTGTGTTAGGAAACCTCATGGTGTTGCCTGTGTAGAGGGAAACCTGAGGCAAGGGTCAGAGGGCACTCGGCCATGCACACTGCTGTGGGATCAGATGCGGCCTTTTGGAGGGAGCTGGTGGGTGACATGGGGACAGCAGCCACCCACAGCCCTCCAGCACACTGGGTGGCCAAGGATGAGTCAGATTGCAGTGCTGGGCAATGCATGGCCAGATGGGGCTCAGGGGGGTGCTGCTGGGGGGGCTCAGCTTTGCATCCAGCTCCCTGTGGCTGTGGTGGGGCTGTTTTCATGGCTGTGGAGGGTCCCACGGGCTGGCACAGCTCCTGGGGGCACTCAACTCTGCTGCTGCCAGACTCCCAGTGGTCCTGTCAGAGGCAGATATGAGAGAAAAACTGCTCTGGAAAGAAATGGTGATGGTGTTTCTTGGTTACTCCAAGCAGGTTGTTTGCCTGGACTGGGCAAGGGCAGGAGTCCTCTGTCACATCCCCCAAGCCCCTGGCTCCCCTCCCTCTAGGTGTCTCATAGGGAAAAATCCATGCTTGCACCTCCAAAAGCTGCCTGGAACATGTGGGCACCTGCTCCAAGACCATTAGCTGCCTTCTAATAACCTTTGCCTGGAGGAGACACAGGAGGTACCCAGCCGGTCTACATAACGCATCTGGTACAAAACTCCTTGTGAAAATAGAAAATTCAAAACTTTTTTCCCAGCTGGCATGCAGAGGACAGGGACAGGGCAAGGTGGAGCCAAGCAAAGCTCTGTACTCCCAGAGCAGGAGCAAAACTGTGCCTTTGCCCCACAGCAGTGGTACAGAGGCTTCCCCCTGACCTCAGTCCCACCCAGCAGACTCCATCTGGAACATGTTGCTTGATTTATCCAAAAATCAACGTGTTCAAACCTTGTCATGGTCCTTTCTGGAAACAATTTGTTAGGTGGGGATGAGGTGTTACACAGTGCCTTGCAGGGATAGAGCCCACAGGCAGGGCAGGGGCTGCAGGGCATGGGAAGGGTCAGGTCTGCAGGGCATCCCTCACCTCTTGCTGGGTGCCAGGGCTGGACAGGGAACAGGAGATGGGTGCTCCCTTGGCTTTCACCCCGAGTCACACCAAGGCAGTCACCAGCACATGATGCTAACCTAAAGCTTCCTACATCACTGCAGAGATCCTCTTAGCCTAGTGCTTAAAAATAACAGTTGGCTAATCCTCGTCCCCCTCACCCCGTGCTCCACACACACCAGCTCTCCACAGAAATGCTCTGCTGTGGCATATCCCAGAAGAAACCCTAGAAGCCACTCCTTCCTTTGTGCTGGAGATGCTCTTTCAGCTTTCCTGGGCTGCAAGTAACAGGGACTGAGCTTTGTGATGGGGCCTGGGGTGAGCAGGAGCCACGGGGCTCATGGTGGCACATGCCCTTCAAGGCATCAGAAGCATCTTGCAACATCTTTTCAGACGATGAGAAACTTGTTTGTGGCATTCCTTGGGAAAAAAAAAAAAACCCAACAAAAAAACCAACCACACAAACCAGCAGAAAGTTTTCCTTGTCATGGAAAAGCCTGGAACTGCTTCATTTCTAATGTAATTTTATCTAATTTTGAGTGAGGACCAAGAAAGGAGGAACTTGGCCATTGATACAGCCGCCAAAAAGAATAAATAAAATAAAGTGTGGTGATGAAAGACCTGTTGTGTGAAAGCTGCAGCGAAGGCACTGGGCTTTGAACAAAGAGATGAAAGGCAGCAATCAATGTGGGAGCGTTTTGTGAACTGCCAGGAGAAAACTCAGGGCTGGAGGGGCACAGGGGTGTCCCTGAATCCCTCCTGGCTGGGCTTTGGAGACAGAGCGTTGCAGCTGGGGCAGAGGGGAAGAAAGCAAAGCGAGGTGGCTGTCACCATGGTGGGAACAGGGATGCATGGTGATGCCATTTCAGCAGGTTAGGGTTATAAATGAGACTCTCTGTGGTTTCTGCTCTGCTGCTGCAGGATCCTGGAGGTTCTTCCATCGCCTGCCACCATGGGGAAAGAGAGTTAAAAAGCACAGTTGCTGCAAGGCTTTCTGTGCCGCTCACAGCCTGCACTGTGGCAAGCGATATCCATCTCCTGCCTGACAGGCCAAATTCAGCCATGATGCTGGCAGCAGCACGCAGTTACAGGGTGCAAGCAGATGTGATTCTTCCTGCTTCATCCAACCACCAGATAGTTATTCCCCCGCTCTACCCTTTCCTCTTCTACCTTTCTCCCAGCTCACCGAAATGGGCTGGTTTCCCCCCAGAGCAACAGATTGGTGCAAGTCACATTTTCCTCACTTAAACTCATCAATCAGGTTACCCCGAGCTGGTAACCGATCCCTCCTCCACCTCACTGCTGGCTTTGACCCCCGCTTTGTCCCACTTTTTACTCAGACCTGGTCTGGTGCCTCCTGCCCACGTAGCTGCCATGGGGCTACAGCTCAGCCCCAATGTCCCTGCAGGGACACAAAATGCTTCCCAGATTTGGGCCATCCAGAGCCATAATTGAAAGGAAACATGATTAAGTGGGGAGCTGCTGTATCTGGCTGGCTTCAGCAGCCCTGGAGCAGCCAGCAGAGAGGGGTTTGCCGGGAGCTGCAGGCTGCGCAGGGCACTGAATCATCCTAATAAACTGATAGCAGTTCATGATTTGATTTGTTCACGTAAAAGGCTCTAAATCTTATTGCCTTTGCTTGCCTTGCCCTGCGCAGAGTAACACAGAGAGGAGTAGCCAGGAAAATCCACACTAAATTCTCAGCCCAGAAGCAGGAGGTTATGGAGAGCAGGGGCCTCTGTAGGTGCATGGTCCAGCCTTGTCCTTGCCTGCCCAGTGTGTGCAACATAGCCACTGCCACCTCCTTGCCGGCACAAGGAGATGGAGATCAGAACTCTACATTTGCTTAGAAGCAAATCTTCCGAGCAGGGAAAGGCAGCTGGGAAGACCTGCCTTGTTGCTCCCTGCACCTGTAATTACTGAGCAAGGAGACATTTGCTGACTCCTCCTCCAACATCTCCACATGAGAGAGGAGAAACAGCAGGAATGGGGGGGGGGGGGGGGGGGGGGGGAAGAGAGAAAACATTGGGGTGTTCAGACCCTAAACACGAGAAAAACAATGCCAGCCCGAGCAGAGCTACCGCATTGGGAAGATGTGGTCCCCATTTGCTTTGCAATGAAAGCGCAAACAGCCCTTGCCTGCTCCCACACACACCGAGAAGCTTTCCAAGAGCTCTGCTTCCCCCACAGCCCGCGTAGGATGAAGCACTTAGAAGGGAAAGGCTTTCTGCATTGATATCATGGCTCAGAGCTGCTCAAGAGGCAGGGGCTCCTCACCACAAAAGCACCAGCCCCATTCCACCATCCCCAGCAAGATCTGCCAGATTGCCCCCAGCTGAGCAGATCCCCTTGCTGCAAAAGGCATGGCTCCAAAAGATGAGGAGGCCCCCAAAACACCTAGGGAAAAATCAGGATTGCCTGGTGTCACTGACTAGTACCATACTGGTTGCTCTGTGGGGCCAGGTTGACTCAGATACCCTCTTAAGCAGGCACTGGTAGGTTCATCTCATGTGGGTTTAGATGCTCAGGGTAGACTTATCGTTGGTGCCAGATATTTGGAAGGCAACAGAGCATCATTTGTGATGGGGTATTCCCTTAAACCGCCCCGTTCCCTCCTTTAGGAGGGTCAGGGGACATGGTAGGACAGGCTCAGGTGGGGATCACCACACTGGAGATGTGCCTTGTGCTTTTGGGGGAAGGACAGCCTCTTGGCTGCTTGGGAAACAGACACACGATGGACTTTTCCCTCCTTCAGCTGGTGTTGGATATCAGCCTGATGTGATTCTTTGGCACAGCTCACTATGGCCAGCTTCACAAGGCAGCAGCCAACACAATGCATGGGAAATTCAAGCCTCTGCCCAGCGCAGTGGGTCAGTGTATGTGAGAAACGGGGCTCTGCCAGAACTGCTCGCCTTCCCCTCCTCTTCCCTTCCCACACCCCCAGCTCCACAGCAAGACAAAGCAATGCAAACCAACTAAAACTCCTACAGAAAGGAAGGGAAAAAGAGCACAACTATTATTTCAATTCATTGCTCTTGAACAGTGCTTGGCTGCAAAAGGAGATTGGTTGAGTACCCACAGAGATGCTGCAAGGGGATGGATGCTCAGAGCAATAGTGAGTAAAGCAAAGGAGACTTGACCACATAGAGCTCAGGTCTCCCTTTGGGGTTCTCCAGGTGTAATTGAACCTCGACTTTTTCATGCAGTGAGAATCCAGAGTCTGATGGGCTCTGTGCACTGCAGCTTTTCAGGATAACATGATACCACAAGCGTCATACTCCTAATGTTTGCTTCAGATGCCAGTTAGCTGAGCTGAGCAGTGCTGACCTTCAGGAGAGTTTGGATCCAAGTCTGTGCCCCTGTTCAAATTTATAGTCCAGGCTTGCTTCTGCCAAGGGAAGGATTTTATGTAGAGACAGATCGGCACATCAGGGGCAAGCAGTTACCTCCTCTGATGTGCTAAGCAGCACCGGCTGGTACCATAGCATTAGACACAGCCTTACTCTGTTGCAAATACTAATGGAAATCCTAGTATCTGCTTGCCTGGCTGGTGAAATGCATGATGATTCTTCTGTGCCTTCATTGTCCAGAGGCATTTGCTGAATAATTTACAGATAACACTTGTACTGGAGTAGCATCCAGGAATCCCAGATGAGAGCCTGGCCCTGCCTCTCAGCGCACGCCATGGGGAGATCTCACAGACCTGAGAAGCTGTAACCTGCTCATGTAAATTCACAGCCAGGGTTAGAGGCTGGGAAGGCTCCAGCCCCCAGACTGTCCAAATCCTCTGCCAGCAGGCAGAGGGACCAGTGGTCATGCTCGCTCTTGCCCACCTTGGGCTGCTGCAGAGTGTAAGCAAGCAGAGCCAGCTCAGGATTTATCCCACTAACTCCTGTGCTCAGGACAACGCAGACAAAGCAGCAAGGAACAAGCACATTGACTTTCCAAACAAGCAAATAGTGAATAACAGAGAATTTTCAGTTCTGGAAACAGCCCTCCTAACATTCACAAAACACCTGGGACATCAGAGTCATTTTGTGACTAATCAGCTGTTGTTGGAGGTCTCATAAGTACCAAATGAAACAAGAAGTCCCAGCTCAGAAAGTAATTTGGGAAACACTCACCAATCCCATCTGTTGTGAATAAACAAACAGCTCTGCTGTAGTTGCAGGGTCATGAATTGCCTTGGAAGAGTTAGAGATACCATCTACATAAAGAGCAGAAAGCCTGCTGGAGAGAAAAATAAATATCCCTGCACAGAGGATGGGAATATGGACATTTATGACACTGCTGGGAATTACCTGCAGAGTTTCCACCCACCAGACCAACCCCTGCTAGATATATATGAGCTCTCAAGGGTGCAGAAATGGTCTGTGCCTGTGTCCAGCCTGGCTTGGAGCCTCCCATGCTTGGCTCTGCTAGGGTGAGGAGCAAGGAGCAGGAATCTGGCATACCCTTGGTGTAGTCCCTGGTGTGTTCAGGGAAATAGCAGCATATTCCCTCCTGCCAACCTCGGCCCCTCGGGTACCCACTGCTGCTGCAGCAGGATGTGCCAGGGTGATGCCTTCCCCATCCCTTCACAGGGGACATCTGTGCCTGTGGTTCAGAGCCAGGTACAGCATGGACATGGCCGAACACATGGTCCCTGTCCAGGAGCATTTCTAAGTCAGCAAGCGGAGTTGCAGGGCATGCAGGCTGTATAGTGCCAGGGAACAGTCTATAGCTAGCCCAGGGTGTTACCACACGTCAGAGCGCTAGGAACAAGCAAAACTGGGATGAGGGTAATCAGAGGTGATGAATGACGATTCTTTCTGCAGCCCAGCCCGTTGTTACTTGCTTTGTGGAAGCAAGGTTTGCACCAGGGGCACCTGGTTACTCCAGCAATCCAGCGTTCTGCTAATTTACCCATAAGAAAGGTTGAAAAATACTGGTTTAGATGAAAAGCCTTTCATTTTCTGCTCCCTACCCAGGCTGCCAGCTCTTTGCACAACACCAGGAGGCAGGACTAAAGAAAATGCTGCGCTCTCTTGCTGTCAGCCTTCCTGCCCCTCTCCCGTGTGATGGGTTGGAGTCAAAGGAGCAGGCTTGCCCTGACTGCCCCTTCTCCCCAGCCCAGGGAGCAGACCCACAAGCTTACAGCACACACAGCTCAGGTTTCCAAACCAGGAGCACCATATGTTCGCGTAGGAGCATGCAAGCACTGAGGAACGGGCATGAAAATAGAGGTTTCAGCTCTTAAGGGGGTGCCACGCAGCCATGCACATGCCCGCGTGGGTGGCTCTGCAGATGGCGATGCTGGGCAGCATCAGCCTGAGCCTTTGCATTTCTGCTTCTCAGTGGCAAACACTCCGTTGTCAATGGATAGGAAGGAAAAACAGGATTTCTCGAGTGCTTCTGGGCTGGATAAAGCAGCTTTGTGGTACTCTAGAGTCTGGGGGCTCTGCACTGGGAGCTCTAGCCGTAGTGGGGAGAGGAGGACTGCTGAGCCTTTCCCATGTTATCAAGTTGCAGAGTGGATGACCTGGACTCCAGGGGGACCCTGAATATAGCCCTGTGGTCCTGCTTGGTCTCCTGCATCCTGTGACTGTGTCCCATACATAGGCAGCACTCAGAGCCCTGCACCATCAAACAGAGCTCCCCAGGACTGATCTAATTATGAACAACAAAGGAGCTCAAGGGGATGGAGCCTCTTACCAGGGACTGCAGCTGGAACATTACCCGATTACAGGTCAAAAGCAGAGCAGACACCAAGCCCCAGCTTATGGGGATGCCACCACAGCAGCTCCATGTGAGCACAAGCCTGAGGACCAAGCCCCAGCACCTGCATTGGGTGCACAGCCTCTGGGCTCACGGGGGCAATCCCAGACCATGCACTGGAGAGGGGTCTGGGGCCAGGCTGCCCTACAGGGACACATCTGCTCCATCACTCAGGCAACACAACACTTGCTCTACCAAGGGACAATGCAAAGACCCCCAGCAGGACTTACCACCACTGCTGGCCAGCATCCAGCAAATGCTTTCTCCATTCTTCCACTCTGATGAGATACCACCACCAGGATACAATCTTCCTCTATTACACTAAAAGCAGCTGCAACACCCAGTCACAAGGGGAAGGAGAAATCCCCTCCCTTTGCCTAAGAGCTACCCAACAGGGCACACAGCCTGCAAGTACCCCAACTCCCTGGGCAGGAGGGTAGGGACACAGCAAACTAGCACCGCACTTCCAAAAACCAACTCCTGAGCAAGCCCAGCCCTCTTATAAGCCATTTGCAGGTGAAACCTGTAGACATTAGCTGGTCTTGGGGAGATTCACATCACCTGAGAGCAGCCTTGGACATGCCGGCTACTCCTTTGTCCCCTTCGTGTTTTCACGGGCTGTGGAGGGGATGTGTTGACTCTGTGATGGCCATAGGCCTCAGTGACGTACAGGGGGAGCCCAGCTCCCCTGTGCGTAGATACACAGCTGTGTGTCATGTGTATAGCCTGGTTTATAGCAGGGTTGAGGGTGTCAGGTGTTGGATGAGCTCTTTCCAAGGGCAGGGATGAGGTGCTCAATGGGAGCCCAGTTCATGCCTCCCCATCCATATCTTAGTGATTTCACACCCTCCTAACATTATTCCTCCGTCAGCTTGCCTAAAAGATAGCAAAATTGCTATCCTTGCTTGGGGAAGGGGAAAGGGGGGTGAGAGGAAAATGATGCGGCAGAGGCCAGCCAAAGAGTCAGTGTCAAAGACCAACCTCAACTCCATCTCTCCTGAACCCTGGCCTCTGTCCCCATCAGAACCATTCTGCTCCATGTGTGTAGGGGACAGCTTTCCTGCAAAGTGTCACATGGCTCTGTCCATGTGAGTGCATGGTGCCCATGGAGTGGCTGATGCAGGTTGTCTTGGTGCCCCCAGGAGAGCTCAGATGCTCCAATGTTCACACGTGGGCCCTCTCAAGAAATAATTTAATTTAATCTCCTTTTTCCCTTCTTCTCCTCTACCCTGGCAAAGCAAGAGCCAGGCACATCTGCATGATTTTCAAGGTCAGAACTTTTTTCTCGGATAAAAATCTTTGAAAAGCTCAGTAAAGCCCCCTAAAGCCACAAAAAATCAGAGTGGGAGAAAGAGAAGGAGAAAGGAACAAGCCTGGGAAGCCGACTCTGCACTTTGCCCCGGCTGCCTGGGACAAGGGGCTCTTTGTTTTCCCGGCCGGAGCCTGCTGCACTAGCCCTTTTCAGTCTCCCTCCCTGGGAAAGGGGCCAGGGGGAAGCAGGCACAAGCAGGGCGGGCAAAAACCTTGGGGCTGCAGTGAATAACCCCTGCTTGGGTCCCCACCAGGCCCCCCATCTTCATATAGCCTGTCTGCATAGCATCTGGGAGAAAAAGGTGCACGGGAGCCCCTCAGGGCTCTGCTTCCCATGCACCATCCCACGAACACATTCATGTTTGTGCCGTGCAGGAGGTTTTAAACTTCTCTGTGTCTTTTGCAATCTTTTTTTTTCAATCCTAAAGCACAAAAATGCATCGAAGCACCCAGCTGGTGTGTAATCGGCCGCCTGTGGCTTCCCGGACCTGCCGTGTTGAGTGAGCTGCATCACTGTGGCTTTGCTGGGTCCCCAGCAGCGTGGCAGTGTAGGCTGGAGGCTGTTGGGGACAAGTCTTTCTCATCTCCTCCCATCCCAGGGATACTGCCAGGGTGTTCCCAAGCCTATGGGCACAATGACACGGAGCTGGCAATGACTGTGGATTCAGTCACTTGGGCAGGAGACTTGCTGCAGGGATCGGATTTAAGTTTGGAGAGGTGTTTCTCTTCTTCTCCTTATTTTCTTGCCTTGAAAAACCCCGGAGATCTGCCTGGCCGCCACCAATTACCCTTCTCATGACCCCAGTTGCACAGAGCTGGGGCTGGGAAACACACAGCAGCCTCCCACCAGGGCTCTCAGCTGCTCTGGGCTTTCATCAGCTCTAAGGAGTCGCAGTTGCCCTCTGAAGTGTGTCCGTCCCCCCGTCTGGGCTGGAGCTCATCACCGGGGCTGGTGCTGCACACCGATACGGCAGCTTTCCACTGGTATGGCAACTTTCTGCAGTCTGGGAACGATGCAGGGCTCCCGTGCTCTGCCCCACGCCCATGTCAGCATGCACAGGGATGCCATGAGCTGGATGGATGCGTGGCATCCCGGTGTGGTTTGGGAGACGGAGAGTCCCGGGAGAGAAGAGAAGGCGAGGGAATGGTCCCCACACCCCTGGGGAGCAAGGTGCTGCAGGGCAGCCGGGGACTCATCCTGCCTTGCCAGGAGATGTGCAATCACCGTTTTTGTTTGCACAGCAGATGACCACGAAATTTTGCCCAACTAGCCACAAAATGCAATGCTGCTGCTCCTGGAGGGCCCTGCGGTTCCCAGGGTGGCCCAGCACCACGCAGCCAGGTCCCACATCTGCCATGCTCTGTTTCCCATCCTTCACAGGACGATGCTTCTTAGAAAGCAGGGCAGGAAAACAAGGGCAATCTCTCTCCAGGTCAAAAAAAATTTCTCCTCAAGGCAATTTCACCTGCCGGGAAAAGCAGGCGTTGGCAGCGTGCTACACCAGCATGGCTTTGGGCTTCAGGGACACACACGCTGTTTGACCTCATCCCATGGGGATGGTCGGGGTGGCCGTTCCTGGCCTCTCCCTCCCTGTACCAGAGCTAGGGGGGATATGTGCACCCCAAGGATCCCTTCCCAGAGGGTCCAGGCACCCCTCAGCCCTGGGAAGGGGGCTGTGGGAACCTGCCCTGCCCCTGCTCCCCGGTGCTGCTCTGAACAGCAACTGCCAGAACGGAGAGGAGATGGTGTGGGGCTTTGTGAAAATAAATAAATACAAGGAAAAGGCCTCGAACGTGTTTCCTCAGCAACCACGACGTCACACGGGATGCCTGACCTTCCTCCCCCCCCCGCCTTCTTGTTATTAAAAGGGAAAAGAAAGGGAAGCTGAAAGCGAAGGGGAGCTGGGGACAGTCTCCTGGCAACGCTGGGGATGGTGATGTCCTCCTTAATGTCCCCCTGCCAGGGGACGTTGTGGCTCCAGTGCAGGGAGCCTGGCCAGTCCTCCTGGGTGAGGAGGGCATCCCTGGTGTCCCCTGGGATGGAGGAGACAGCATGCTGGGCACCAGCACAGGTCCCCAGTTTGCAGAGCAGCGGGACCTTCGCCCCTCCATCTCCCTCTCTTAATTCAAGACATCTTTTGGTGATGATGACCACGTGTCTTCCCGCAGTGCCGGGGGCTGGTGGCAGGCAGGGCAGGGGCTGGGGACAGGGTCCCTGCATGGGCTGTCACTGCTGCCTGCCGGGGAGCCCTCTGCATGCCTGGGCCTGCTGTGGCCATGCTCCCCCCACTCAGACCCCTGCCATTTGAGCTGTTTAATTCATCCTGGCTCACTTTTAATGGACAGCAGTGAGTGGCTCAGGTGGTGGGGCTGAGCAGGCAGGAGATGGCAGAGGAGTCCGCACAGGCATGGGTCTGCCTGGGGACGAGGAGAGGGGACTTTTGCTGCCTTTCCAAGTTCCCTGGACCAAGGGGTCACCAGCGGCAAGGTCCTGCCAGCCTCCAAGCCCCCTCGCCGGGTACAGCTCAGCCGTGAAACGTGCCGCAGATGGTGCTGGAGCTGAGAGCAAATGGGGTCAGAAAGCAATTAGCCCAGGTCCTGCAGGGCAGCCCTGCTGGCACCCCGCTCAGCTCGGCTGTCCTGATCCGAGCCGCAGCAGAAAAAGTGTTTAAACCCCTGATTACCAGAAGCAGGCAGGGGAGGGTCACTCTCTATTTGCCCCTTTCTTACTCCCTTTTGCTAAACTTCTGCTGCTGGCCCCTGCCAGAAGAGGGTGCTGAGCAAGGCTTTGCTCCAACCTGTTAGCACAGATGCACATTTAATTTGCCTCTTAATACAGTGTTACATACCTAGCAATGGATTAGCCAAGCCTGACACTTATTTTTTATCACCGTGTGTCGATCTGACAGGGGAAATCGGTATGTTCCTCTGAATGCCAAAAGCAAGCTGGTACTTCAGACTAACAGAAATAAAGATCCAGGTTTCCAAGGGAGGGCAGTGGGGATTCCCCCTGCAGCAATCTGTGATGGGATGTGCAGCCCCTGCAGGTAGGAGGTAGATGCAGGTGGTACCCAGAAACCAAAGGCATCATGGGGATACCCTCGCTGGAGCTGGGCAAGCTGCCGTGACACCAAGGTGTCACTGACGGATGGGTCAGGGACCTGCAGCAGGTCCTCCAAGTGCCCCTTGTGCCCTCTTCACTGCTGGGCCTCTTCCCCCCACTGCCATTGCCTGCCCTCTCCTGCCCACAGCAGCAGGCAGAGCTGGCTCCTGCCTTCTGCTCTGCAAGCGATGGCAGATGCTGGGAGATGCTTCAGCCTGAGCTGTAGCTGGGCAAGACCTGGGGTCCTGATATTTGGGACCAGCCAGATGGACAAGCCGTGCCCAGTGCTGGGGTCACTTCTGCAGGACAGCTGGAGCAAAGCTGAGCCAAGGTGGGGCTCCAGGCTGGAGGGCAGGGGGGTATCCCTGTGCAGACCCCTCCAAAAGGGCTTTCCCCCAGACCCCATCCACTGAGTGTGTTTCTTTCCCTGTTTCTCACTGCAGGTTCATGAATCACCGTGTCCCATCCAACTGCAGGTACCAGCCGACGGAGTACGAGCATGCGGCGAACTGTGCCACCCACGCAGTGAGTCCCTGTCCCCGTCCCAGGGTGAGGGAGGACGGTACTCAACTCTCCAGGGATCCCCTGAGGAGCCTCAAGGAACACCTAAAAATGTCTGTTCAGCCCTGGAGCAGCTGTTGAGCATCTTAGGGCTGTGATGATGCAGATGTGCTCCAGCTGCTGCCCAGGAGTGGGGATGTTCTCCCTCCTGCCTTGGGAAGCTGGTGTGCATCTCCCTTGCTCTCACACACCGTGGCCCCATGGCCCCAGGGAAGCTTGCTGCGGGCTTAGTGGAGCAGGAGCATTTTGCAAAGCTGCCTGAAAAAGGAATGTTTTTCACATAGGAACAGTGACAGGTGCCCCATGGGGCTGCCTACACGGCAGTGACAGCGAGCGCTCCCCACATCAGGGTTTCCCTTGGGACTTGGCAGCTCGCATTCTGAGTTCTGGGATATGATTCAGAGGTAGCCATGCTCCTCGTACCTTCCTCCTCCTCCCTACCTCTACCTGGAGAAGGGATTTTGGAGCTGCACCATGCAGGGAGAGACCCTGCCTGGCCCATGTGGGTGGCCAGCCTGCCTCTTGTGGGTGGTAGCTTTGACCAGCTGCGTAAGAAACGCCTAAAAGGACAAGAAGAGACTGTATTGTAGCTACTCAATGGAAATGCAGTAGCAGCAACATGTTTGCCTCTCCCTTCCAGTTCTGGATCCTGCCCAGCATCCTTGGCAGCTCCATCCTCTACATCCTCTCTGATGACCGGTGGGAAACTATCTCAGCCTGGATCTATGGCTTTGGCTTGTCCAGCCTCTTCATCGTCTCCACCATCTTCCACACCATCTCCTGGAAGAAGAGACATCTCAGGTACCAGCCCTGGTTGCTCGGGGCTCGGGAAGGGGGAGAGGGTCTGGAGGCCCCTGGTGCTGCAGGCTGTGACCCATCTGTCTGCCCGTTCTGCAGGACCGTGGAGCACTGCTTGCACATGTTCGACAGGATGGTGATCTACTTCTTCATCGCAGCTTCGTACGCTCCCTGGTGAGTTGCCTGTGGGTGTGGGCCATCGGTTGCCCCCCCCCCCCCAGAGGGGAGAAAATCAAAGAGGGGTTTCCACAGATAGAGTTTCTCTCTCCGGCTTTGGCTCTGCTCAAGGCTTTCCACAAAACTTCCCTATCTGATAGATTCCAATCCCTTTAGGTTGAAGTTACAAGTTGGGAAGGTCCTTTGGTGGGACAGTCATGGGGGTGAGGGCAGCATTTCCCTGGCACCTCGCTGCTTGCAGCCCAGACCGGGGTGCTGCCCCACACCTGCCTCACCGCAGATGGGTCTTGCAGGCTGAACCTGAGGGAGCTGGGTCCCTGGGCCTCTCACATGCGCTGGATCATCTGGATCATGGCATCTATCGGGACTGTCTACGTCTTCTTCTTCCATGAGCGGTGAGTGCCTTCACCTGGTCCTGCGCTGGTGGGTGTCGCAGAGCCCAGCTCATCTCTGCCAGCCCCTCCTAATGTCCTGACGGTAGTGGAGCTGCAGCAGAGAGCAAGAAGGATGGAGCCAGCCAGCCAGCCAGCTAGCTAGGCACAGGGTCCCTGGGAAGCCTCCTGGTCAGCTGGCAGTGGAGAGCTTCCTTGGACCACATGCTTCCCCATCCGCACCCTGGTTGTAGGACGCACCCTGGTTGTAGGACGGTTGGTGGCAGGGATGTGGCAGCAGGGACGTGCTGCCGTGAGTTGCTTCTTCCACATGGTGGCACCAAATAAAAAGCAAAAGGCCCCAGATGTCCCCGTAGCCCCAAGCCTGGCCCTGAGCTGGCAGCTCCCAAGCCAGGGTGGGGGTCTGTCACCCTGGAGAGCAGGGGGCCAGCCCCGCCGCGGTGGTGGCTCACACATGGGGACACGGGACCTGCCGTGATGGCACCTCCACCCCTTTTCCTGTAGCACGGCCGTGGGCATTACAAGCATAAACCCTGATGCTCCCTCTGCACTTGCATCCAAGCATCTTCTCTGTTGGCCGCAGGTACAAGCTGGTGGAGCTGGTGTGCTACGTTATCATGGGCTTCTTCCCTGCCTTGGTCATCCTCTCCATGGTAAGCCACTGCTGGAAGCACACGGGCTCGGCGCGAGGGACATATCCCAGTGGGACCAGTTTGTCTCCTTTGGGTTGACGTGGTCCAGGCTGTGTGATGGATAAAGCCATCCCCAAATACGATGTGTCCCAGTTTGGTTTAGCAAGTGCTTTGGGTGCCCAGCAGATACCACGTGCATCTCCAGCAGGCTTCCTCTCCTCCCTCCCGTCCGTGGCGTTGAAACCCCACCAGCAAGGCTGGGCTTCTGGGTCCCCACTGCCTTGCTGGAGGGGAGGGTGTAGCAGGAGGAAGAGCGAGGGTCCTGCCTGCACCCTGCAGCTGGGGCCATGCTTCTGGTCTTGATGGAGCGGTGGGGAAAGGGCAGGCATGCCACGGCCACCGCTGAGCCCTTGCCTCCCTGCTTGCTCCCAGCCCAACAGGGATGGCCTCCCAGAGCTGGTGGCCGGCGGACTCTTCTACTGCCTGGGCATGGTCTTCTTCAAAAGTGACGGCCGCATCCCCTTCGCCCATGCCATCTGGCACCTCTTCGTGGCCATCGGAGCTGGCATTCACTACTATGCCATTTGGAGGTACCTCTACCAGCCTGGCACGCTGGAGGCTAAAACATCCCGTTAGACGCCTTAAAGACATCGTTTGTGCCAACTGGCACATGGGGGCATGGAGAGGAGCGAGGAGGCAGCCTGTGCCATGGGCTTGCCCCAAACCACCTGTTCGCCCCATGGGCAGCAGCTGCTGATGCCCTTCCCGCACAAACAGGCGAGCCAGGAGGTTGTTTTTAAACAGATTTTTTCTTTTTTAATCTCGGGAACTGTTTATTGTTTTTAGGCAAAGGTTTGGTAATGTGGTGACCAGCTGATGGGCTGCAGGCAATAGGGAAGCGACCACTCGCTGGCGGGTTTGGGGAGGCTTCGCTTATCTGCCTGGCCCCGAGCATCCCATGGGAATGGAGACCCTTGCCCCACCCACCCCTGGCTAGTGACACCCTGGGTTTGGCTACTGAAGCCCTTAGCATGGGCTACCCAGGGGGCTGGAGGAGTTGGGAGGGCGGGAGAGACCTGGCCTCTTTCCTCTGGGATGCCTGGGCATGTGGCTGCCCCAGCCAGGGAGGGGGACATGGTGGCATTCCTGCAACACCCAGGACCTAAATGGTCCTAAGTCACGTCAACACTAACTGCCCCCTCCCAGGTTCTTGATGGGGAGGTCCGGAGTCAAAGCCTTACATGAGATCGAAACTTGAATCTCTTCCAGGGTGCCCCAGAGTCCCCGAGCACTGGAAAACCCTTTCTCTAAGCCAGTATTAAGTGCACAAGTTGGTACGTGCCCCCTAGACGAGTGCCCTGGGAGCCCCCATGGACACCTTCTCCCTGGGGTGCTTTGTTTTCCTCTCCAGCCTCGGTGGTGGCAGCCCCAAAGCATGGCCCCGCTCCCAGGCTCTGCCATGCACGTGCCTTCAGCAGGGAGCAGGGGGGATCCAGCTCCTGGCACCCACCTGGCTGGGGTCAGCACATCCACATCAGGGGATTTTCTTTCTCCTCGAGAGAGGGGAGCAAACACCCTTGGATCGGGATCACCACATCCACATCAAGGGATTTTCTTTCTTCTCGAGAGAGGGGAGCAAACACCCTTGGGTTGGGATCACAGGGCTGCCTACCTTCTCTGCTCCCATTTTGACAATGAGCCTATTGCTCATCATCAGATTTAACTCCACTTTTGGGAGGATTGCCAACATTCCCAGGATCACTGCAGGGAAGGGACGCATCTGCATGATGCTTGGAGGTGACTTGTGATGGGGAGGTCCTAGTGATGCTCAGTTTTCAGATGCCTAACCACAGCTACACAGGGCTTGCCAAGCCAGGATAACAAGATGTGGAGCACCCATCCAGCCATCAGGAGCAGTCCCAGTGGTGCTGGAATGGGAAAAATCACTCCTGGTCCAGCTCCCCAAACACACCGGCAGAGCTGATGAAGCCAGGAGGGTCTGGTGCATGCCAGGCTCTGATGTGTGCCGGCATCTGGGGGGGGGGGCTGGCCGGCAGAGCAGCGCTGCTCTCAGTCCTCCCCCAGGAGCCCCTGAAAGCATTGATTTCCCATCATCTCTTTTTGGCCTCTTGATTAATCACAACTGCAGCAGTCTCAGTGCGACGTGGCAAGCGAAGGAGATTTATGGCCACCATCCCACATCTCCTGTCTCTGGCAGCATGCTGAGGAGCTGAGCTCCTGGTCTGCCCCACTTCCTTCAGAGCTTAGGGTCCCCCAGCCTGCAGCATCCCGACTGGCTCTCCCAGGCTGTGCCATTTTGCAGCAAATTACCAAAGAGAAAGCATCTGGATACTCACCCCCTCCTGACATGATGGCTGTGGTCACCAGGTCAGCAAAAAAATCCAGTGGGTTTTCACCTCCGCAGGCAGCAGGTTCCTATAAGGGGCTCTCTGTGCTGTGCCTGGCACCCCAGCCCAGCATGTGGCTGCTGGGGGACTCTGCCCAGGGCACCCCAAAGCAGCTTTTGGGCTGGGACGCCTCTCAGGGTGACAGGTGGCCTTAGGGACAGGGTGTGGATGACCTAGTGTGAGCTCAGGCTCTGCTGCTGCCTCTCCCAGGCTCCCAGGTCCCAGCCCTTGCTCCGTCACCTACCGCAGATGGAGGGGTGGAGAAGGATGAGCTGTGAGTAACCAGCAGTGGGTGAGGCACGTCTGGGGTTGGAATAGTGGAATATGGGGTCCTAGAATGGGAGATGCCATTTTTTCTGTCTGGCTAGTCATTACCCTTCTCCGTGCCTCAGTTTCCCCATCTGTAAAATGGGGTTGAAGACACCAACCTACCTCACAGGGCTCGTGTGAGGACCCCATGAAGCACTTGGAGGAGAACCGTGCTTTACGAACACGTGCTTCAATTCTCCCTGAGTCTGGGGGACCTGATTCCTAGAGCCACCATGGGGCACAGTGACAACTGTGGCTCTGTGTGCCGGGGTCTCCTCCCCCTCCATCACTAAATCCCATGGGGGAACCACCCTGGGGACAGACCGTGCTCACTGCAGTCCCAGCCACCAGGCAAACATCCCCTGGCAGGGGCTGAGGATGACCAGGGACCACCACAGCATTTTGTCCTCAGGCTTCATCCCAAGGGATTTATCATCTTGGAAGCCATGTTGTCACTGGGGGCTTTCAGCCCTAAATCCATCCTGGGGGCTCCTGAGGCACAGGGAGGTGCCAGAAGGACCTTTCCAAGGCCACTTCATCTCAGCCTCCTGCTGAAACCCCAGGGCAGGGCAGACACCCAGGCAGGAATGGGTGGCCAGTCTCCGTCGGGGACATTGCCACCCTGCCTTGAGCCTGGATTTGCTGGGTGGGCTTCTCTGTAATTGAGAAGTCCCCCCTCTCCTCTCGCTTCCTAAATCCTTCCCTTGCAAAGCAGGGTGGGAGGCGCAGAGCACGTTATCGGATTGCCCTCCTATTTTATACTAATTTTAAATGACTCGTAACATTCAGGAGGTCTTTGGAGGTGGGTTTGGGGGATCTTTTTTGCATCTCATGTTTTTCACCATCCATTCTTGTTCAATCAGTATTTTATATTTAACACAGTATTGGGTCAAATAAAAACAAATGTAAGGAAGATAATGCTAGCAGATATTGTTTCCTGTGGAGTAGAATTGAAATAAAACCTCAAGATACCTCACTATTGCCTGCTTGTTGAACCAAAATTAGTTTCCCTGCAGCATCTGGAAATAAACCCATTTTCTGTGGAACTTGCCCCACACGGCATCGCTCCCCAGCGCGGAGAGGAGCAGCGAGGTCCCGCTTGTGGCAGTGGGGTGCTGAGCCCTGACTCACCTCAGTGCATGGGTGGCATTGCCATCTGCTGCCTTGGCTCGCGCGGGGGCCAGCGCCGCTTTGCCCTTCGCACCAGCTGCACGGGGAGATCGGGGAGGTTGGGGACAGGCTGAGCTCCCGGCTGCAGTTTCCTTAAAAAAAAATAAATAAAATTGGTGAGTTGGCTGAGGGTGGCCCTGTGCTCGGTGATGCTGGCTGAAGGGCTTGCCAGCATCTCACCAAAGTGGTTTCGGCACAAAGCCCTGCACGCCCAGGGCCTGCCATTGCCCCCCCTGCGATGGCCGAGCCCCGGGGCTGCTGCTGCAGGGGGGGGAAGGATGCCACATCCGGGGAGGGGGACACATCTGTGGACTCCAGAGGGGAAACCCACCATCACCCACCGACCCCTCCCCAGCCTCTCCCACAGGCACTGGCCCCCTCTTGGAAGGGGAGAATTTGCCCCCATGCAGGGAGGCGCTGGCTGCCCCCCCAGCTGGGTGCCCACCCGCTGCCCACCCGCTCCCACCGCTCCGCTGTAATTACGCTGGGGCTGGATCCCCCCCAGGCTACGATGCCCAGCAGCTTCCCCAGAGAGCCGGGGAGGGTTCCCAGCTTCCAGGGGCAGCTGAACTCATCCCAAAACCCGACCCACAGCTTCCAGCTCACCCATAATTGCAGCTGGCTGGGCTGGGAGGCCTCCTGGCATCGCTTTGCCTTGGCGCTGCCGTTCCTGGAGCGTGGCTAGGAAGGTGGGGCAGACCCAGTCGGGCGAGAAATACGCCTGTAACCGAAAGGAGACTTTGGAACCGATGGAGGGAGAGCATCAGTGACCACCTGGTCTGGAAGACCTCCCCGGTGCAGCCATTCTCCATCCCGCCGCGATTCCAGCCACCAGCGCGTGGGCAGCCCGCAGGTCGACAGGGGAACGGGTTTGATAAAACCTGTTAGGCTTGATAACCTCCCCCGCGCAGCCCTGCCTGTCCCACTGCCCTGACCGTGCCCAGGCACCGGCGGGGACAGCCGGCTCACGTTTGTCACCCGCGGCGCGGCGCGGGGTGCTCGGCGCTGCCGGCCGGCGCTGCCAGTGCCGGCCGCGGGGGGGCGCCACAGTGCCGCTCCGCTCCGCCGCGCTCCGCCCCGGCGGCGGGACGAGCCGCGCAGCCCCGGCGGCTCCGGGCGCTGCAGCCGCCGGGGGCCGCAGCGAGGCCGCCCCGCCGAGTCCCGCACGGTGAGTATCGGGGCGGGGGGCGCGCACCGCGGGGGCAGCCCCTGCCCCAGGTACCCCCCTTTTTCTTTTAGAGGGGAGGGGTGGTTGGGGGGCAGCTCCCCCCCCTCTAGCATCCCCGAGAGCCCCCCGCCGGCGGGAGCCTGTCCCCGGGATGGGGGCGGCAGGTCCCCCCCGCCCGCTCGGACGGGAACGTTTGTTTCTCGTCCCCTTGGAAAGTGGAGGCAGGAGGAAAGTGGCGGCGGGGTTTGTCCGGTTGCCGCGGGAGACCCAAGCTGCCCTGCTGCTTGCCGGAGCGCACCGGGCACCGGGCGGGGAGGGCTGGGCAGGCACAGCACCCTGGGGTCCTTGTCCCATTGCCAGGCACCTGGGGATCCTTCTCCCCATTGCACACCCCTGGGGGTCCTTCTCCTGACTGCCTATCCCTTGGGATCCTCGTCCCATTGCACACTCTTTGGGATCCTTCTCCCCATTGCACACTCCTTGGGATCCTTCTCCCCACTGCATGCCCCTTGGGATCCTTCTCCCCATTGCACACTCCTTGGGATCCTTCTCCCCACTGCATGCCCCTTGGATTCTTCTCCCCACTGCATGCCCCTTGGATCCTTCTCCCCACTGCATGCCCCTTGGATCCTTCTCCCCACTGCATGCCCCTTGGATCCTTCTCCCCACTGCATGCTCCTTGGGATCCTTGTCCCGTTGCACACTCCTTGGGATCCCACTGCTGTTCCACACACCCTGTTTCACCTGTATTCAGCTGCTTGTGACCGTCGGGCTATCCTGGCTCTTGGCAGGGAGGCGCTGGGATGATCTGCGTCCCCGTGAGGCTGGAGCGGTTTCATGCTGAGTTGTCACTTTAGCAGAGAAAACTCTGGGGAGTTTGCTACTTGCTTGGGAAGTGCTTATTTTCAGCGCTCTCCAGGATCAGTTAATTATCGCTGGAAAAAAATTATTGCTAAGATCTTATAATTAGGTAGCCTACTGAGACTCTGCTGCTTGGAAGGCAGCAGAAAGCAAACACTTTTTGTGAAATGTTTCTTGCGTGTGTGTGTGAATAGAGCTGCCCGGGCAGAGGGCTGGCATTTGTACGTGCGCATTACTGGAGAGCTGACGCACGTTGGTGGCTCAAAAGATGCTGCAAAATAAGGAAAAGAAAAAAGCAAGGAAAGAAAACCTGCTAAAAGGACTCCTGTCACCTTTGGAGAATCGGGTCCTAAATCGTTATAATCAGTTTGTGGAGCTGCCTTTAGGACAGACTGTAAATTCAGCTTTGCAGGACCAGGACTGCCTTTATATCCTGCTTGAACTGTCCCTGGGCCGTGGGGTCCAGGGCGCTATGGCAGAGTGCCTGCTGCTAATAATAACGTGGTAAGGAGTTTACCTGCTCTGATCCGGCTAAAGACAGTGCCGAGGCTGGCATCGACATTGTCAGCCTCCGATCTGTCCCTAGATTAGATGGATAAAACTGCCAAGAAGAGACTGGGGTCTGAAGCAGGGGCTTGATCCGGAATGGGAGTGGAGACTGATTCAGAGCGGAGGGGTTCGGGCTCTGGGCTCTGCCTGGCCGCTTCAGCTGTAGGGACAGGATCTGCAGAGGGGCAGGATTTGGAGCTGAGGAATGCACGTCAAAGCCGTCGCGTCCAGGGTGTTCTCATTTCCTTTGCTCTCTGAGTTATAATTTGTTCCACATTGCAGTGCTGGGGCAGCCTCTCCCACTGCTCGCAGCATCCAGGCTGTGGTCTTTGCCATTAGACTGAGGCTGTGGCTTGACTGGTTTCCACCCCTCCTCCCCTAAAAAAAAAAAAAAAAAAAAAAAAAAAAATGGGGGAAATTTTTCAAATAGAGATCTGGAGAAACAGCTTTTCTGGTTGCCATTCTGGGATGGTTATAGCTGAAATCTCACCGCCCATCCATGCAGAGCTACAATGGCCCCAGGAAGAGCCCCAGGACAAGCCTCAGGGAAATTCCAGAAGATTAAAAAGTGTTTTAATAGTGTTGCTGCTCTTCCCAAAAGGGAGTAGGATGACCTGGTAGCTACAGGTTGATCGGTTTGATAGCATCCTCCCAGGGAGAAGAGGGAGAAACCTGGTTCAGGCTTTAATTGATTAAAGACTTCAGCACCAGGAATAAATTCCTGCCATCCAATGTGGCTATATGGAAAATAACTCCTGGCAAGAAGAAATTATTTCAGTCTCTGACGTGAGAGATGACTCTCTGGCTATAATACACTTTTGTGAAGCGTCTGAGCTATGCGAGGTGATATTCTTGTAAAAATCTGCACTTTCCAGTATTAAAAAAGTCAGTCCAGTCCAGTATTTAGGGCTGACATTATACAGTGTCAAGAAAGCCAGTATTAAATAAACCTGATCCATTTCAAAGGCAGTTATCAGAGGAGATTATCGCTTCTGGGCACTGCTAGCTGGTAGCATGTGCTCGGTGTTTCAGTGCTTTTATCACTAATCTGGAAGGAGATAGAAATGATTTCTGAAAAACCTGGGGCTGACCCTGAGCAGCACAGTGTTAATAGTCTGTACAAATCTGGATGGCAAACTGGGCAAGTGAAAGGCATCCTAACTGGAGCAGAATGGAAAATGGAAACATTTTTGCACCCAAAAATAATAACCGGACTTGTATGTGTTTTCCTGTCCCTAATCTGGATAATAAATTTTCAGCAGGAGCTGCTTGCAGATGCTGGGAGAGGCAGCACAGGGGCTCACTGCTCCCTCCTCCAGCGGGAGGTGTCTGGGGGATGGCTGTGTGTCCCGATTTCTGTGCTGGAGAACTGAAAATTTTCAGGGTAATGGGAGATACTGCTCTGGAAGACATAGCAGGTATTTGCTTTTTTTGGTCAGGGTGCTACCGGAACCAAATCTGGGCTTAGGACAGCCAAACCCCATCTCTCCATCATGGTGAAGGTGATGTGGGAACCAAGGGACCAAGAGGCTGTAGAAAACGTCTTACAGCAAGAGGCAAGGTGGCCATCCAGTTAGTCTACTCAAACCAGAGAGGAATGTGGAGGGCTTGATTAAAGCATCTAAATACACTTGCAGAGGAGAAAACGCATGGTAGCCAAAAGCTTGTTAACTCAGTGGAGAAAAGCGTAACAGTAATCAATGCCTGGCAGCTGAAGGCAGACACATTGGCAATAAGGAATAAATATTTCACCGGTGGGAGCGATTAGTCATCGGAAGAAACTGCGAACAGCAGAGGTGGGCTCAGCGTCCCCTTGCCTTTCGCATCACGACCCATCGCCTGGTGGGAAGTTTCTCCCATAGCCCCAGCACTGGGCCAGCAAGCAGGGCTGGATGGAGCCCTCACCGAGGTCCTGATTAGGTGATTTAATTAGATGGCATGTTTGTCTTCAGTCACGGTGGAGCCATGGATAAAGGGTATTTCTTGTGCCCTGCTGGCTCTTTCTGAGAAAGACCCGTGAAATCCCTTCAGGCTCTTTGCAGGTGCTTTGTCCCTCTTTGTTTCTGTTACCAGCGGTTGTGCTCTCGCAGATCCGTGGTGGGAGGCGAGGGGACAGTGTTTGGTGGCTCTCCTTGATCTCCAGCAAAATTACACTCAGATTCTGGAAAACCAAATCTCAGTGAGCATCCCAGCATGCTGTGGCTGCTGGGGGGAAGGGCTGGTCCAGGACTCATTGTTCACCCATGGATGAGCGGGTCCCCAGCCTGGTGTCCCTGGGGATATGAGTGCTTAGGAGAAGGAGATAGATTTAGGCCATGGGCTTGTTGGTGGTCCCAAGTCCTCCCATTCACCTTTCTTTTCTGATAACGTTTCTTTTCCTACATATTTCTCTTCCTGTCTCTTTGCGATGGGGTAGATGCTGTTGGTGGCATCACCGTGGGTGGGTTTGCTCCACCTTACCTCCTCGAGGCTGCTGCATTCCGGCTGCGGTAGAGCCTGAGCTTGGGACTGGGCTGGTCTTCCCCATCCATGGGCTGTGGCTGGGTGAACATGTGCAAACACACGTCACCAGCCACGAGTCCCCTGTGGTGATGTACCCTCTCCATCCTATGTGCTAGCAGCTCTCACCTGCAGCAAGCACTTGGGCTTTTTGTTTTGAGGCAGGGGGAATATAGCGAGATGCTGAGCTATACAGGATATATATGAGGCTCAGCAGCCTGCATGCAAACATGATGCACTTTGGGAGCAGGGCCACAGCACCTCTGAGCCCTCCAAAGCCACTGCACTGCGAGCAGCTGTCTGTGAGCAGCCCAGGACCGCTCCTCCTCTTCCTCTTGCAGAGGTGTGACGGACACCCGCCTGGGACGATGCACAACGGGGGAGAAGGCCTGTTTTGAGAAAGAGGATGAATGGAAGGAGAAAAGGCACGTGAAAAAGATGGCAAGGTAAGGAGAGGCTTCACCAGGGTCCTGGGTGGGGGCACTGGGAAGGGGCAGCTCACCTGTGGTGGGAGCAGGAACCTCAGGGGCCTGGAGAAAAGTCCCCGGCGGCTGCAGAGTTGGTTGTGGTAGTAGAAGGACATGTGGTGGCCATGTGAATACCAAAAGTGTTTGTCATAGCTTGGCAGAGTAAATACAGACAGTGCTGGCTGTGGAAAGCAGCTGGTTTTGGTGTGGTCTGGCATGGTGTGTGAAGAGGTGAAGGATCCCCATACAGATCCCACTAATTCCTGTATAGTCATTAACAGAGATGATGTTAGCAGAGGAAGGGGGCTCTTTGGAAAGTGGGGGTCGTGCTTCCGTAGCTGCAGGTGTGTGTCCTTCAGCGACACAGCTGGGGAACCGGGCTGCCTGCAGTGAGGAGGGGGCTCACCGGGCTGGGGAGGTCCAGGAGCATGCGTCCCACCAACCTGTGGGAAGATGTGGCCCAACAGGCAGCACCCTCGGCAGCTTGCCCCCAGGTAGCTGGGTCCAGCTGGAGCATCCCTCTCGCAGCGGGACCCGACGCATTGCACGTACCACAGTTTCCCTTTAGCCTCCTCGGAGATGCCGTAACTGGTGTGCCTGAGTACACAGATGCTGGAAGAGCCCATTTCGTTATCATCTTATCATGTCCATCAGAGTCCTCAGGGGGATTAAGACCACGTGTTACACTGTCTTTGGGAGAAGGCTGCGATTTTTCAGGTGACCTAGCCTGGTGAAATCACACCGGTGTTGCTCCAGATGTTGCAAAATGGGGTGACGAGGCTGGAAGCTTCTCCTGATCCAGGCTTCTTATTTTTCCCCCATGAAATGCCTTCACCCCTGCGCTCTGTAGAAGCTGAGCTATAAATAACATGTTCAAAACCAGGCAGGGACCTGCGAGAAGCGAGGACGGTGTCCCTGCAATGTGGGCTTGGAGGAGTCATTTTGCCACCAGCAGATGTTAAAAGGTTTCCCTTTGTGCTGGAGGTAGTTCAGGGCAGAGGAGATTAAATCTGAGAACTGAAAACAGTCATTTGATGACAAAGTTTTGTCTTTTGCATCCTTGATGGCAAGGTCTCACAGGGACACTGGGGTAGTTTTTTTTCCTGGTTGATGTTGATGAGGGCTGGTGGGACCACACGAGGAGCCTGGGGTAGCTGTTCATGAACCTGACTGTCTGCCAGTGCCCTGACCTGCTCCCCAGGTTGGGTCCACACCGGCACTCCCAGGAGATGTCACACAGCAGACCCAAAGGGATGCCACCAGGGATGTCTCCAGTGGGAGCAGCAGCTCTGAGCTCAGCTAGAGGAGCAGCACTAGCTCTAACCCCATCCGTGCCTGAGTGTTCCCGGTTGCAAGGTGGGAACAGGAACAGCCTTCCCCGAGCCCAGCAAGTTGCGATGAAGCTCCTGGGGCCAGCGCTGGGCTGGCCAGGTGCAGGACACACGATGCTGAGCCCTGCTTTCCAGGTGGATCGCTAAGTCCTGTCTCAGTGGGCAAGGCAGCAGCGATGTGCCAGGGCCAGGGCACCTGCCGGCTCCTCTCCCTGCCCTGTGGCACCCAGACAGTCGCTTTTGGAGCCAGCGGGCTGGGAAGAAGAACAAACCTCAGCATCTTCACAGTCCTGGTGGGGCTGGGAAAGGGTGACTTGGGGTGCAGCAGCGTTGCAGGATGCAGCTCCCAGGCATGTCCTGCAGCCTTAGTGCTTGCTGGTGCCTCAGTTTCCCCATCTGCAGCATTCAGTGGGCCTCTGGTCCTAGGAGGGGGAGACGCACACCCTGCAGAAACCCTCTGTGCACAGCAGGGAGGTTGTTTCTGGGTTAGAAGGTGACCTCTTCCGTTAGCAGCAGGGACGCTTTTTCTTCCTGAATTAGATGGTGGTTTGGAGGCTTTCCAGGGCCGACATCATTCTGCCTGATAGAGTTGGGGTTGCTTGGGCAGTGAGATTCTGCCCAAGCACGATGGGGCTGCAGATGTGGAAAGCTGCTGGCACCCCACACCTCCCTGGCTGTGCACAGCTGGATCTTGCCAGCTGCTGCTTCAAAATGCTCCAATTGCCATGGACGGGACGTTTTGGGGCCTGCTGCGTGTGTGCTGAGTCCCTGCGCTTTATAAATCTGGAGGTGAGAGAAACCCCCATCCTGTCCAAATGAGAAACGCTCAATTTCTCTTTCTGGACCTCCCCCGCTAGTGGTTTGTGGTGTGGGCGGCGGCGTTATCAGTGCGATGCAAGCGCTGGGTGGTTGTGCATCCAGGATGCGACTTCAAAGCCAGCCCAGATGCCGGCAGTGCCATCAGGCAGGACCGCTATCTGCCTGTGGCCAGAAGATCATTGTGGTTTCCAGCCCATTCCTGGGGACTGTGGTCCACCAGGAGCTGTCACACAGCTGTGGCCATGTCTCCTCCGCTCGCTGCCCGTGCAGGGCTGCCCCGAGCAGCCCAGCCCTGGCCAACATGACAAGGGCAGCCTTGTCAGTGATGCCACCGCATGCTTTAACGTCCTCCGCGAACTAGCAACAGCCGAGAGATTTGCCAGTCAGGACATTTTTAGAAAGGCTAATTAAAGCCCATTTTCACCCTGTGCCTCTCGGTGAGCAAAAGCATTTAGCGGTGACCTCAGAGTGATTGAATTTGCACTTGAGCTTTCTGTTTCGCCTCTAAAAAATGGGATTGTTCCATAAACTCGTTAGTGAAAGTAACTCCTGATGCCTTGGCTCCTGACCAGGATGGCCCCCGCCAAGTTGCACTGGGCTCTGCTTTCCTCCCAGTGCATTTTGCTTGGGCAAGATGGACCTCTTCATACACACAACAGAAATTTGGGGCCACTCTGGGCTGTTTTCAGGGACAAATCCATCCTGGGGTAACCATGCTGGAGTCTGGCTGAGTTTGGCCGCTGGTGTTTTGGGTTGTACAAGGGAAATGGCTCTCCCTTGCTGCTGTCCCTTTCCACCTTGGTGGTGACAGTGGCTCCTCCACAGCCACCAGCTGGTTCCTGCTCAGTCTTCCCTGCTGCACATCTGGCCTCCAAACTGCTGACCTTCCCCTTTTTCCTCTTCCCTGCCCAGCTGCGCCTCATGACAACTGCACGCGCGATGTTTTATGGATCCTCCTCCACCATGGCTCCGCCATCCAAGAGCCGGCTGAAGCGCCAGAGCCGGCTTTTCTCCCAGGTTTTGTACCGGACGCTGAGCTACAAGGACCGGAGCTCAGCCTCTGCTTCCCCCGCAGCCGGGGAGGATGACCCAGCCGAGCTCTCCACCCAGCTCTCGGCCCCCGGCATCCTGAAGATCTTTGGGGGTAACATCTGTGCAGGCACCAACTACAAGAGCGTGCTGGTGACGGGCAGCTCGGGCGCGCGGGAGCTGGTGAAGGAGGCCCTGGAGCGCTACGGGCTGAGCCAGCTCAGCGCCGGGCAGTACGCCCTCTGCGATGTCATCGGGAGGTTCGAGGGCCCTGAGAAGCAGTGGCAGATGGAGGGACTGAGGGTCCTGGGTGACCACGAGAAGCCACTGCTCATCCAGGACCTCTGGAAGCCCAGGGAAGGCTTCTCACGGCGGCTGGAGCTGCGTAGGAGGGCAGAGGTGGAGGAGCTGGCAGCCAGGGATGTGGATACCACCACTGCAGGTCAGAGCTGGGGGCAGGGGCAGGGAGAGGGGCTGGGGAGCTGTGACCCCCCTGAACTGCCTGTGGGACATGCACCCCACACTGGCAGCTTTTGCATGTGTTTTGTGCGCTGGGGGTGTGGTGGAAGGGGGAGAACAGCCACATCTGAGCTGCAAGGCTCTGGGCAGAGTTGGTATTCAGTGCTCTCTCGCATACATTGGCTACCTGCAACCTCAGATATTTACCCCAGCCAGTCTAGGGGTTCATAGCAAACCCCCACTGGTGGCTGGGCAGCAGCAGGCAAGACCATCAGGTGTTGCCTGCTGTCCCCGTCACTGAATCAGCATCACGGTGTCCCATGCCTCAGTGCAGCTTTGTGCCTGGCAGAGCACTGCCCTGCTCCCCGATCTCCCTGTGGGCATCCCCCAGGCCAGACACCCCAGGCAAATCCACAGGAACAGTTAAAAAAAATGAAAAGCTCATGAAGAGAAAGCAACTTAGGGCAGGAGATCCCCCCGGAGGTGCCAACTGAGTCCAGGGCTGGCAGGAGGAGATAAGCGCATCAATAGGAACCAGCAGGTTAATAAGTGACCCCAGCACAGAGCAATGAAGTTTTCATCCTCCCACCCTCAGATAAAAGCCCCACGAGGATGAGGGCAGAAAGGTTTAAAGTCAGATTTTTAATTGCATGATGCCCTTGATGGGTCTGACCTGCTGACAGAGGGGTCTGGATCAGGCTCAGGAGATGTTGGCCAGAGGGTTTTGCTGGGATGGGCACCAAGCAGTTCCTCACACCTGTAGGGAATGGTTGCAATTGTCAGAAATAACCTAATGATGATGCAAGATTACCTTGGTTCCTTGACAAATGAGAGCCAAGGTTCCCCCCCCAACCAACAGCAGAACAAATGGCCCAACCTGTCCCACACCAGCAGGGACAGGGCACCTTTCCCACCTGGCTAACGAGGCCTGGAAGGAGCCCAGGCACAGAGCAAAGGAAGCCAGCCGTGGGGAGAGCAGGGGGTGCTAGACCCGCCACAGCTGCCACTTGCTATTTTGCTGGCTACCCCAAAATCTGAGTGCAAAGTTCACAGCTTTGGGCATCGCTTGTGTTGTGGGTAGGTTTTCATCAGCATGGGGAGCCAGGGATGAGCTCACCTCCTGCCTTGAACTGGGAAAGATAGAGGAGCAGCGGAAGGCAGCCCCCAGCCCTCATATTAATGCTGGGCAGGGTGGTCCATCAGCACCCGATGGTGAGACAGGGCTCCCTCCATCTCTTGCCGAGTCCAGTGCTTGTGGCTGCTCCCCAGGGAGGGGATGCTACAGGACTGGTCCCAGCTCGATGTGTGTGTGATGCAAATGGAGAGGGAGAGAGAGGGAGAGGGAGGGAGCTGCAGGTGGGGATGCTCTGCTCTTCCCTTCAGCTCTTTCTCCAGCCAGGATCAGAGAGATGGTAAGCACTTTGGGAGAGCGGTGACTCTAAAAACAGCTTCTTTTGAAAGGAGGAAAGGGCAAGAGCCAAGCACAATGGTTATAGCACGCGGTGGGGGGGGAACCACGTGGCAGCTCCCTGCCTGAGCCCAAGGTCACATCAACTCTCTGCCTCAAACACCCCCCCTTGGATGCAGGGGGAAGCATTCCCACCCATGACCTGGATCCTGGGTGGGCTGGCAGCTGCAGGGAGGGTCAGGCTCCCATACAGGCTGGGGAGCAGTAGGCTCCAGGCTGCCCAGCGTGGGAATGGGCAGCACTGGGCTGGCCTGGGCTCGGCACCCTTCAGTCGTTTCCGATGGAGGAGCAGCTCTTAATGGGATCGCGTGCCCTGGGTCTGAAAATAGGCCCGTTATGCTTTTGATGTAGATGCCACTTCATTTGTTTCAGTACTCCTGGGTGGGGTGGTGGAAATTCTCCATTTTTTCAGTCTTCAGGCATTTTCCGTAGCTGACCAAGCTCTTCCGAGACAGAAAACCTACACCCACGTTTGTTTAAGCTGTCTGCTCTGCAGACTACACGGCCCTTATTTGTCTTACCTGTTAAAGTCTCACTCCTGCAGCCCTTTCTTTCGGTGGCACCAGGGGCTCTGTCACTGGTCTCACCCTGTGCCAGTGGCACTGCCCAGAGGGATGATGCTGAGGGGCTGGGGCCACACTTCCCCACCCCACCTGCAAACTGCTGGGGATGGATGAGGGTGATAGAGCATGTCTGGAGGAGACTTCTGCTTACCCCTCATCCAGCACCCCAGAAAGACACAGAATGCCTGGTGTGATGGGGACTGAGTGCAAATGCCCTCCATGGGGTCACCCTTGTCACCAGCCTCGAGCTGGTAGGGGTCCCCTTGCCAAGCACCAGCTGCCTGCCCAGGGTGGTGACGCACTGGTGTGGAAAATGCAGCATCTGTGCAAAAATAAAGGGGCTTTAGGGTTGCAGCTCCCTAGGAGAGGAGAAGAAAGAAAGAAAGAAAGAAAAAAACCCACAAACAAAAAAAGCACAGGGATACTGCAAAGCAGGACCCCCAGGGAAATACCTGCAGGGTCCTTCCGCACACTGACCGTTGCTGGAGTGGCAGGACTGGGACCACTGGTAGCACAAGCTGGTGTACTGCCTGGTAGCTAGGAGAAAGGCTCCATACCCATCCATGACCTGTTAGCAAATAGCTTAAGAGTTTTATCTACTCAGTTACCCATTATCCTAATTAGTTTATTAGCTGCTTCCCAGTGGGGAGGAAAGCACTCACTCCTCACACCACTAATTAGCAGCACAGGTAGAGCATCTCAGCAGTAAACGAGGCAGAGACCCTCTCTCACGGCACTGCTGCTTTCAGGGAGCGATGAGGCAGCGATTAGGGAACACCTGGGAAAAACACCCACAAACTGGTGGGTGCTGGACGGGAGGTGCAGCATTTGACATCTTTATGGCATTCATCTTCCTCCAAACCAGCCTCATTTTGCACCACGTCCTGAGCTTGCCAGGGCTTTCCTGAGAGGCTGGAGGCTGAATTGCAGGCACAACTTGAGAAACTTCAGAGTTAGGCCTATTATTTTAAAAGATGCTCTGGGAGGTACCTTTGAGGATCTGGCTTTGATATACCTTAGCGTGACTGCATCCAGGGAGGATTCCCTGCAGGGTCTGCGTAGCAATTACATTAGGAAGGACTAGCCTGGCATTAGCCCCTCCGGGGTAAATTCAAAATATTTCTTCTTTCCTGGGGCCTGTGGAGTTATTTATTGACTCATTTATTTCTCAGCCAGGAAAAGGGAGCCTGTTTCCTAGGCTGAAAAAGAGGTAGATCCCAGCCAAGATCCTGGGCACCACAACTGACAGGTTTTCCTCTGGGATGTGGGATGGGTTTAGAGGCAGCGGCTTGGCAGGGTCCAGTGGATGCTGGCCAGGGGGTCCACAGTGCCCAGGCTTGGGGTGCCCAGCTCTCTCTAAGGGACAGGGTGTGATCCTGCCCCATTCCCACCCGCGTTGCCATGTGGCTTTAGCAGCTGCCGGCTCTGCCCCAGCCACACCGCATGGGAGATCCTCACCCAGCATTTTGGGTGGGATAACCTGCACACGCTAGGGAGGAGAAAACACTACCAGAGGACTGAACAAATCTAACCCGTTTTATGGAGGGACCTCGTTACGCTCAGGAAAAGAGCTGTGTTTATCTTTCCAGCACAGCTCCGGGGTTAGCAGGCAGTCTGTGACGGGGGCTCTATTGGCAGTAAAAAAGCAGCTTTTTTCCTACACAAAATAAATACAGAAGCTTCCTTTCCCCTAGATAAGGGACTGGTGATGGCGTGTCTCTCTGGGTGATGGGACCCCAGTCCTGGCAGCCCCCCCTCCGTCCCAGTGCAGTGAGCTCCAGCAATAGCTGCTCCCCAGGATCCGGACCCTCTTTTCCACTCCCACGGGCCGGGCTGGGACCTGCATCACCCTGGCTGCCCTTCATCCCTTTGGCCCATTTCCATGTTCTGGGCTGGGAACGGGGCTCCTGGGGGCAGCCAAGGCCTCCTGCAGACACCTTTGGGGTGGCCCTTGGCATCTCCAGCGGCATGGCTTGGGCTGTGCTCCTGCCCAGACAGACTGGTTGCACCCCCACCTGCCCACCCACCCATATTTCACGTCTGTGGGACGTAGGCACCCCGTGCTGTGCCACTGGCTGTGATGGGAGCGTGAGCAGGGCTGATTGCCTTTTTAAGAAGGACGTGGGGCGCTGGACCACTGGGGGTGGCTTGGCCATGCCTAATCCCAAGGCATGTAAACAGCAGGGGCTATTTTCTCCCTCTCCCTCCCCATCCCCATCTCTTTCATTTTCCCAGCAAAGGAGCGCTCAGTGTAAAACAAACAAACAAAAAAATGTTTCAGAACCGGCCGCCCATTCCTCACCAAATAAGGCAGATGACTTCTTTTAGGGGGGTCTGAGCTTGTGAGTGTCCCTTTAAGCAGCCCTGGGCACCAGGCTCTCCTCTCTGCCATCCCCAAATCCTGCCAGCTGTCCCCAAATCTCGGCAGCCAAAGCCTGCTCGCTGGTGGGCCGAGCCGTAAGCGGGGCTCTGGCTCCTGCTGCACTGACACTGCTGCAGCGCTGCTCCCACCAAAAGCCTTTAGGTTTTTTTTCCCCTCTCTTCGTCCTCCCTGAATGCCAGCAACACGCTCCCAGGAGGCTGCCCACCCGAGGTATGAACATCGCCCATCGGACCCGCAACTTCTTATTTCTCCTGCAGAGCTCAAGCCACGCTTGCAGCACGGAGGGGCCACGGGGATCCCCGGCACTGGGGGTGTCACGCCGGGGGCTGCTCTGGCAGCTCAGCCAGGCCTGTTCCTTCACTCCGGCTCCCATTCCTCTTGTGGACAGCGCTGCCCGAACTGATGCTCGGGGGAAGTTAATTACAGCTTGCTCCTGCTGCAGGCAGGCAGGCAGGCAGGCAGGCTCCACTGCAGCTCCCATGCCTGGCTGATGCTTGGGGGGACTGGGGGGGCTCCCTGCAGCTCCCGCTTGCTGCTGGCCACTGGGGGCTGAAGGCCCCAAAACAGCATCCAAGCTTTTTTTTTTTTTTGGGGGGGGGGAAAGATCGAGCTAAATTTCTTTTTAGCAGAGATTTCCTCTCCCCACGGCAGCAGGGCTGGGGTGGGTGGGGGATGCTGCAGCCGCTGAGCCCGGGCCGGTTGCCCCCCGGTCAGTGGGGTTGCGGGGCCGGGGAGGGCTGGGGCACCCCCTTTTTGCCAGCGGCATGAAACTCTCCGCCTTCGTGTCCTGGTGTCACCCTTCGGGGAGGACAAGGGACATGGGGACATCAGCCCAGGGAGAGCGTGTCGCCCCGGGGAGGCTTCCAGCTGCGCCGTCCGCGTTTCCACCCCCGCAGCATCCCCCCATGGGGTGCTGGGCTCGGGGGGTGGCGGGGCTGAACGCCGCTCCCCCCCCATCCCGCAGGCATCAACGCCCAGGCGCGGAAGCTGCAGCGGCACCGGGCGCGGGGGGCCCGGCGGGCGCCGGCGGGGGCTGAGCGCGGCCCCCCCCCGGCCCTGCGGCGCAGCCTCAGCGAGACCAGTCTGGGCCCGGCGGCTCGGGGGGCCGGGTCCGGGGCCGGACCCCCCCCCCCGGCACTGCTCCACCCTGCCCGGCAGCCCGGCGGCGGCGCGGAGCGGCGGCAGCATGCGGTACTCCCTCTACCAGTCCCCGCACCTCCTGCTCCTGCAGGGCTACAGCCAGCAGCATGTAAGCACCGCGCCGCCCCCCTGCTCACCCCCACCCCCCGCTTCCACCCCCCCCCCACCCCCCCGCGGGAAGGGGGCTGCTTGCATGGCCGGAGCTGCAGGCGTCGGGGGGGTGGGGGGGGGGATGGTGCGGAGGAGCGTCCTTTAGAAAACCAGCGGTGCCAGCTTGGGACTCGCAGCCTTGTCGCCAAGTCTGTCCCCAAGCGCGGGGGGAGCGGAGCCCGGAGCTGCGACCCCCCGGCGATGCCCCGGAGGGATGCAGGGCCAGTCCCGGGGCAGCATCCCACGGACAGGGGAGGCCCGGTTCTGCGGGTGATGGCTGCGCTGCCCTGTCCCCTGTCTGGCTGCTTCATTAGCGGCAAACGTAATGAGCAGCGTCAAGGAGACAGCGCGTCTGGGAGCCCCTGCTCGCCAGCGCTGGAGGCACTTGGAGAACTGGGAAAGACTGGGACAGCTCCTGTAGTTAATGGCTACTTTGTCCCCGTGGAGTATCTGGCGACACCGCCACTGCAGCCCTCACCCATCTGCAGCCATCCCATTAGCGCAGCTGGGGAAACTGAGGCACGGGGTGGTTCCGTGAGGTGCCCCGGGGCAGGCCGGGGGAGGGGGCAGGGCAGGGAGTGGCTGGGCTGACAGGGGTCCCGCTGGCCTGCCTGGGGCAGGGGCATGCAGGCAGCGCTGCAGTCTGAGGGGAGAAGGTGGCAAGGAAAAGCAGCTGCGGGAAGTGGGGCAGGGGGGAGAGGTGGGGGGAGGGCTCCTTCTGCCCAAAGCACCCCGTTTACTGCATGCTCAGGGTTATCGTCCCCATTTATTAGTGTGCCCAAAGCAGGGATCGCGGCTGTCCTGCTCAGCAGCGAGGAAAATAGAGGAACGTGTTTCTGCCGCGCAAAGGTGCAGCAGGCGGGGGGACAGCGGGGGACAGTGGGAGGCTGCAGCACCCACTGCATGGTGGGGAGGAGAGTCCCTTCTCCCCCCGCCTCCCCGGTTCATGCTGCGTCTCCCCACTTGGCAGGACAGCTTGGTTTACCTGCTGAACCGTGAGCAGCACACGGTGGGCCAGAGGACGCAGGCGAGCAAGCCCAGCATCAGCCTGTCGGCCCCCGACATCCTGCCCCTGCACTGCACCATCAGGAAGCTCCGACCTTCCCGGCATCGCTCAGAGGAGAAGCTGGTGCTGGAGCCCATCGCCGGCGCTGGCATCTCCGTCAACTTCGCTGAGGTGGCCCGGACGGTCGTGCTGCGGCACGGGGACCTCCTCTCCCTTGGTCTCTACTACCTGCTCCTCTACAAGGACCCCATGAAAGCGCAGCCACTGCCGGCGCAGACCCTGCTGAGGCTGCGAGCCCTGCACCCCGCTGGCCCCCAGGGTCCCCCCGTCTGCGGAGCCTGCGGCAGCCTGCTGAAGGAGAGGGACCCTGCCACCAAAAAGCAGGGCCCCTCGTCCACCAGCAGCCCCAGGGTGCCCCGCAGAAAGCTGCTGCTGGAGTTCGAGCCAGCATATGAGGATGTGCTCCTGCGGCGCATCATGACCCTGATCGAGCCGGGGGGGGATGACCACAAGCTGACACCCGCCTTCCTGCTCTGCCTCTGCATCCAGCACTCGGCCACCAGCTTCGAACCAGGGGACTTTGGGCAGCTGCTGCTCAAAGCAGCCAAAATGATCCAGAGGACAGTGTGGGTCAGTCAGCGGTGGGACGGGGGTGTTGGTGGGCTGGGGGTGCTGCTGGACGCCTCCCCCTTTCCGGGGGCTTCCTCCAGCCTGGCCCCCGGTGGCAGCGAGTGCTGGTTGGGGTGATGCTCGTGCCACTCCATCCCACTGGTTTTCATTTTGCTTTCCCCTTCTCTCCCTGCCCAGGAACGGACACGGGAGCTGGCCGAAAAGCAGTCCCAGCAGTAAGTGACCTGCCGCCCTTCCTTGTTTTGCCCCAAAACAGGGAGAACGCGACCCAGTTCTTCCTCCATGAGTAAGGGGAGCCTGTGGCTGGCTAAAACCACCTTCCCAGCCTGGCGGCACCAATGCATGCTGGATTTTCCTGCTAAATCCCATGCATTCAGCTCTCTGGTCCTTTCACCACAGTACCTGCAAGGCTCCTGCTTGGGAATGCATGGGCTTGGAAAGGCAGGTGAGCTCTGGAGGGACTGGGACCTGCAGCAGCTCTGGGGTCTTCTCCCATCCAAGACCTGCCCAAGGCTTTGCACATGTAGCTTCAGCATCCCCAAGGGATGTAGCAGGGATGTCCCCAGCGTGGGGTCTCAACCCATTCATAAGACCTCCCTGTGGGGCTGGGTTGGGGCTGCTGTGGCATGTGTGCATCCAGGGATGGTGACACAGGGCGTCCCGAGTTGAGGACCACTCTGGGGCCATACAGCGGTGCCAGGGGGGCTGGCTTCCCAGCCTTTTCCAAAATCCAGGCTCCCAAAGCAGCATCTGGAGAGACTGTTGGTGCTTGCTGTGCGCTCTCCTTTAGGACAAGCTCTGAGGATGCTTCCCAGGCCTTTCCTACAGCAGGAGAAAGCAGTTCAGCGGTTGAGAAACTTCCCAGATGCTTTTTATTTATTTTGTTTTATTTTTGAACAGCCCAGTGCAGGCGGGCTGAGTTTAACCATCCAGAGCTGGCAGGAACAGCACATACTTCTTGGGGAGAGCTGCTCTTCAGCCATGCGTATTTACTGCAGTTCAGCTGTATTAGGGGGAGTCTCCACCAAAAGTGTCACCCCACAAAGGCCAGGCAGCCTTCAGCCAGCCCGGTCCCTGCAGGGTCCCCTTTGTCATCCTACAGAGCAGGAACCACCAGATTTTTTGTTTGTAAAGTCTTAAGGGGGATGCTAGGCGTGGGGGTGAAGGGATGCAAAAGCTCTCTGACGTTGCCCCAGGCTGGCTGCTTTTTGCCCAAAAGCTTGAATGGGGATGCCAAGGAGCAGCTGCCGTAACCGCCTGCTATGTCTCCCCAGCCAGGACCCTGCCACCCTGTCCCGCTTCACCATCACGGACCTTCTCCCGGACCTGCAGCACATCCTCTTCTGGATGGCCAACGCCATCGAGGTCCTCTACTTCGTCCAGCAGAAGTCTCCCACCTACATCCAGAGCATGGAGGAGGAGCTGGACGTCAGAGGTAAGGCTGGACGCTTCTCCAGCCGCAGTGATTTTGTTCTGCTAATCCCCGGTTGCAAGCAATGGTCAGCGCCCCTGAGATGCTCCTTTAACCCCCCGTAATCCTCATCAGCAGGGATGTCTCCACAGTGCAAACTGGGGTAATCTGTGTGGGAGGAGCAGCCTTGCACAGTGCCACGGTGCTGCTTGGCTTTGGGGCCGGGTTGTGTTGTGTTTGCAGCCAAACCTCCTCTTTCTGCCGCGGCAGCTTGTGGTTAATGCCACGGGGATGGCTTTCTGCACCCCCGGCTGCTGTGGGGGCACCGGGTTTTGCAGGTGGCCCTGCAGAATTTCTCACTGGTGAGCCTCTGTTAATGCCAGCAAAAAAAAAAAAAAGAAAAAAAAAAGAAAGAAAAAAAGGAAAAAGAGATTAAATCAGCCTCAGAAGCCTTCTGGTCTATGCAGCAAGTTAAAATGTTCGTAGGCCAGAGCAGCTGTTGGCAGGATGGGTGCAGCCCTAGGGGCCACCGTGCTGCTGCGCCAGGGTGAGACATGGGGAGTGGCAGATGGGCGCTGGGGCGAGAGGAGCCTCTTTTCCCCTGTTGAGGGATGCCCCCGTGGTGATGCCACCCCATCTGGGCTAATAACTAATGAGCACTAATAACCCCCACCCTGGTAATTTGGGGGGCGGTGAATTCGGCCGCCTTGCTGCTGCAGGTTTAGCTCCCCATCCTCCTCTCCGCCCTGTAGGCTCCAAGGAGTCTCTGTTCTCCTCGACCATCACCGCCAGCGAGGAGGCGATGACGGTGCTGGAGGAGGTGATCATGTACACCTTCCAGCAGTGCGTCTACTACATCTCCAAGGTACATGCTCCTCGGGGAGGGCGGCAGTGTCCCATGGCGGCAGCATGAGCACCCCCAGCAGCTCTCGGACTGTGCAGGAGGGATTTTTACGCTTTTGCTCTCTGGCAGTTGCATCAAGCTGAGGTGTTTTCCTTTGGGCTGAAGTGCCCTGATTTTTGGTCACAGCCCAGGAGAAGTATTGAATTACTGCGGCGTGTTTCCTTGCCTGCAGTGCAGCGGCTCAGGAGAGGCATTTGGGGAGAGCTGCTTGGCTCTGGCCAGCGCAGCATAATGGTGCGATTCAGGGCGCAATGGGAAGGGGCCCCTGGACCGTCGCCGTTGGACCGCGAGAGCCGGGCGGCAGCGGGAGCAGGGAACAGAGCGGGCAGTGTGAGGCAGGAGAAAGGCTGCTGTGTGCAGGCAGCCCTGCCTGTGCGCTGGCATCAGCGTGTGGGGACGCAGGGGCTGCTCCCGTGCCACTCTGCCGGAGCAGCACCCTTGGCAGAGGTGGGTGCTGGGTGCTGCTCTCCCATTTCAGCAATAGGGACAGGTCACCCCCATCGGTCCTGTTTTTTTCTTTCACCCTCATGCCCGGCTGACGAGCTGCTGTCCCAGTTCACATCAATTTTCAGATCCCTTTAGCAGAGCCATCCCACGCTGTCACCTCCAGCTGCTAAAAGTGACAGATATGTTCGCTTATTATTGTTTTTTTAAACACTTGCGCAACACCAGAGTGCATCGAGGCGGGGGTAAGCAGGATCAGCCCCTTGCCAAAGCAGTGTCGGTGGGGTTTGCTCAGCTTGTGAAGGTGATGGGGTCAGAAAAGCTTGGCTCACGCCAAAGAAAAAAGAAAAAAACCCCAAACACAATCGGTGTGATGTGAACTCTCCGCTCTCTCTCTCTGCAGTGTCTGTACGTGTCACTCCCTGCCCTGCTGGAATGCAACCCCTTCCAGAGCGAGGGCCGGGAGAGCTGGCGCGCGTCCCCACCGCTGCCTGAGGAGCTCCGCAGGATCGTGCTCATCTACCAGGCAGCGCTGGACCTGCTCCGCCAGTACGAAGTGCACCCGGAGATCACCTCCCAGATGTTTGCCTACCTCTTCTTCTTCTCCAACACCTTGCTTTTCAACCAGCTCCTGGATAAGGGTCAGTCCTCCTCGAACACCCAGCCTGGACTGGGTAACCCACAGGGGACCGACTCCTTGGGAGACCCTCCACGGGGGGTACAGGAGGGGGCTTCAAGCAGCCTGGGGGGGCTGGAGACAGGCAGGTCTCAGCACCATTATGGAGAGCCAAGGGCATCCCCAGCTTCTGCCTCCAGGATCCTCATTCCCAGGAGGGGTTTAACCCCACAAGCGCCCCATCCTCACCCGTTGCAAAAGGGCTGCCCTTCTGAGCCTGAGCAGAGGAGGCTGCGAGCACTTTGGAGGGGCAGCTCATTAATGGGCTACTGCAGCCTGCTTTGTAACTGAGGTGCTCATTAGCCCTCATTAACAGAGCCGCCTCACTGCCTGCTGTTAGTGCCAGGTGAGGTACAGCCACCACCCGGAGTTACAGCTATAGGGTGCTGGGGACAATAACCTGCATTTGTTTTGCTGCCCTGGGGCTGGGTCTGGGCTCTGGCCAAAGGCTGGGGACAGACGGGCTGTTCTCCAACACGTGCTGATGGATGTTCTGCCTCCTCAGGCTCCTCTCTCGGCTGCTTCCACTGGTCGCAGGGGGTGAAGCTGCGGGCCAGCGTGCGGCTGCTCCTGGAGTGGCTGCGCGGCGCCGGCTTTGAGCAGCTCGCCCAGCAGTTCTTCGCCAAACTGGCCAGCGTGGCCAACCTGCTGGCCATGCCTGGGTCCCAGCTGGTGCAGGTGAGGGATGCCCCGCCGGGGGCTTGTGGCATTGGGCTGGGCACGGGCAGGGGAGACCCTGCTTGGCGTTTGGGGGTCCCTGCAGAGATGTATCCCTTCTTCTGCAATCTGTCACCAGCTGCCCCTTCCTGGGGTGGCGGATCCGTGGGTGGGCAGTGCTGGAGAGGGGCTGCTCAGGCTCATTCTGTCATGCCCAGCATCTCCCTCCCTAACCTCTGGTGAGCCCCTGCTCCTCAAGAAAGCAGCCCCTCACCTCTGCCATTCATCTTCTCACTCAGATGACCTGGGCATCCCTGCGAGCTGAGTTCCCGGCGCTGAGCCCTGCGCAACTCCACCGGGTGCTGAGTGAGTGCCAGGCAGTGATGGATGTGGGCTGCATCGCAGCGTGGCAGCCTGGCGAGGAGGAGAGCCCAGCCACCTTCCAGCCTGGTAAGCCCTTGGCCTCACACTCAGTGCTGTGCCCATCACCATGCCGCTGTCACCCACAGGCTTGCTCCAAGGTTTTTATGTACAAACCAAAGAGAAAATTTCCTTCCCCTCCCTGGGGCTCCTGTAGGAACTGCAATCGGGAATAACCATGCCCCTACAATTCAGATATTGCAAAGGATGGGATGGATATTGCACACTTGGGGGTTCTTTCTGCATTCCCAAGTGAGGGATGCTGCTGCCTTGCAGCTCCCCATATCCCTGATCCTGGCAGGGAGATGACATGTGGCGGAGAGCCGGGAGGCAGGAGCAGGGTACAGCCTGGGCAAGTGCTAGCCGCTTTCCCTCTGCCTTTCAGATGAGATGCTGGAGTCCTTCGACAACCACCCACCCATCATCCTGCCCAGTGGAGGCTTCAAAGTGGACCTGGAGGTGGAGACGTTGGATGACAACATCTACCGACACCTCCTTTACATCCGCCACTTCCTCTGGAGCCTGCAGAGCAAGAGCCCCCACACCATCGAGGGGCCACACTCAGCACCCCCAAAGGTAGCCTGTCCCCCCCAGAGGGGCTATTCCTCTCCTGGGTGGGCAGGTAGTCTTGGCTCCCTCTGGAGACACCTCCAAGCCCAGCACCAAGGGCTGGCTGCCCTCACCTGCAACCTGGCGCTGTGGCAATGCCCTCATGTAGAGCTGCTGGAAGGATTAGTGCTGCTAATCCCCCAGCCTGGGGGGTGTGGGAAGGTGAGCTGGAAGGACAGGCTTGTCCCAGCAATCTCGTTAGTGGGGAGGAGGGAGGAAGGGGGGATGTCTGCAGGCAGCACTTCCCTTCTCCCTGTGCGTTCCCCCCGTCCTCCCCGCCCTGCACCCTGCCTGTCCCCACGTAGCCAGGCAGGCGTGCACAAAAGCACTAATTAGCTAATGCCTATAAAGCACAGGGAGGGCAAGGCAAGACGTGCTGTGGGTGCTAAGATCAACTGCCATTTGTCTTCTGCTCCCTGGGGAGTGTGTCCCTCCAGCAGGTCCCCTGCTCCTCTCCCACCCTTTCCCCATTGACTGCAGCACCCACAAGGCACGGCTGCCTCCTCTGGTCACCCTGGGGCCATATGCCCCAGCTCTGGGGCCACAGAAGGAGCTGTGCTCCCCCGGTGTCCCCCTCCAAAGAGATCCCACAGCGGGGACATGACCAGGAGTCCCCTTCTGGCTGGCTGTGAGCATCCCCAGCATGGCCCTGGCCACAGAACTGGGGTGCGGGAGCTGTGCTGGGAAGCCAGGACAAGTCCTGCAAAGCAGGGGTGGGGTGCAGGTAGGGGGTGAAAGCACACGTGGAGGGTCCCACAGAGCATTTTTCTCCTTCTCAAGAAAGAGGCATACACGACGCCAGCTGTCCTGGAGGTGAGCGAGAGCCCAGCAGCTGCCCTGGGGAGCTCCATCACCCAGGACTACAGCTCCCGGGGGGGCTGTGCTGCGCCGGAGGGGAGCCCCCTGCGCTACCTGGCCACCAACGGCTGCCCCTGCGAGCACCCCACTGGCGAGCCACAGCTCCAGGAGAAGCTCCAGCAGCTGCAGCTGGGCACGGGTCCAGCCCCCAAGGCTGGCACAGCACCCCCAGACCCCTCCTGCCTGCTGACGCCACCCACCACCCCTCTGAACTTTGACTCCGGGAGTCCAGAGTCCCCACAGGGCACTGGCAAGGGGCTGCAGGACCACCGGCGAAACGGGATGAACGGCACCAAAGGCAGCACCCCTGAAGGTACGGAAAGCTGGCACTGCCCCGCTGTGGGGGTGCAGGATTGGGGCACGAGGGTGTTTGCTACCATTCTCCTCCCCATACACATGGTTCCTGCAGGGACCTTTCAGTGCTTGGACGAGGCAGGTGAGGGCAAAGGAAGCATCTCATCCAGCTCCTGCCCTGGCAGAAAATCAGCCCTGGGGCTACCCAAGGTCGACTTCGATGGGGTTTTGGGGGGCAGCTTTCTGTGGGAGGCTGTGGGGCTGGGTTTGGGAGGTGCTGAGCAGTAAGCCTGTCTCTGCATTGCCAGGATGCTCCCCGACCCCTTACGACTACCCCACACCAGAGTCTTCCAGCCGCAGCTCTGCCACCGATGACTTCTGCTATGTCTTTGTGGTGGAGCTGGAGAGAGGACCCATCGGGCTGGGCATGGGGCTGATCGACGGCTTGGTGAGTTCCTGACAATCATGGGAAGGGCTCCTTCCATGCCCCTCCAAATAGCTGACGTGGGACACATAGGGCATGTTTTATACCCCAAGAAAAGCCAGCAAAGAAGCTAATGGCTTCCCACGGGAGTTAGGCTGCTTCTCCTGGGGAAAATGAGGCACAGAGTGGTCTCCTGGGAGGACCAGATCTCTGCTTCTGTGTTGCTGTGCTGTGCACGCAAAGTCCATCGCAGCTGTGCTGCAGCTGGAGAGAGCAAACAGGCTCAGCGCTCTTGTGGAAGGAAAATGACTCAGCCGAGGTCTTTCCTCCACCCTTCAGCGGGTGGCCAGGGAAGCTGGGGCTCGGCGGGTGCCAGAACAGCTCCACCAGACTCTCGTCGCACAGGGTGGCGTTGCAGTCTGGCTTAGTGTGGTGGATAATCTTACTAAGTGGCCTTCCACGGCAGTGCATTAGTCAGTGGGAAACAGGGCATCACCGAGCCCCTGGAACAGCCGTGAGCAAAGAGCTCCCATCCCAAGATGGCTGCAGGCTAACAATGCTTTACTCTTAATTAAATTGAACAAGAAAAGGTTGCCCCCACCTCTTCTTTCTGTGTATAAATTGATATAAAACCAAAGGCTTGCATTTCCTTCCTGGTACTGTCACCGACACCACCCCCAGCGCCCATCCATCAAGTTCCCCAGCGCTTCCAGGGTCCCACCTGGCATCAGGTGCTAAACTGTGGGAAGGAATCACCCTGCCCGGGGAGCTCAGCCCGCTGGGACCACAAACCTTTTGTGTCCCCTCTGCCTTGGCTGGTCACTCACCGCCTTTCCCTGCCAACAGCACACTCCTCTCTGCTCCCCGGGGATCTACATCCGCACCCTGATCGAGGACAGCCCCGCGGCCGCCGACGGCAGGCTCTCCATTGGGGACCGCATCCTGGCTGTCAATGGCACCAGTCTCATTGGGGCGGACTACCAAAGGTGAGTCGCCAGAGGGCCCGGTCTGGTATCAGCACCGTGGGGGTTACTGCTCCAATCCAGGTTTTCAGCCATTTTGCAGCAAAGAACTGCACAGGGTCTCCCAGTCCCTGGTGCTGCGCTCCCGGCCAACAATGCAGAGGATGCTGCAGTACAAGCAAGCTGCAGAGAGAGCAGCAACCTGCACAGGACACTGGAAAGCGGGGAAGGCAGCTCTTTGGGGAGGGTTGGAAGAGGCATCAGGGAGCAATAGCTGGCGAGCACATTTGGGAAACAAACGAGAGCTCCAGAGGTGGGTCTCAGCAATGCAGAGCTGCTCCAGCCCCATCTCACCCTCTCAAAGGCCGTGGGAGGGGGCAGAGCTCAGGTGCACCTTGTTTGCCCTCACCCTGGCAAGTGCTTGCCTGGCAGCCAGGCTCTCCATAAAGCTACAGGCAGAAGAGAAACACACCCCGCTTCCAACACTGAGCAGGGACAGAGCAGTGAGTGCAGGTGTTTTGCGAATGTCCCTGACCTGGCAGGCTTCTGGGGGGCTGCCAGCCTGCGGGGAGCCAGAATTCACCTCCCTGTTGCTGCTCTCTGCAGTGCGGTGGACCTCATCCGCTCCGGAGGGAAGAAGCTGCGGTTTCTGGTTGCCAAGTCGGACATGGAAATAGCCAAAAAAATCAGTTCCAGTTCCTCTTCCTCCTAGTCCTTGTGGTACAATGGTCCTTCTGCAGCAGCTTGCAGGTGCAGCTCTGGTAAGGCTGACCTCGGGGAGCCTGGAGTGCAAGAGCGAGGACCATGACTCCACAACTGCCCTGGATTTGCTTTTGGACACCTTCTCCCTGCGCTGCAGCAGATGAAAGGACATGCAAGGGTGGTGCACGCTTCTCCCACTGCACTGTCTGGGAGCATCATTCCTGATCCATTGCCCCGCCTCACCTCATACCCTGTGTTGTCCTTCTCAGGAGCTTTTCTGGTCCTTCATCCCCTCTGGCAGGGGGCAGGAAGGGGATGCTCCCAGCAAGGGGACTGTAGGCAGGCTCCTCTGTTCCTCTAGGCTGGCAGCCCTATGTGATCTTTCATGCTGGCAGGCAGAAGACTTGAAACACCTTTGGGATTTAAAGATCAGCATGTGGGGCAGGTTTGGACTTCACCACAACAGCGGCCACCTGAGGTGCTGGCACATCAGGCTGGAAAAACTGTGCCGAGCTCTGGGGGTGGTAAAGCCAGCACAAGCACCCAGGAGTGGAAATCCAAGAAGGATGCATTCCTGGGAGTTATGTTCCCTGGTGCTGTACTACCCTAAGTCGGGTGCCCTTCTGCTGCTGGGCTACGATCACGCTGTCCCCAGCCCTGCTTCGGGAAGGGAAGCAGCCACAGCAAAGGGCTGACACCACCAGCAGTTCCCTGTGAGTCCTGGGGAAAACCCCTTGAAGAGAAGGACTCTCTCGCCCTCGCTCATGCAGCAGATCTATTGCCTGGCTCTGGCACCATGATCCTGGCAGAAGGCCCCCAGGACTGACCCAGCAGCGCGGGGCATTGACAGCAATTTCCCCGCACAGGAGCTGTTGCCCTCTCCAAGGGGCTACTGCCAGGTTAGTGCTTCTGTGCCTGCCCCTGGTCCCTGCGAGCTGGGAACGGTGTCTTCGTGCCACCAGGAACCTGAGCCAGCCCGGCAGCGCATGGTGCCAGGCCCCAGGTGTGCTGACAGTAGCCCAGGCAGACCAACAACATCTTGGCACTGTGTTCTGGTCCTCTCCCTCCAGCTTTGCCAGGCCATTTTAAGACCACCTTGTATCCTGCCCTGCTCAGAGCACCTCAGAAGCGTGTGCTGCTGACATGCCCACGGGTGATGACAGCCAGCAGAGGTTCCCTTTGGAAGGTCAGCCTTGGATGTCCCAGAAACAGCTCTGCTGTTTGCTGCCAACAGCAGCGGTGGCAGCAGAGCTGAGGTGGCAGCTCCACCGTGCGGCTGGCCGGTCCCCTCCACACCCGCCAAGTCCTCCCTGTGCTTTTAGCAACATTAACGGGATAAACCCAACCTCATTTCCACATATAGACAGGTACCGAGACCTACTTTAGCCAAACCCTATTAAAACAGCCTGCCGCAATGCCCTATATCACACCCTGCACTTAAACCAGCATGGTCTAGGCTCTGGCAGCAAATCAGATATTTCCACAGCATCTCCCAACAACAGTGCTCTGACAACCGTGATGCTAAAAAAGGGATGCTTAAGAGGGTTGGCCTTAATTAAACCTCACTGCTGTAGCTTTGGTTTCTGTGCTTAGTCTTCAACTTCACAGAAGGAGAGAGATGTTAAACTAATCCACGCAGGGGAAACACTCCACTACTGGATTTCAACACAGCCTGGCCTGCCTTTTCTAGGGCAAGGTGGACAAAGCACCTTCACCAAGACACTAGTGCCTTGCTTCTCTGCTAGGCCATGCTGGCACCAACCGGCCTGGGGTGCTGCCCCAGCAGGGACTGGGAGCAATGCGTCCCTCCTGCCACTGACTCAGCTGTACCAGGCAGGCAAGCAAAGGCTCGGGGCCCCACAGGGTCCTGGTGATTCACTCCCCTGAATCAAGTAGGTATGCTGGCCCGTCATCCCCCACGGAGCTCGGCAGCTTTGTAGGGCAGGAGATGGACTGCCTAGAGCCCCTGGGCAGACTGCATGCACTCCTTGCTCCCCTCTGCCTGGGAGCCGGGGCTCAGGGAGGCTGGTTTGCACTAGACAGTACCACGGCTGCGCACTGGCGTGTTCCAGCGGTACCAACGCAACCCCCTGCTCCCCACTGAGCCTGACTCTCCAGTCATCCCTGGAGGTGGGAAACAGCCCTGCAGCTGGATATTCCTCACAGTGCAGTCAGGTATTGAAAAAAATTGTAAATAAACCTTGCTATTTACTAGTGTGCATGAGGGCTTGCTTCTCCTGGGAGGAGCAGCAGGATGTATTTACTTTCCCCATTTGTTAATACTGTACAGCTCGAATGTGTATAAACTTCTCATGCAGATACAGAACACAGCATGGCGCCTGTTTGACACGGGGCTGATGTATGCTAAGAAATGCTCTTGGTGTCAACAATAAACTGGATCAATAAATCTCTCTAAGCTCTGGTCTGGTAGCTGTCTCTTGGATCTCATGTTCACTCTGATGGCAAGACAGAAGAGCAGTAAGGGCTCGCAGCAGACTTAATGGAGTCACTTCTGCTTTCTCCACCTCACACAGGCCTTCGCTTGGCTGATCTGCTGTAAGCAGAGAGGCAATAAAAAAGCAGATGCATAGCCAAGGTGTAGCGAGGGCACAGGGGAGGGAGAAACAAGTCAGAGGAGAGGAGGAAGAAGTATGTCTCCAAAGGGGCATGGTGTGCTGGCAGGGTGCATGCATTCACCCTCCTGCCACATTAACACAAATCCACTGGGATTTTCAACCCATACTGGCCAGGGAGAGATAAGACAAGCCTAGGAGACAGACAAGCAAGAGGCGCTAGGAGACAGAAATACAAGCAGCCTCAGACCAGAAAAGCAGATTCAGCTCTACTTATTCCCGTTTTCTGTTTCATTCACAATCATTTGCTCCCCATTTCCAGTTATGAGCAAGGCCTCAGCCTTGAGTGTCAGCAGTTTCCGAAGAGTTACAAGAGGTTGGAGCCTGTCAGAAACCTCATGTCCTCACCCTGGCATGCAGCCAGGAGCCGGCTCTAGGAGACGGGTGACTATGCTCAGGGCAAAAGGGAGGGAGTCATTCACCTCTCTCTGAAACCGTGTATTGGCAACACCTACAGGCGGCGTGAACACAAACTGAGCCACGCTTGGCATTTTCAGCAGGTTCAGGAGCTCCGTTGCCCGAATAAGGATCTCTTCAAGGTCCTCCTCGCGGTAAACAGAGGTGATAGCAGGGCTCTGCACAAATGTCCTCATCTTGGACAGGAACAAGGACACTCTGCAGGACAGAAGGACACAGACATCAGCTGGCAGGACCTTTGCACCCCGCAAGATCACTACTTAAGCCTGTGTACTCCAGAAGACTCTGTTGCAGGTCAACACTAGATGCTACCGAACCCCTCCTCCTGATGCAGAGTGTTAGTCAGCAGATGAATCCCACTTCCCCAAACTGTGCCCCTCCGCAGCTTGCTTCCCCTGTTCTGTTTCAGGTTCCATTAGTTGCCAAGCTTGTTAACACTAGCAAACATCTGCGTTTGCACCCACGAGATCTGCGTGTTTCAGCCCTTTGCCCCTCCCTGCTGACCATCCTCACCTGGGGATCAACTCCTGGCTGCGAGCTGCCAACTTGGTCAAGGTGGCCATAAGGACACTGATGGCGCGGGGCGGGTAGCTGGGGATGCTAGCCAGCGGTCGGAGCTGGGTGATTTCAAACAGCACGGCCTCTAGTGTCTCAAAGAACAGGTTAATCTGCTCCACAGTGCAGCGCTTGTCGTAGGACACGGACAAGTACTCTCCAACGGCCCAGACCTGAAGCAAAGGCAGATGTGCTCAAAGCAAGCAGAAGGAAAAGCCATTGATTAGTTTTTAGGGAACAGCAAATCAGATTAGCTAACGGTAGGACAGAAGAGAGGAAAGGGAAAGTGACCAACAGATTACATCACAGTTGGAGCAACCTGTGGCAGAAGCACGCAGGCCCTGCTTACCACATGGGTGAAGATGACCTCCTTGTTCTGGATATTGCTGACTGCTCCTGAGAACTCCAGAATTTCTGTGGACAGTTCCACGACGAGTGCAGGGTGCAGCCTGCACAGCATCGCCAGCTGTGAGCCCAGCACTCTGGAGGAGAGAGATGGGCAGAGCTCAGACCACCGGCAAGGTGGTCATCACCAAACCAAGGAGGTGCTGGCAGCACCTAGCCACTGGCACAGCAGCTGCATGCTCAGGATGTTTCCAGTAGGGCTGAAGGTGCAGTCCTCCTTTTGCACCCTCCAAAGATGTGTCTCAGCAGGGACTGGGCCACAACTTTCCAGCTCCTGGGCTGCCCTAGGATGCCAGGCTGCAGCCAGTGGAACGGCTGGGAGCTTGGCTGGGCCTCCTGTCCCATCTCACCTGTACACATCATCTTTAAATGCCGGGATGTCATAGAGCTGGTCGCTCCTCTGCAGCAGCAGCACCACCAGCTGGTTGATCAGCGGCCCATCTGCAAACTGGAAAACAGCCCTTGTTTCAGCAATACCAGTGACTTCCAGCAGCCAAAAACCAAACTAACCAGCCAGATAGGGTGGCTGGCACAGAAAAAACCTGATCTAGCAGGAGGGGAGCAGTACGCAAGGCAGGTATCAGGCACTCACTGCTCTCACCCACCTCCTTTACAGCTGGCTGAGAGAACAGTGTGAGGCCTCACACTGCACCATGAAGCTTTTCTGCTTCAGATGAAGTAGCCAGCTCAGTGCTGGTTCCTGTCAGTATTAGACCACCCCACGTTCCCACCATGCACCCGTCTGCTGAAGCTGCAGTGCCTTAACAATTTTGCTTCTGTGTGCGCTCACATAACAAGAGATCCCTGTGGCACAACTGGGAGCCAAACTCCCCCAAAAGAGCCTACCTCTGCCACCACCCTGAAAAAGAGCTCCAGTAAGACAGGGACAGTCTCCGCACATTGCACAACCCTGGGGCTGCTGGCCAGGGATCGCAGCAGCTGTCGAAGTGGAATCAGCCTGTGGGCAACAGAAGGGTTCCTGCTGAAGGCTTGCTCCCTGCTACTCTCCTAGCTGCCCTTCCCTATCCCACCCCACCCTTCAAAGAAGGCCTGTGGGTGCTTGGCAAGGCTAACACAGGGAAGAATAAATCCACCTCACTCCAGCCGTGAGCACCTATGCTTTCCCAGCAATCCCAGTGCTGGATGGCCGAACCAAACCCTTGTGGCAGTCTCCCACAGCAGCCTCCTACCTCTCTGGGGCATCCTCGGAAACAGATTCGGCGCGGAGAAGATACTGGAACATGCCTTTGTAGAGGGGATGGCGAAAAGCTTCCAGACAGGTGGCGGGCTTCACAGCTGGGTTGCTCGTGGCCCTCTTGGAGGTAGGAAGAGCAGCTGACCTAGCAGGAGGCATATACACAATGTGCTGCATTATAAGAATGGGCCAGAGCATGGTTGGAATCCTGAACAATGGGGTAACTCCCTTTCCACTGAAATGGGGACAACAAGTTGGTCTAATCCAGGCCCTCTGGAAATCAGACAACCAGGGTGGCAGAAATTTGTGAGCTCAGACCCCCACCCAGCCTCAGGCAATAACTCCAGAATTGCCTCTGCATCTCTCCTGGGGAGCGGGCAAATGCTGCTCTGTATCCCTCAGTCAGCGAAACCCACCATCATCTTCCCTCTAGGATGACTCCTTTTTCTAAGCACTCCAGAAAGAGCTGCTAATGTCAAGGAGGAGCAGAGGAACAGCAGTGAGAGCCAGATTCAGTCCTATCCCATCTTCCTGGAGACTCACAGTTCCCAACGGCCTCAGGAAGAAACCTCTGTATGCCTCCAAGAGAACAAAGTCAGGAAAGAGGGGTAACAGCAGGGAGGGAAGACCAGGTAGCCCACACCTTCGTGTTGAAGTGGTGGCTCATGGCAGACACTCCAGCATGCGGCAACTGTTTGGTGCTGGATATGGAGGGGGGAATGACAACAGCTCCCTGAGCACTGAGCCCCAAAGACAGTCCAGTACTGAAGTGTAACAGCTGGTCACCTTCTCTTCCCATGCACAGAACATTACCAGGAAAACCGGGCTGACATCTGTGCTGCTTTGTGTTAACCTGACTGTAGCAGATGCCTCTCATTCTGTGACAGCAGCAGCCAGAGGGCAGTTGAAGCTCAGAGAAGCGTGTACTAGGCTATGGTCAATGTCAAGACCTTGATTAGCAAGTGAGAGGAAAGGAAAGTAGCATTACCTCAGCTGGATGTCCAGAGCTGCTGTCAAACAGGGCAGGTCAAGCAGCAAATGGAAGATCTCAATGGCTGTGCTTGCATCCAGCAGAAATGGGAGAAAGTCCACAAACTCAGAGATAAGGGGTGGGCTGTTCCATGCCAGGAACTGCAAGCAACAAGCACAAACTGCTGCATTATCCCTGCTACTCCACCACACACCCAGACAATTCTCACACTGTGACCAAAAAGGACGGGGAAAGACACTTCTGAAAAGCAAACCCAGAAAAATCTGAGTGTTTGGTCAAAACCTAGGAGGCTGCTGGAAGCTCAACATAGGCATCTGGCAGCTGGCTCAGTGGCTGGCAAGCTGCAACTTATTAAAGTTTTCCAGAAACAAAGTGCCATGTCCCAGCTGTGTTCATTGTGCTTCCCAACCCACGGGCAGCAATACTAACCCAGACTCTCCTCTACTGGCGGTGCTAGTCACACCCAGAACCTTCTTCCCTCTTCAAACTCACACCTGCTTTTATAACATGGAGGCACATGGAGGGCAAACAGGGAGTTCTGGGGCACAGAAAGGAATGTGCAGCGGCTCTCCCCTGTGCTGCTCCAGCAGGTTGTACCTTGAAGAGATTTGGGAAGCTCTGCCTGAATATGCTGGAGGCCTCAGTGAAGAGCTGGCTGTTGTCTTTGCAGAATTGGACAAATTCGAAGGCGAGGGATGGGTTGTGGAAGAGCCGAGCCGGGATATCAGTGAGTAAGTGTTTGTAGATGGCATCGGAGTCCACATCTGCCGTTTTGCCTGGGAGGACACAGCACGCCGCTGAGCACAGCCCACCCAGCAGCCCTGCCAACAAGGGCTCCAGGGGCTCAGCTAAATCTGGGTTATGCTCTTCTAAAGAGCACAGGACGCCCCAGCCCCCGGGTCTCCTGGAGTGGGATCATCCATCCCAGAGTACAAACAAGGCTGAATTACCAACTCTGGCAGCCAGCAAACTGCCAGGACAAAATGCTGTGCTGAGAGTATGCAAGACCAGGTTGTGGAGGAGGGCATAAGAGCTGATGACTTACTGTGGTTCAGGAAGAACTGGGCAATGGGCAGTAGTGCCCTGGCATAAGTGGCATCCCCACAGATTCTGCCGTGCAGGATTTTCAGGAAGGAGACTGCACGGTACATGTAGGAGTCGTCCTGTTTGCAGATGATGTCCATGATTGTCACTGCCTCTATGAGACACTGCAGGAGAGCAGAGTCAGATCAGAGTGGGGGAAGCCACAACTCCCAGAGCTTCAGCCCCACCCCTGTGTACTTACAGCTTTCTGCAGGTCTCCATCATCTTTCTTCAGGGGTCCTGCCAGAGAAATGAGTCAAGTTAAACTTGAGTCCAAATAGGAACATTACGCTGTCAGTTTGAGCACTAACCCAGATTTCAGGACAGGTGGGAACAGACGCTGATCCCGATTCCAGACTAATGAGAATCAAGTTCCACAGCTTCCCCCCTGCCCCGGGCAAGTCAAGGGTAGGAGGCAGAACATGGCCGTTGCCTCCAGATTCCTCCCAACACCCCAGCTCAGGGCCTGTCAGTGACTTGCACCAGCTGCTAAAACACGTCCCATGCCTAGAGCCTGACTGCAGACTCGACAAAGTGAGATTCCAGCCCAAAAAGGCAGCGAACCAGAAACATTTTCAAGAACACTACCAAGGGAACTCCAAGGAGGGTTCATGGCAAGACTCACGCCGGTTGCTCTGCTCAATAACTCTCTGGCAGTACTCGAAGGCTTTCTCCCGCAGACGCTCCTTTGGGGGAAGTAGGCGACCAGATGCAGATGTAGCTGAGACCACGGACATAACAGACCTGTTCATTCCTGATTTGTCATCTACAGAATAAAGGTTACCACGTACCAGCTCATGTCATGGCCAATGTAACCCACACAGCTGCCCAGCAATAGCAAGGGAGCTGCCTGTCCCCAGGTGCACTGCAAAGAAAAGGTGGCTGGCGAAGAAGGGAGTGTTACAAGAACACTGAGGAGATGCTGTCTGCCACCACCCAAGACTTTTTTCTCAGGAACCCACGGGGTTTTGCCTGAAACTAGGGGACTCACTGAACAGGTAATTCCTCATGGAAGGGTCAGTAAGGATCAGTCAGCAGGTTCTGTGATATTCCTTCCCAAAGATTCCCTGCTCCTAGCCCAAGGGTTTGGAACTCTTGCTCATATTCCTGCCACTTGCTGGGTTGCTGGTGCAGGACCTAATCATCTCAGAGCACACAGCCCTCTTGGGAGTGCAACCCTCACTGGCCTGCAGCCCTTCAATTCGTACCTGAACTGGGGGTCTTCAGCCCCTTGCCCCCATAGCACAGCAGCCAATTTCGCAGCATGGAGAAGGCTTGCACATTGAGCCACTGGTCCTGCGTGTAGTGCTGACCCACTGAGAGCACTGTGAAGAAGTCCGTGGCAATGGTACCATCCACCTCGGTGACAGGACCAGGCTGTGAGAAAAGATGCAGCAGGTCAGATCCCCAGGGAGAGGCCAAGTGAGAAGGCAGGGACGGCTCTGCTGAGCCCACGGAAACAAGTAGCCCTCATTTATATGTACTATGGGGCCTGCAGGGGGGCAGTTATCCAGAGAGAGAGAAGCCAGCTGTGCTGGATCCTTTCCCCAGGTGAAACACTCCAGACTTTCCCCTTCTCTCTGACACAGGCCTCATTTGCAATCAGCTTTTAGTCAGAGGTACAAGGTCACTAAAAGACTCTCCCCTCCAAACTACTTCAAGGATCAAAGCTCTGGCTCTACAGCAGAACGCCTAGATCTTGGAGCTATAAATCCGCCTACTTTGCTTTCCTGTGTCTTGACCATTTATGCCAGAGAAAGTGACAAACAGCAGCAGCACTTCCAGGTTACCATTTCCCAAAAGAAGCTGATTCTGGGAACCCGACACAGCAGGTAACTGACTAACAAATGCCCCTGTGAGATAACCATGGCAACTCAGCACGTACCTGTCTGCTTCTGGGATTGGAGAAGAAGCCTCCAGAGCTCTGAGCGACTCCCTGTTGAATACTTGCATATCTCAGCCAGTCAGTCATCTTTTTACTGACTACATTGGTCTGTTCTGTACAAGAAAAGTCACACGGTCATTGCTAGATTGAGCAGAGAAGCAGCCTCTGCAACATACTGCTGCTACCCCTCAACTGCTGTGCTTTTCCTCCAGCCTAGATTGCCGTCTTTCTGATCCAGCAATCAGTAAAGAAACTGGTACCGCAACGTGGATGCCCTATACTCCTCCTCATACTACTTCAGAGTCCAGGTTCATTCACACTCCTTTCAGAGCTCTGTGTCCTTTTAATCACTCCTAGCCACTCGGTCAGTCTCTTGATTATTTTGCCTGTTTCCTCAGACAAAAAGTCAGGGACCGAGTGCTGGAACCAAGGACTTCCGGTACAAGATCAGTCAAGAAGTACTTGTTCCTTTGTCTCCATCCACAGCTGCTATTAAAAGGAAGGTGCAAAAATACCATCAAATATATTCAGGCA